>NC_132912.1:18295427-18602838 GCF_047675955.1 Chlorocebus sabaeus
CTTTGCGTGTTTGCTAGGCAAAGAAAAGTGACTGTTGGCTTCAATTTGTTTCCCAACACCCTGGGCACCTTGAAGATACCGTGTTTTTAGACAGTTGAGTTCATAAGTATGTATGGAAAGCCTGTGAGCAAATGCTGTTAATCTTCAGCACTTGAGTGATGATCTCACAGAGCTTGGACAGGCACTGGGGATGTGCTATGGACAGAGAAGCAAGGAGCTGATTCTCTTACCCCCTGAACCCCTTCATGAATGGAACTCCTTGAGACCCCTGGCAATGTTTAGCTCATGTCCACATGCTCCACGTGCTCTCAACAGACACTATCAGAAAGGGACATGCTCTCTGGGATTTTCACCTATGACCCTCAGGCAAGAAGATTCATCTAGTAATACAGACATAATCATGTAGGTTTTCCCAGACACAGAGGGTTCAAGAACATGATGGCACAGGGGTCACTTCCAGTCCCTCAGTGTATTTCCTTCAGTTACTACTCCAACAGGAGAGGACCCAGTCCTGCACCTGTCATGTGTTTTCTACCCACCCTGCCCCGAGAGTGACCCTTTTGTTTAAGAACACATGTAATCTAGACTTGGAGGGAATGGTCATGGGAGACTTCCTGGAAGAGGCAAACAGTTGCTTCAATAAGAATTTAATGCTCATAGCATGCTGTTAACAATAGTTACTAATTTATTTGATGAGTAATTCCTATTCATTGAAGAGAAATTCAAAAATAAATATAGATAAAAGTAGCAAATGTCCAATCCACAACCTCCCAAATATTATGCTTTGATATTTTTCCAGACTTTTGGGATGCATATATTGATTTATGTCCTATCGAAACCTCATGATGGAATGTGATCGAATTTATTCAGGCCAAGGGTTTGAGAAGGTGGTAGCAGTGGGAGTGGTGGCAAGTGGAGAGGTGGGGAAACTATTTCAAGCAGCATGAATAGTTCAAGAAACTCCAGATTAGGTGTTGACAGGGGAAGGGCAGGAAAGATAAGATGAGTCTGTATCAGCAAAGGTCTTGAAGCCATATTAGGAGTTTGCTCTGAGGGCAATGGGAAAGTAGAAAAGGGTTTTAAGCAGAGGTGTGGTATCATTAGATTTGGTTTTGAAAGATCATCTCCTGGCAGAACAGGCTTGCATGGGAAAAGCACACACTGTAAGTAGGCTGCCTTAAAAGGTTACAGTAAACCAGGTGCAAGACAATGATGATGTCAGGAACCGGGAGAGTGAAAGTGGAGGAGAAGGGAAATAAATGCATTCAAACGATATTAGCAGGAAGAAACAGACAGGACTCAGTAGCTGGATATTTACTAAGTGCGTTTATGTTTCTTTTCTCCTTTGACAGTTGAAATAACCCTACAGATAAATAGCGTAAGCATTCCTATCTATATTTTATGAATGAAAAAACTGAGATTCAGAGAAGCTAAAGGATTTGTCCCGTGACACAGAACTGGGGAAGGAACTAGAACTCAACACCAGCTGGCCCCTGTGTTGCTGCTTTTGCAGCCCTGTGCTGCTTGTTTCAGTGATTGACGAAGGTGGGGAGAAGATTGAAACACCTCCAAATCTAGTTTTCTTTCTTTCTTTCTTTGTTTCTTTTTTCCATAAGTTATTGGGATACAGGTGATATTTGGTTACATGACTAAGTTGTTTAGTGGTGATTTGTGAGATTTTGGTGCACCCATAACCAGAGCATTATATACTGTACCTTATTTGTAGTCTTTTATCCCTCACTCCCTCCCACCCTTCCCCCCAAGTCCCCAAAGTCCATTGTAGCATTCTTATGCCTTTGTGTCCTCCTAGCTTAGCTCCCACATATCAGGGAGAACATGCAATGTTTGGGTTTCCATTCCTGAGTTACTTCACTTAGAATAATAGTCTCCAATCTCATTCAGGTCACTGCAGATGTCATTAATTCATTCCTCTTTATGGCTGAGTAGTATTCCATTGTATAAATATACCACAGTTTATTTATCCACTCGTTGATTGATGGACATTTGTGTTGGTTCCATATTTTTGCAGTTACAAATTGTGCTGCTATACACATGCATGTTCAAGTGTCTTTTTCATATAGTGACTTCTTTTCCTCTGGGTAGATACCCAGTAGTGGGATTGCTGGATCAAATGGTGATGTCCACAGTGGTAAAAAGGACTAAAGTGTGCTCTCACATCAACATAAGGTACAGGTGAGATGGAAAGACTTGAAGCAGGAATCTAGGATGGTAAATAACTGAATCCTGAACAAATAGTCTCCTCTGATCTCCAACGAATGCAGAGGCAACAAGAACAAGGCCACACAAAGGTGCAGTCTGTTATTCGGTATAGCTTTGGATCAAAGCACCAGTGGATTTCATCACCTGAAACTTCAAGGATTCTTTGTCTGTACCAGGCAGGCCTAAATGGCATCAGACATTCATTCATTCATTCATTCATTCATATATTATAATTCATTGAAGTGAAATTTATGTAACATACAATTAATCATTTTATTTTTATTTTAATTAATTATTTCAGAGACAGGATCTCACTATCACCCAGGCTGGTGTCGAGTGGTGTGATCATGGCTGACTGTACCCTCCAACCCCTGGGCTCAAGTGATCCTCCCACCTTAGCCTCCCAAAGCACTGGTATTACAGGTGTGAGCCACCACCTATAACCATTTTAAAGTGGACAATTCAGTGGCATTTAATACATTCATGATGTTGTGTAACTACTCTCTCTTTCTAGTTCCAACACATTTCCACCACACCTAAGTAGAATTTATTACCCCTTAAGCAATTTCTTCCTATCCTTCCCATCCCCCAGGCCCTGGCAACCACCAATCTGTGTTCTGTCTCTATGGATTTATTTATCCTGGGTATTTCATATAAATGAAATTATACAACATGTAACCTTTTGTGTCTGGCTTTTATTTAGCTTAATTTTTAGGACCATCCACATTGCGGTCATACTTCCTTCTTTATGACTGAATAATATTTTATAATATTATTATAATAATATTTGTATGCCACAAATTATTCATTTATCCACTGATGGACGTGGGCTGTTTTTGCCTTTTGGCTATTGTGAATTGAGCTGCTATGAACATGTATGTATCTGTACTTGTTTGAGTCCCTGTTTTCAGTCCTTTTTGATATATACCTAGAAATAGAATTGCAGGGTCATATGATAATTATTTACAATTCACATATAATTGTACATATTTGTGGGGTACATGTGATATTTTGATACATTTGAATACAATGTATAATGATCAAATCAGGGTAATTAGCATATCCATCACCTCAAACATTTATCATTTCTTTGTGTTGGGAACATTTCAAACCTTCTATGTATGTTGAAATATATAATAAATTATGTAATAATCCTGTGTGTAACTTTTTGAGGAGCTGTCAAGCTTTTTTTTTAATAGCGAATGAATCATTATACATTTTCCCCAGCAATAAACAAGCATTCCAATTTCTCCACATTTTTGCCAACATTATTGTTTTCTAGTTTTTCCAATATAGCCATCCTGTGGGTATGAAGTGCAGGTGGCTTCTTTTTATTAGGCCATTCCTGGTTTCCACTCGAGGAAAAGGCCCCTTTAATGTAGAAGGAAAACCAGGCCCACCTTATTTTTTAGCTATTAGAGAAGAAATCTCCAAAGAGATAGATTCTGGAAGGGCCTCTGCAGGGCAGTACTCCCTTCTGTAACCCAAGGCTATACTCTCTTGGCCAGCATCTGAGTTCCCTACTCTAGTGTGGTGGGTTGATGTGTGTTTTACCTCTGAGGGGCTCACTACAGCCCTCTCTCCTTGAAGATGGAGTGAGCTGGTGGGCTATGGAGGAGCATTTGTAGAAAGGAAACTAAAGCTTTCTGGACAAACAGATAAACTCTTAGATTCATTCATGTATTCAGTAAATATTTATGCATCCCAATTATATGCTGGGTACTCTTCTGGGTGCTCATGAAACATCAGTCACTCAAACACATGAAGCTTGTTGCTTTTGTGAGCTTCCATTCTGTAGGGGAAGGTAGACATTGAGCAATAAGCCTAATAAATACATCCTGTGGTGTGTTAGGAGGTGATAAATGCTACAGAAAAAAATAAAAAGAAAAAGTAGACAGGGATAGAAAGCTTCTGGAGTATTGGGTTGGGGAAAGTGGGGTAGACCTTTTGGAGAAGCTGTGGTGTGAGCACAGTCTGGAAGGAGTTGAGTATGAAGGATTCTCCAAATCAAAGTTTACCCAGACAGAGATGCTCCATGCCTCTGAGTTCACTGCTGTGGTTCCTTTCCTGTCATCTGAGTCCCTGCTCTTCCAGGTTTTCAGAGTCATCTCTTGATATTCATCTGTCTGCTTCACTTTGCTCAGTTCACTAAGATGTCTTTGCAGTTGCAACTGGTTAATGAATGATGGTGAAAATTAGGCCCCTAGGGCTGTTGGCTGTCAGCAACTCCAGGCCCCCCACTGAAGGAAGCCAGATGGGAGTGAACCAAATCTTCCCAATTTACCTGACATTGAGACTGAAAGTTGTAAAGACTGTAGGCTATAGCTCAATTTGTTCGGGGATTCTAGAATCCTCTAGAGGGGGCTTCTAGAAGATTCTGGACATCTTTATAACTCAGAAAATTTGTAATTCTCAGATACCCCTTGGTCTTCTGGTGTTGTGCCCTGAGGGCAACCAACAAAGGCTTTACGTTTATCAGGTTCCTGTCTGTAACGTCCTCCTTTAAATCAGACCTGTTCATTCTGGGACAGGCAATCACAGCTGAGGCGTGGGTGGCTATAGGGGAGATAGATTTTGTTTAGTGTCTCCCATTAGAAGATTTTCACTTGAAAGATGAGAATTGGAGTCTTTTTTCTCTGAGAAAATATCCAGATTCGACCTTATCTTTGCAAGTCTTTTATAAAATTCTGTGCTGAAGTCTGTGTTTTATGAAATGAATGTTCCTACAATTATGTTTTGAGCAGTTCCAGTCACGTGACATGGAATACAGTTTCGACATCATGATGTCCATTCACTTTGTAGTGATAATTGATTTCTAGTTTCTCAGAAGATTCATTTCAGAAATAAGAATTGCTTCTGGTTTCAAACTTTTAGCTCTAAATTCAGCATTTGGAGACCTGCAATTAGGCTGACTCTTAGGATGTGTAGGGTCTCAATTGTTTTTTCCTTTGAGTTTAAAAATATATGACCAAGTATAATGAAGATATGGCATTTCTTTAAACACCCAGCTACTGCAAAGGAGAGTTTAAGATGGCCTCAGGAATGCTTTTCCAAAATTTAATGGGCTTTGCTCTTTTTCACTCCAGTTATTTTAGGCAGTCATTAAACAGTTGTTAGCAGTTTAGTAAGTTTATATAAAAGTGCATATTTTGAGGCTTTACATGCCACAGCAGAAGTTCCAGTGTAAACAGAGGAAGATAGAATCAGTGCTTCCAACGGAAGCGCCCAGCACTGTATTCTCATACCAGTCGAGGAAATGCTTGCACATACAAGTCCATCAACACACATTGACCAGCCCCAGCCATCAGAGAGGTTCTGGAATAATTGATCTCTTAGGGGGTAGTAAGCGGGACCAACCAGGCGAGATCCCAGTTCTAGTTCTGGGTGGGTCAACGAGATTCAGTTTGTGCTGGGGTTACAGATTGTATCTCAGCTTTTGGTAAATGTCTCATAAATGCATTCCACTCGTCAAGAGAGCGTGGATTATGAGCTCCTGGCTCTCGGCCGGAGAGATGCGCAGCAAGGCTCGGATGCACGTGCCAAGAATGTTCTCTGTTCTTTAGACTGTTCGGACTGTCAGTGCCTGACCAGGCAGAGATGGGTCTTTGTCACTGTGATACCTGCGTTCGGTGATAAGTGGTGGGGCTCACCCCTCAATCTGCAGACTGGCTCTGACACTGGTCTGTTTCTCCTTGAGTTGCTGCAGAAGAAGAAAAAAGTAGTAAAAGCTGTTGATTTCTGTGTAATATCTATGAACTTGCATTTGTCATCAGAGTCAACTCTTTGGTACAGAGCATCCTCTTCTTTGTTTCGTTAATTAAAATGCATCTATAGTCTTCAAAACAAGCTTTGATCTGGATCTCTGTGGTTCCTTTTTAAAATTCCTTATTTCTCTCTCTGTGAATATCAGCAACAATAGTAACCCCAGTGATGGCCAACACTGAGTACTTACTATGTCCCTAGGCTCTGTTTTGCATGAGCTTTACACATATTAACGCATTTGATCCACAACATAACCCTGCCAAAAGAAAGCTAATATTATTATGACTATTCTTATTTTATAGATGTGACAGAGAGATTAAGTAAATTGCTTATAGTTACATAGCTTATAAACTGTGGGGTTTGTACCCACTGTGTGGCTTCAAAGTTGACTTAAACCGACTCTACTAAGCTGTTTAACAATACAATAGCAGCAGCACCACCAACAAAACACTTTTTTTTTTTTTTGAGACAGGGTCTTGCTCTGTTGCCCAGGCTGGGGTGCAGTGGCCTGATCATGGGTCATTGCAGCCTCTACCTCCTGGGCTTAAGTGATCCTCTTACCTCAGCCTCCCAAGTAGCTGGGACTACAGGAGTGCTCCAGTATGCCTGGCTAAGTTTTTGAATTTTTTGTAGAGAAGGGGCTTTTCCCTTCCCCAGGATAGTCTCGAACTCCTGGACTCCAGTGATCCAGTCTCGAACTCCTGGATTCCACTGATCCGTCCACCTCAGCCTCCCGAAGTGATGGAATTACAGGTGTGAGCCACCACATTGGTCAAAGAAACATTTTTGAGTGCTCCCTGTGTGCCAATCACTTACTGATGTAAGACTTAACTTTTATCACATCCATTCATTTCACTGGTGTCTAAAACAAACTCATCTTCCTTCCAAAAGGGGTTGTCTTTTTCTTTAATGCCATCACTGTGACTGAAATGCCTTTTGTGTGCGTGTCCCACTTTGCCCTAAAAGCAATTTAGGGAGACTTTAGAACAATTGTTTTCCAGGTAACTAGGCTTAAATTACCTGTCAGTTTCCTTAGCTTCCTGGTTTTTTCAGTACAGTGTCTTTTGATCCAGCCCATCCTGAGTTTTTCTTGCTATTCTTGAATTCAGGATGCTGTGTTGTGCTTCTTTCTCTTCTCCCCTCCTCTCCTCCCCTCTCTTCCCCCTTTCTTCTCCCTCTTCTCTTCTCTCCTCTCTGCCTCTCATTCTCTCTCTTCATTCCCCACAGGGAACCTCATTATGCCTCTTAGTCCCCTGGGCAGTGCTTCCCTAGAATGATCATGACATTGGTTGATAGTTCTCAGATACAGAGCTCTTGGATGGCAGGCCTGTGTTTCGTTCGTTGTCTTGTTCTTCTAACACCTAGCTTTTGGGCCTGGCCCATAGGGAACACTCAGTAAATGCTTCCTGAATGAGCAAATCCCTTTCTTCTCATCCCCTCTGCCCCTTGACCTATAACCTACTCCAGACACTCATTATTATTTCATGCCTAAGTTATATCAGCTAGAATGTTTTTGCCTGCAAGGAACAGAAACGACAACTCAACCTGGCTTAAGCAATAAGGAATTTTATTGGCTGACAGAACTGAAGTCCAGAGATAAAGCAGGCCCCACGACGAGCTTAATCTGAGCACCCCAGTGTGTTTCTTCGTGATTCTCCTGGCTCTGTCCTCCTTCAACCAATGGTGTGATGGTTATAGGATTTGAGATCCTCATATTAGGCCACGATGACATCCAAAGTGCATCTTAAAAGGGCAATTTTCCTGGAAGTTTCTAGGAAACCTCTCTTTATATTTCATCATTAAAATTGGGCCACATGCCATTTCCTGAACCAATTCCCGTAGCCAGAGCATTGCCATGTTCTGAGTAACTTGCAGCTGGATTTGCGGACCAGACAAGTGACATGGAGAATGGATTCCTTTGAGACAAAAAAACAGTCGGGTCAACGTCTCCTGGAGCATGAGGCCTCTTACGAAGGATGGGTGGATGCCTGAAAGGTGGGGTAATGCTGGAAATATATGAGCTTTGCCTATATTAACATGTTATTTATATATTTTATAAATTATATAGGAATACGTATTAATTGTTAATAATATATAGTCAATTACATTATAAGTAATAAATCAATTATAATTAACATTTATGTATATATTTTGTATATTTTATGTTAATTAGTAGCAATATAAATTTATGTAATACAATACAGAAAATATGCAGAAATGATAAATGTTAATTATGCACTGTATTAGCATATATAATTGACATGTAATATATTCACATGACATAATATGTCAATATATTGCATATATTATGTTAATATATTGCATATGTTAACTCAAATGAATTAATATTTGAGTTAATATATGCAATAATATGTTAATAATTAATATGTAATACATATAAGGCTCATATGTTCCCAGCAGTACCCTGTATTTCATATAGTAGTTAATATATGTAAAGCTCATACAGGGGCTACCTGGGGGTATATGTAAAGCTCATAGGAGGATTCTTGGGGCTAGCAGCCATCAATCATCATGCTGCACTCTGCAAGGCTTCCTGGTTGGTGCTACTTTTTTGGGCATCTCTTGTTCTGGTCCTTTCCATGTTCTGCCACTGGAGTCATTGCTCTGAAGCATGACATTTATGATATGACATTGATGAAAATTGTTAAATGACTCCCCATTGTCTACTGGAAAATAGCCTGACATTCAAACCTCTGTTCAAGACAATCTTATTTTGTTCTTGCAGATTCATCTTCCAACCCTCTTGGAAAGTAAAGCTGGGTTTTGGCAAAATTGGTTTTCTACTCATGCTCCGATAATGTATGTCCACACCTTTACTTCCATGCTTTCATTTCCTCCACCCAGCATGACTGCTTTCCTTCCCTGTATATGTCAAAGTTCTAACCTTGCTTTCAAGATCCACCTTCCATTCTCCCTGATGCGTTTCATGACCACTCTAGTTTGCATCAATTTACTTCTATTCCAAATATAAATGTAAATATTCCAAATATTAAAATGCATTCATTAATATAGCATGGCATTCAACTTAGATTGTTTTGCATTGTTGGATAATGTCTCATTTAAATTTATCTTTTTTCAGTCTCCCTAGAAGTAAAATTAGATGCATTTGTGATTCTCCTAATGTCTGAGTTAGCACCTTGCAACTCATAGGTGCTAATAAGTATGTTGATATGTGTCAGCTGAGAAAAGTACTAGCAAAAAAGCATGGTAGGCGCATTAAAACTGTGAAGGTACCATCCAGGTCTTTGAAAATTAGTCTAAATTAAATAATTAGTACAAATATTTACTGGGAACCTACTATGCACAGGCATTGCTCAAGGTTCTAGAAATTGCAACAAAGCATATACCAAGTCCCTTCTGTCTGTGAGCTTAGCTTATATTTCTAGTAGACATACAATAAACAAATTAATATTTCATTAAATATCAGGTAATGCCAACTTCTAGGAAGAAATCAGAGAAGGGTGAGAGGACATTGGGCTGATATTTTGAAGGTAGGGTGACCAGAGAAGGCTTCTGAGCAAAGTTCTGAATAAAGCTCCCTGAGGTGACATGGGGCAGGTGGAACTCCATGAGCAAAAGTCCTGAGAAGAAGTGTTGCTTAGTAGGCTTGAGAGAGAGAGCCAGAAGGCTAGCATGGTTGGAGTGCACTGATGGAGAAGGAGTAATAGGAGAAGGAATTGTCAAGGGACAAGGGTTTGGATAATGTCAGTTCTTATAGGGTATACCAGATGTTCAGTTTAATTCTAAATGAAATAGAATGGCTTCGATGGACTTTGATTAGGGTAATGATCTGATTTGATATATACTGTAAGAAAATCACTTTGTCTTCTGTATGGAGAAGAGATTTTGAGGGAGGAAGACCAGAGAGGAGGCTGTTACAGGATGGATAGTTCAGGTGACATGTGATGGTAGCTTGGTCTAGGACCTTGGTGGAGAATCGGGAAGAAGCGGTTGGGATCTGTATGCATTTGAAGGTAGAAGCAACCTATAGAGTTTGCAATGCATTGTATGTGAAACTGTGTGTGTGTGTGTGTGTCTGTATTGTTGTAAACAAAGATGAGCAAAAAAGAATCAAGATAATAGTGGCTTCTCAAATCAAACACTTCATTTAGTTTTTGTTTTTGAAAATCAGACAGACATCCTTGAACGGCAGACATTTTAAAACATTGTTTCTAAAAATTACTAAAAAGTTCCAACATTGTTTAAAAATACTAAATTCGTGACAAAAATTGAAAAGCTCTTAGGGTGATCATTTGCATTTGTGCCGTTAATTTAGACATCTTTTTGTAGGTATTACATTAATTATACTTTTAAAAAATTCTTTGTGTTGACAATCTTCATTATTGCAATGGTGAATGAATTGAGGATATTTTGACTTCTGTAATCCATATATTGTACCAATGTAAAACTCATTCTACTTGGTATAATTTTTGGTATATCATATGATTTACCTGAAATTGGAATTGGAATATGTCTCCTTTCCATTCATGAAGGGAAAGGGGAATTTGATTGAATTAGTGCATAAGAATGAGCATAAATACAATAAATTTTTTATAAAAAATAAATATTCTAAAATAATACAACTTAAAACTTCAGGTAAAAGTGATCTATTGTGTTCATTACTATTAGGAATGTTTTCTATACAATTGGATTGTTTATTATTTTATCTACTTGGAGGAATTAGTCTATCTTTTTCCCCTGGAAAAAGTACTGCTCACAAAATTGAAGCACTTAGTATTCTTATACCAGATTTTTCTAAGAAACTTGTAACTTTATCAAATTTATTCACTTTTACAGTAATTTTATAGTTGCCAAGTAGCAGTCACTTGCCCCCATTTCTTAAGTAAGAAAAATTTAAGAGATAGGGAAATGAGTAATTGCCATTTATAAGTTATTTTCTAATGCCCACATATCTGAAGGAAGCTCCATCTGGAATGCCTTAGTGTCTAGAAACAGGTCTTTGCACTGCATTTATTTTTTGTGTTGAAATTTACCTCCATTCTATACCAACTCTGTATGTGGGGTAAGAATTTGATTTCAGTAGTATAATAGGGCTAATGTTCATTGGCTTCAATTTTATGGCCCAATTAATTCTATTGGGTGATCATTTTAATGCCCCTCTAGGAGAGTTATGTGTTTGTGTGTTAATAACTTATTACTTGGAACATTTTATCTATGCATTACTATTTTATTCATTCAATGGAAGTATAGTGAGCACTATCATTTTCTAGCCACTGTGGTTGGTTGTTCATTAGAATTTTCAAAACAGTAGTCCTGATTGATTTCTCACCAACCTGCCTTATAACAGGGTCCAGTATCATCTTCTTTTTCTTTTTTCTTTTCTGTTCCCCCCCCCCCCTCCCCAGACATGGTCTCACTCTGTCAGCCAGGCTGGAGTGCAGTGGCACGATCTCGACTCACTGCAACCTGTATCTCTTGGGCTCAAGCAGTTCCCCTGCCTCAGCCTCCCAAGTAGCTGGGATTACAGGCATGTGCCACCAGGCCCAGCTAATTTTTGTATTTTTAGTAGAGACGGGGTTTCACCATGTGGGACAGACTGGTCTGGAACTCTGGACCTCAGGTGATCTGCCTACCTTGGCCTTCTAAAGTGCTGGGATTGCAAGCATGAGCCACCACACCCGGCCCACTATCATTTTCTATGTGTTGTTTTTAATTGATACATAATAATTTTACATATTTATAAGGTACACAGTGATGTTTCAATACATAAAATATAGAAAAGATCAGATTAGGGTGATGGCATATCCGTTTTCTTGAACACTAATTTTTTGATGTAGGGAATATTCAATATCTCCTCTTCACAGCTATTTTAAAATGTATAACATATTATTACTAATTGTAGTCATCCTACAGTCTTCTGGAACACTAGAATGTATTCCTCCCATCTAGCTGTAGTTTCATGTCCTTTAACAAATCTCTCCCTGACATTGTTAAAACATCTTGTACAATTTGAGAGCCAAACGCTATAGAACAGGTGGGATTTCAATGATCCCTGTTCTCTACCTTCTCATCTTTAATTCTCATAATTTCTTCAACAAGTGACAAAATCTTTCGTTACGTAGCCAAGAAAAAACTGAGTAAGCTTCTAATTTTTATGAAAGTGCCCTTTACCAGCGCAGTGTAATAGACAGTTTGCTATTTTGATGGTAGTTTGATTAGAAAGGGAAGAGTACAGGCTTTGGAACCCTAAAATGGAATTGACTTTATTTGATGAAGGAAGTCAGTGAAAAAGTTGGCTGACAACACACAAAAAGAGGTGAATTTGGAAGCCGTCACAGTATTGCTGGAGATAACCTTATTGACTTTCCCTTGGGTGGTGTCAAGCAGAACCGTGAAGGTTATCTCGCGTGATTTGGATGACGAGGATCCTTGGTTACACAGATCGAATTTCTAGTTTCTTCTCTGGCTATGTTTGAGTACATACACTGATCTTCTCTGGGCCTTGGTTTCTTTAACTCTCAAATGAGCCACCGTATATTATAAGGGCCAGACTATGGGATTTTGGGGTCAAAAATATCCTGGGTGTAAGTAAGTATCAGCTGTCCTATTTACCTCAAGTTTTTTTTTTTTTAACTCCTTTAAAAACTTTGCATTCTCATCTGTAAAGTGAGGATAATAATACACAATCTTTAAGGGCTTAAGCAAATTAGAGATGACATAGATTAAGGCTTTAGCATTGTTCCTGGAACAGAGTAATTTCTCAGTCAATGGCCGCCCAGTGGAATGAATTGAGAAGATTGAGCCATAGTTCCAGAACCATTCTCAGGTCCTATTTTGGGATGTTTATCTATTCTGTGTTGTGGCTAGAGAGTAAGATCCATCTGGAATGTTGTAACTTCAGGAAACAGCAAGTTCTTTGCCTTTCTGTCTTTGTTTCAGGAAGCACGTACTTTGTAATCTGTGACGTTTTTATGTTGAAATTCCTTTTCTTGACATATAGACTGACACTGTATAATTCAGTCAGCTTCCTATTATCTCTGTTGTTAAACAAGCCTGGATTTTCATCACTGGGAAAGCTGTTAACAGAGTCCCCATTAACCGAGCCATCACTGATCATTTTCCTTGATTGATGCTTTAAGCTTCTGTCACTCACTCTTTGAAAAGATCAGACTACAGGGCTCTGAAGCAGGTTTCTGCAATATTCTGCAGAATCTCATGGGTACAAAAGAGACACAGAATATGCTACAGCATCTAGATCCAATTCTCAGTGAAAATTTTGTTCTTTCTTCTGTATTCTGGTCAGCCAGCTTGAAGTAGATACAGGCAGATGCTTGGAGAGTAGAAATTATAGCACAATGATATCACAGAGTAGTTAAATACCAGCCAAGCTGTGGTTGGAGAGTGCCAACTTTATAAGCCAGGCAGGTTAGCATGGATGCTGTGAAATGTGACCCCTCTATCTGAAAAAGGGTTTTGTGCCTTGGCTGGTATTAGTCACTTTTCCTTGTTTGATATTTACGGCTTTCTCTTGTCCTACATGTATCCTTTGGGTGACACACCATGAATGAGAGCAGAAAAGCTTTCCTTATAGAGGTAGCAATTTTATGCAAGATTAAAATGCTCTATTTTTCTACATTACATTAATGAGTACCTTCAAAAAAAAGATGACTTAACGAGGGGGAAACATGAATAAATAAAGACCCACACATACATACATATGTATATGTGTATATACATAGAGAGAGAAACATAACAGGGAGAGTGATCGTTGATTATTTTAGCAGAGGCTGTGGAGTGAACAACACAATTACATATATGGTAATGAAGAATGAACAAGTAATTATGTTGTAAGTTCTCTCTGCTTTTTGCTAGTGATGACTATGAAAAGCAGATTGCTGGAATAGAAAAAAAAAAGATACTAAATAAAGAACCATAGTTCTTATAATAGCATTTTGTAGAGTCTGTCTTTTGAAATATACTAAAAATTTTTCACAATCCATGTTTCTCTGCTTTTGCCAATTGTGTTTGTGCTTGTTCATTTGTGCATGGAAGTTTCAGTAGGAAAATACAGTCATTTTTGTAAAGGTTGGATTTACAAGCTTCAATAAAAACAGGCTCATTCAAACAAAAAAGCAATCAGATTGCAAAATGGCAAATAAAAGAGGAAGCTTATCCTTATAGAAGAAGAAACGTTTAATTTTAACATTATGTTTAAATAGACAAAGAGACCTACTGCAGACTTTTAAAGTGTTCATTTTGCTTCCGTTGCTGCAATTCAGCTTACAGATGGTCCCTATGATAGTTGCTATAGAAACCAAACCTTTTTCATCAATCTCTCCCTGTTGCTATGGTGTGTTTGCAGCCACTGCATGTAAACTTTTGTATAAAGTGTTATTTATGCTTTTCATGACTGACCTTATAATGAAACATATTGATTACGCATTAACCAACAAAGTATAGCATGAAATGGCACATCACCACTAAACACCCATTACTAAGCAGAATAGGTGGACCTAACATTATTTGTAGATGTGAATTGTGCCTTTGTTAACCAGGCTATTTGAAATATCAGTGGGATAAAGAAATCTTGCTCTAATTGACAATTGTTCTTATTTTCTTTCTTGAAAGTGATAGTTTTTCTTCTAAGATTTAGTTTCTTCAAAGTTAAATCTGTCATAGGATTCAAATTTCCTGCTTTGTAATTTTTGCTCTGCTTTTTGTGTGGCCTCAGGCAAATCATGTAACCTCTGGATTTAGTGAAAAAATAAAACTAGGGCATGATAGATTTGTACGTGTTAAGCTCTACGAGGGCAAGTACACTGCCTGTTTTGTTTACCGTTATACATTCAGAACGTGGTGGCGTCCCGACAAACAGCCTAGAACACAGTAAACATTCAAAAGTACTTGTTGAGTAAATGAATAATATACATGTTATTGCTTCTGATCACACATGCATTCCATACTGTACTTTCTGAATAGAGTCAATTTCAAGAGTAGGCTTCTTTTCATTTTGATGCCACAAATATTTAATGGGTTTCTACTAGTGGTAAAATGCTTCACTTCTTGCTGGATTCCTTACACTTTACCGGGCGGGGGGGGGGGGGGGGTGGGGGAAGATCTGGCTTTCATGCCCAAGACTCTATATTCCAAACTCTTTAATTTTTATACATTTATAGATGTCAAGTATTTTTTTGTTTTTGAGGATTTTTTTTTAAAGTTCTTAAGATATGTATCATTGAATAGAAATTTCCTGGACTTTCCTTTCAGTATATGTTATTAACATGACAGTTATCGATCCAGTGGTTAGAAGCATGATACTTTGAATTAGACAGACTTGAGCATTAACTTACTACCTCTGCACTATTGGGAAGCTCACATCCCATTGCTAACCTCAATTTTCTCATCCATATAATGGGGACACCAATAACTACCTCATATAGTTATTGTGAGAATTGAATGGGATTTATAAAGTACTAAGTGCAGCAATTAGCAGAGTGAGCGCTCGTAAATGGTAGCTGTTGTTATTGTCTATATATGCATAGAGAATGTGCTTGACTAGTTTGTTGAAGAGTCAAAAATCTGTGAATTTTACCATTTTATATTTCCATTCAATGTGTCTAACTGTGCCATGACAGCTCTTTCTTTTCTGCTGGGTGAGCATGTTTTCTTAACATTTGGTGTATTGTTTAATGTACCAGTCATTTTGGATTTAAACAACGAAGTCCTATGCAGCTTAAAATTCCAATCACAAATATGAATGAAATCTGATCTCCACGACCTCCAAGCCACACTTCTGAGTCTCAGAATTGGATGGGGGCTTGGCCTGGTCTTCAATTCTTTCTTCTATTCCAGCTTCTTGGAGTGGAGAGAAGAGGGTGATGTTTCACAATTCCCTGCTCCTTATCAAAACCTAACTCCTCCAGTGATTTAGAGCAGACAGAAATCAAGGAGGCAAAGAGTTTCTGCAACCCACCAGAGGCAGGAAGGCATCTTTGTTCTTGCTCTGATTTGCAATGGTTCCATCTGTTGATGCTGACCTCTGTGGGGTGGGTCCAGGGAGACAGAATCTGGTTTTCAGTCTCCCCAGGCCTTCTCCATCTATGAGAATTGTTTTGATTTGTTTTGAGATGGAGTCCTGCTCTGTCACCCAGGGTAGAGTGCAGTGGTGCGATCTTAGCTCACTGCAATCTCCACCTCTCGGGTTCAAGTGATTCTCATGCCTCAGCCTCCCGAGTAGCTGGAACTACAGGCATGCACCACCATGCCCGCCCAGCTAATTTTTGCATTTTTAGCAGAGACGGGGTTTCGCTATGTTGGCCAGGCTGGTCTTAAATTCCATCCTCAGGTGATTCACCCGCCTCAGCTTCCCAAAGTGTTGGGACTACAGGCGTGAGCCACTGCTCACGGCCACCATCCATGAGGATTCCTAGAGAGAGACAGCCGTGTTTCCTTTGTCTCCTGAAGGCAGTCCTCTCCCCGGACTTCCTCTCTCCAGACGGGGCATCCACTCGCTTGGGCCGCTGCCTGGACATCCCTGCTGCATCCACCTCATCCTCCCACCTGTGTATTGTGTCACATGGAACCCCAGAAATGGAAGCACGGTGCAGCCCCTTCTTTCTCACCGTTCCCCTCATGCTGTGCATGTTCCTTCTTTTCCCTGATGGGACCAGCTGCTCCACCCAGCCACTCTCTGGCTTTCAGACGTGTCTAAGGAAATGTAGGAGCAAGACGCAGGCTGCATCCATGTACTTCCCTTAAATTCCAGAGAGGGGCACATGCAGATTCTCGCATGAATGAACCAGTGTGCTCCAGTCCTCTCCAAAAAGCATGCTGCTTGGGGCAGGAATGATGCCTTCTGCACTGCAGCTTGGCAAGCAAAGTGGGGCGGGTGATGCCGGATTCCACTTTTCGTTGGAAGGTGAAGTAAGACATGCCAGTGAAAGCATTAAGCCAAAATTCTGAGTCCACTGTGGGGCAGGGATTGGTGCTGTAGTTCCCCATTGTCCATGGTGTTTTCAAGGTTTCAGTTAATTGAGGTCAACTCTGGTCTGAAAACAGGTGAGTACAGTACAATAAAATATTTTGAGAGAGAGGGAGAGACCACATTCACATAACATTTATTACAGTATATTGTTATAATTCTTTTATTATTTATTTATTTATTTATTTAGAGACAGAGTCTCACTCTGTTGCCCAGGCTGGAGTGCAGTGGCATGATCTCAGCTTACTGCAACCTCCGCCTCCCGGGTTCAAGTGATTCTCCTGCCTCAGCCTCCCCAGTAGCTCAGACTACATGCATGAGCCACCATACCTGGCTAATTTTTGTATTTTTGGTAGACACAGGGTTTCACCATGTTGGCCAAGCTGGTCTTGAACTCTTGGCCTCAGGTGATCTGCCTGCCTCAGCCTCCAAAAATGCTGGGATTACAGGCATGAGCCACTGCACCCAGCCAAGAATTGTTCTATTTTATTTTTAGCTATTGTTAATCTCTTACTGTGTTTGACTTAGAAATTAAACTGTATCATAGGTGTGTATGTATAGGAAGAAACAGTGTATCGGAACTATCCATGGTGTCAGGCACCCACTAGAGGTCTTTGATGGCATCCTTTATGGATAAGGTGGGGCGGGGAGGCAACTGTGTATCTTAGTTAATAAGCATTACTAGAGTGTTACAAAATATGTTAAACTTTGTAACATATAGAAATCACATGTCACTTAAATCTATAATGTAAACACCAGCAGTACTGTAAAGCTTAGAAAATTGTTTGCACACATTCGTTTACCTTTTGACTCTTTTTTGTTCTTTCTTTTCAAATATATTTAACATGTACATTCTAATGGGCATGATGTATTATGTTGCATGTTGTACATCACATAGCAAAACTTTAGCTTCATTTGTTACTTAACCATTGTTCAAAGCGTCATATTGTATACTATATATACAGTTTCTGTTTGTCATTTTAAAAAAATAGTTTACAAAGAAGTAAAAATCATTGTTATGAAAAAGGAGTTATCATTGTACTAGCAAAAAGGAGAGCAAATTAACAGTTTTGATGTAGAATTCTGCATAGTATAAGTTGATGATGTATGTATGCTTTGTATGTGCAGCTTTTAAAAAATCTCAATGTTCTATTTAAACCCTGAATTTTAGAAACCTACAAATATTAGTTGCATCTTTCTAGTCAGAGGAACTGTAAAAGAACAGTTGAACACAAATGCTAAAACCTAAAGGCCAAACATGTAAATGAGTCCATGGACTGATAAGCCCTTTTATTAGCCATTAAGAAGGAGCTTCAAAAAGGTTGTTTTAGCTGGGCACAGTGGCTCATGCCTGTAACCTCAGCACTTTGGGAGGCTGATCCTGGAGGATGACTTGAGCCCAGGAGTTCAAATTCAGCCTGGGCAACATAGTGAGACTCTGTCTGTACACACAATTTTTTTTTTTTTTTTTTTAGCTAGTGAAATGTAGTGATGTGTGGCTGTGGTCCCAGCTACTTGGCACGCTAAAGTAGAAGGATCACTTGAGCCCAGGAGCTCGAGACCGGCCTGAGCAACATGGTGAGACCCCATCTATACAAAAACTAAAAGATGAATGGGGTGCAGTGGTGCACACCTATGGTCCCAGCTACTTGGCAAGCTGAGGTGCGAGGATTGCTTGAGCCCAGGAGTTGGAGGCTGCAGTGAGCCACGATCATGCCGCTGTACTCCAGCCTGTGCAACAGAGTGAGACCCTGTCTCAAAAAAAAAAAAATTGTTTTAATGACAGGGTTTTGTTTTTTTTTTAAAATAAATCTGGTGATACTCCTCATTCCTCATTGCTTGTTCACCTTGTTTGTTAAATTTTCACAGGCTGGAGCCCAGCCTGAAGAAGGACTGAAGTCCTTTTCTGTAGTCATCTCAGCTACTGGAAAGGCAACTCTTAAGCACACTGTTTTAGAGAAAGGCTGAGCCATAGAAGATACGATGTTTAGAGAGAGAAAGCCCCTGAACGTATATTAATTCTGAAGAATTCTGAGGAACTGATGAGTGTGCATCTGCATATGAACCCAGGGCAATGTGGAGTCCTTCTGGTGGGATTCCGCGGGGCACATCATCGTTGTGTTTGATGACTGTAAAATCGCTGAAAGCTGAATGTGCACATTTAAATAGAAACTAAAGGATGCAATGCAAACTAATACAGTCTTTTCCAGATTCGCTGCCGTTCCACGTTACCTGCAGAACTGCTTCCTTCCTCTTTTATAAGTAATGGGCTTGACTGCATGTGAAACATAATGTAAATGTTATGTCTTATTAATGCATCCAGGAAATCTGCCTTAAAAATTACTTTTTATCACACACACAAAAATGTGGCTTAGTTTTTTTTTTTAATCATATGCCTTAGGCAAACAATGGTTTAATGGCAACGTCAACTGATGGAGCACTGGATTTATTTATTTATTTATTTTGATAGATGAATGTGTTTCTGCAGGGGCTTTCTGCTTTAACTTACAAATGGTTATTAAATTTTCAAGAAAGGTATTCTCTTAACTCTCAAAGTCTGTCTATTTTTAGACTTTTGAAGCAGGAAATAGAAGTAAGGATATGCTTTCCAGACGTTTCCAGCTTGCTTTTTCATCAGCTGTGTGGTTCTACAACTTGGTACTTACATTTGAGATATTTCTGAGCTGTATTACACAGGCAGTGAAGGGGTCTGTTGGAAAATTTGTAAACAGATTGACATTTTTTCGCTTATAATTAAATATGTTTTACTGGTTTGGGAAGAATATACTATATTAGCTATTGATTTTTTTTATATGTAGCATACCCAAAACTTGATGTTTTGAACATTTTAAGTGTGCCAACAAATTTGCTTTTAGGGCCCATAATATGGTCTTTTCTGACTTTAGAAATTAGTATTTCTAAAATAATTGATTGCTTTGAGACATTTACCTGTTGAATATTACTCTGGACAGGTTTAACAGGACAAACCAAACATAGTCCAAAAAAAAAAAAAAAAAAACTCCTTCCAGACCTATATTTTTTTGTGAAGATAAAATACTAGTTTGATAGTTCAATGACAAACTGTCAAAATCTCCTTGGTGGATGTCTAGATTTGAAATGGATGGGAGAAAGAAAAGGATGTCTTTCTGAATACTATTGGGCCCTTAAGACTAAGTTTCCAGAGAAGCATTGCTACATTTAAGAAGAGGTGTCCCTTCAAGTTACAGGAGGAGGGACTGTCATGTCCCTGTTTGAAAGTGAACAGCTCTTCCTGCCAATGCCACATTTCCAGTGTTTCCACTTGGGAGCGTAGCAGGACAGGGTTGATATCTGCCAGGTGAGTAATGAGGTTTTTAGATTGTATTAAAATATACTCAAGGTGGTGAGTATAGTCAGTCTTAAGCCAATCTAAGTGTATTGAAGAGAAAACACAGCTCTAGAATGGGGAGAAATGTATATACATGCAGGTACATGTGTGTGTATGTATATGTATAACAATTTTAGAATAGTTATCAATGGCATGATAACTGGCATGATAATCATGCCAGTTATCAATGGCATGATTGAGATTAGAAACTGCATGCCACTCTTTATGTAACTGTCTTTGAACAAAGGTGAAGAATGATTTTCTTTCCCATAGACCTTAGAAGCTAGCAGGGGTTGGGGTGTGGGATGAATCTGTAGAGGCGATAAATAGAATGTCATAGTTAAGAATCCAGGGATTAGCCAGAAGACCTGGGTTTGAGTGCTAGTTCTGCCACTCTCCAATTGTATAACTCTGAATTGTATTTATTTGTCTTTCTAAGTCTCAGTTTCATTGTCTGAAAGTTGGTTACAATAAAGGACTCTACCTCCTAGATTTGTTGTTAGCATCAAATACAGTAGCATTAATGTGTCTGTAATTATTACAGACCCCAAATCTGTAAGTAACTTAATGAATATTTCCCCTTAACCTGTCTCATCGTTAAGATCGAGGAACTTAAATGCTTTTAAGTAAATGTGAAATATGTATAATATATTGCATGCGCATTATGGAAAGTGGTGTGGTAGTTGATCAGAGTATGACTTTTGGACTCAGAATATGAGTATAGGGATCATGCATCTACCATTTCTTATCTGCATGCCTTCAGTCAAGTCTCTCAACCTTTGTAAATTCCTGCTTCCTCGTGTATGCATGGACACCATTGGGGTAGCTACTTTGTAGAATTGCTTTGAAGATTAAATGAGATAGCATCTGAAGCACTGAGCATGGAGCTTTGCTCATGGGAAGACCTCCATGACTGTTAGCTATTATTTTTGCTGTTGATGTTGGAAACAGACTTGGAGGAGGAGGGCTATGCAGTAAGTTGATTTGAAGGAGAGCAGTAGAGGGTAAGAGAAACAGAGGAGTAAAGAAAGAGGAGGATGGAAAACAGGAAGAAGGGTGCTCAGTAAGTAGGTTTAGAAGCTCAGGGTCATCGTATATGTGACATTAGGCTTGGATATTTCCATTGTCTAGGAAACTAGTCTTTGAAGTTCATAATTCCCCATTCTTTATTTAATCATTTATGAGTAAGTAGCTTGACTGGTTCTATTTTTAAAAATTTATCATCCAACTTTTAAGATATACAGAAAGGCTCAAAAATAATCAAGTAAAGCATTACATACCTATCACCCAGCTTAATGAGCTGGGTTCATTTTTATTGCCAATAGAGTTGCTTCCCTTTGTGTAGCACTCTCTTTCCCTACTTGCAGAAACCACTACCTTAAATTTCTTAAACCAGTTCTGTGAATTTTAGAATACTTTTATTATATACGTGTATCTCTTTAAGTAATGTATAGTACTGAGTATTCTTACATGTTTTCCTGTAAGATGTGTTTACAGGGTTCAGATTTATATAAATAGCGGAATACTATAGTGTGCTGCTGACACCTCTCTTGCTGCTAAACCTGATTGTTGTAATTTATCTGTAATGTTACACATGGGGCAGTTCATTCATTTTCATGCAGTAGAGTATTCCATGGTGTGAATGCAACACAATTCACTTATCACATTTTCTGTTGACAAATATTTATTTAGTTTCTTTTTTTTCTCTCCCCATTACCAACAATGATATTATAAATATGCAGACACATTAGTTCTGGTACAAATGTGCAGACGTTTCTCTAGGGCAGTGCTTTCTCAATCTTTTTGAATTATGACATATGTAGAAAATATTTTCAGGCTGTTCACAGCTGTACCAACAGGCCCAAATCCTCCAGGCCTCAGGTGTTCGTACAGCTGAATAGATTGATATCTCAGGCACACCTGGAACTCAGTGGATCGATGGGGAGGTTCTGCTTAAGGCCACCCTTGCAGTGGAATAGCTTAGTTGTAGGGTGTGCATACTTTTACCTTTTCTCACTATTGCAATTCTCCAAAATCATTATGCCATTTTTACATCTCAACCAGCAGCATCTGAGTTCTCATTCCCCCACATTTTATGAACACTTGGAAATATTTGACTTTGACTATTTTGTCAGTCTGATCCTCTTCTGCTTTTATACCTTGACTTGATATCTTTTGGTATATATTGTGTTTTTTACTTTTTATATTGATTTGTAGAAGATATATACACTCACTGTGATCCTTTGTCAGTTTTATGTTTGCAGATATCTACTCCCTGTCTATGAGTTGGTTTTCCACTGCACTTTAATGAAGATGTATACCAAGTTGTGATGTTGTCAACCTGAACCATTTTTTCCTTTATGTTTTCCATTTCTCATCTTGTAAGAAATATTCTTTTGTATTTACTGCTAACATTTTTTTAAATTTTTTTGCTTATTTTTGTTTATAATACGAAGGAGAAATCTAATTTTCGGTTTTCTATTTGGATAAGGAATTATTCCAGGGTCATTTACAAAATGTTTTTGCCCGCACCACAGATCTGCAAGGGCAACCCTGTCATGTATCGAACAACTATTTGTTAAGTTTATCAGACTTAAACATAAAATCAGAATAAATAAAAAAGTAAAACCTGGAATTCCCTCTTCTGCCCATAAAACAATTAAAAATCACCAGATTAAAAGAAGACTTGGATTCTGAAATTGGAAGTGAGAGCCCTGGCAATAGTTAATTATGATATATGACCTCAGATCAAACGTGTTAGACTTTTTGCCTTTGAACACTGGTTTAAGTTTCTCTGCCTTGTGGGTTTGTGAGAAAGCACATAAAGGTAGTAAGGGAATAGAGGATCCCATTTCTGCAGATAATCACCTGGCCTCATGCAAGCAGCGTGCCACGTGTGGGAGAAGTGTGTTCAAAACTCATTCCTGGTTCCTACACCTGTGGCCCTTGGCGACAGGTCCTGTAACATAAAGCCTGACCACTGATACGGAGGAGGACCCTGTGACTGCTTTCCTTATAAGGGGCCTGCACCTTGGTAGAATTTAGACTTGGAGTTGCAGAGACTCAACTCAGAAAAGCAAGTCTTTAACCTCTTTGACCTTGGTTTTCTCATTTGTTAAGCTCGGGACGTGGAGTAGGTGATTTCTCATGCCTTTCATTTTTAAGAGTATGTGGAATAGAATTGTGCATAACTGGAAATCACAGTCACTGTAGAACCACAGAGCTTGGCTGGTAGCTTTCAGAATCTGTTAGTGGCTTTGTCTTTGCTCTTTGAAAGATTGGTACTGTTCCATTTCATGATGCCAGAAAGTCATGTTGGGAATCTGTGTTAATTTTTCTGGGCTCAAAAATTCCTGTTTCTTGACTATTTTTCCTACTTCTTTCTATAATGTGAACTATTCTGCAAACAAAAGCACTTTGGTAAAAATTTCTACTGCTAGAAATGTGTTTAGCATTATTGATGTGTTTTCAACAATACACATCAAACTTTCAGAGCCACTCTTGTGAGTGCAATTGCTGTGGAATATGGAGTGAGAAGCTGTTCTTTGATCTATTTTAGGCTACTTGCAAAGAAATATAATAGAATGGCTGGAAGAGCCATCTCTGGAGTCAGATCGGAGTATCTATTGCCAAGAATTAGCAGGATGACCCTGTAGAAGTTATTCACATAACTGAATTTTTAATGAGATAATGCATGTAAACTACTGAGTTTTAGATTGCATAGTATCTGATCAGTGTATGCTAGCTACTTGTTGTTTGAATAAGTTCTCTAATTCTTGATTTATTTATATTTATTAAAGATTATTCTACAGATTCAACTTGTGCTGATGTCTTTCCACTGGCTACAGAATATTCCCAGTTTACTTCATGTATCTGGAAAAAAAAAAATTCTTATTTAAATTTACCCCTACACAACTGGTGGGGGGGAGCGGTGTGGGAAAGGTGAATTTTTATAGAAGTATAAATTCTTCCAAAAGGGACCCGAGTTAAAGTTTCCATGACTGGGTTTCAAATTCATTTTTTTAAAACAGGTGTAGCACATCCCGGTTCTGATTTGGAAACAAGCATTGCTGCCTGTATTGGATTAAAAACAGAAGATCTCTACTTCTGCATCCATTTGTACCTTACACAGGGATGCTCTTAAAAATATTTAACAACTGTGGCTGGGTGCAGTGGCTCATGCCTGTAATCCCAGCACTTTGGGAGGCTGAGGCAGGAGTATCATTTGAGGTCAGGAGTTCGAGACCAGCCTGGCCAACATGGTGAAACCCCATCTTTACCAACAATATAAAAGATGAGCCAGGCATAGTGGCACACACCTGTAATCCCAGCTACTCGGGAGGCTGAGGCAGGAGAATCGCTTGAACCCAGGAGTGGAGGTTGCAGTGAGCCAAGATGGTGCCAGTGCCTTCCAGCCTGGGCGATGGAGTGAGACTCCATCTCAAAAATAAATAAATAAATAAAAACAAAAAATAACAGCTGTATGGCATGGCAACAGCTGGTCAGGGAGGTTGCCCACTGTTGCCCTGTCAGAACAGATTTGTAACTCCTTTAATTGTAGGATCCTAGTGAGAGTTTGCGGCAGTTGATGTGATAGGACACATTTGGAGGCTTGTAACAATGGCTGTTTATGAACTAGCAAGGAAGCATTTTGGTGTGGCAACAACTGGGATAGCTGTGCCTGTGTGTACAGGCTGAATGTCCCTGTGTCATGTCCATGCCAGGGATTTTTTGCCCAGTTTGTCATAGAAGGAAGGTAGAATGTAATGCTTATGCTCACAATAAGAGTCATACTAATCATTTACATGGATTTAGTTTTTAAGAAAATTATTGGCTAAAAATCCTTGGGCCTTATTGGTTGTGAAGTGCTGAACCCACTGTGCAAAAATTAAGACACTTAGAAAACAAGAAATACTGAGACTTTCTTTCCCTTCACACAGATTCCCAGTATGGCATTTCATGGGAGCAGTGACATCTACCGTTCCCTCCCGAGATAGCCGGAACTCTGAATGAAGTCAGTGTGTTTATTTCAGAAGTAGCCTACAAACTCGGTTATTTCATCCAGGGCCTGACTTTTACCATTTTTGAAAGTATGTCACAGTCATCTAAGTGAGGGGCCCCGGTTTGTTCCAAATTTTCATGACCATCGGAGCAGGTCTGATGGTGGGACCAGACATTTTGCTTGTATTTCTGGTTCAGCTCCAGCTAGGGCTGAACTCAGGGGGCCCCCTGGAAATAGGGCATTTCTGGGACCAATCTGAGGATTTGCAAAGAATTTTAAGTAAGCACAACACTTTTGATGAAAAAGGAGGGCACAAACTCAAGCCCAGCCTTTGTTCCTAACACACTTTGACAAAATGGTCATTTTGAATTAGATATGATTAGAAACCTCTTAAGAAATGAAAACGAAAACTCACCAAACTCGTTTATGGCTATGCATGTTCTGACCTTTGCTGCTCTGTGTCAGATAATTTTTCTTATACTTAGGATGTCTTGAATATGTATTTTATTTGTACTTTTTGATGAGCACAGCACTAAGGAATTAAGCGAGGTGAAGAATTTACGAAAGGAGACGGGTCTTTTTAGGAGGCTGCAAATTCTCATCCCTCCACCACCCACTCCAAGGCCATGTTGATGTTTAAGAGAAGCCTGTGGTTTGGATTTTTAGTCTCGTGTTGGTGCCAAGTCAGTGCTTTCATTGTTTCTTACTGAGATTGGTTCTAGATGCTCTGTGAACAGTTGTGCTCATGGTTATGTGGACTTTTAGAATCCTTGGTCATTGTCATTCTATAATTCTCTCCTGTTATTTTAATTTAAAATAAGTCCTGAGGCTGGGCATGGTGTAATCTGAGCACTTTGGGAGGCCGAAGTGGGTGGATCACCTAAGGTCAGGAGCTCGAGACCAGCCTGACCAACACGGTGAAACCCCGTCTCAACTGAAAAAAAAAAAAAATTAGCCAGGCATGGTGATACATACCTGTAATCCCAGTTACTTGGGAGGCCAAGGCAGGAGAATTGCTTGAACCCGGGAGGTGGAGGTTGCAGTGAGCCAAGGTTATGCCATTGCATTCCAGTCTGGGCAAAAAGAGCAAAACTCCATCTCAAAAATAATAATAATAAATAATAAAAAATAAACTAAGTCTTGAATGCTTCTCTGAGATTCTTGAGTTAAGCACTATCTGGTAGAGTCCATCAAAAGAAGAGCTTTTCTGTAGAGCTCTTAAGCCCCTTCAGTCTTAAGCAAACCAAAAATCTACATGGTTATTATCAGTGGACATATCCCATGAGTAGAAGCGTGTAGAACATTCGTAGCACCTGATTTGGTTAGAGATGGCAGTAATACAGCTCTGGAATGCCTCTATTTCGGTGGTTTATAGAGATTTAGTTTTTGTAGAACATTTGTTTTTCTTTCTTTGTTTTTCAGTGATAACTCGTGCAGAAGAACGTAAATGCGAAACTTGTTCATTGAGACTGGAGAGAGAAAGGCCAGAGTGCCATCTGCTGGCTCCTTCCCTTTCTCTCATAACCCCTCATGGCTTTTTAAAAAATTCGTTACATGAAATTCAGCTCTTCCTTAATCTCTCCAAATTCCAAAACAGAGGTCTCATGAAAAATGCCTTAAAAGCAAGCATAAATAAATACATTGAGTTATACATTTCTGCCTGGGTCATAGGACCAGTGACAACCTAGATGTGAGACCAGGTCAGAATGGAGGTGCTATAAATATATTATTTAACCAGTTCATTTATTTGGGCCAAGTTGAATTATTTCCTGATGATAACCCAGAGATCCTTCCTAGAATATAAATAGAACCTTTTTATTCACTTATCTTTTCATACATATATTGAATAAATATTTACTTTACCTCTGCTCTAGGCAAGCATATGAGGTGCACTGGTGAGCAAATATTTCTTGGAACCCTGTATGCACCCCAGGAAATCCGCTGCCCACATGGGGCTTCCATTTTGGTTGATAGATAAAGCTATAAACAAATATTATAAACAAGTTAGCTGTGCAAGATGGCTCTCATCTATAATCCCAGCACTTTGGGAGGCCAAGGCTGGTGGATCACCTGAGGTCAGGAGTTCGAGACCAGCCTGGCCAACATGGTAAAACCCCCTCTCTCCTGCAAATACAAAAATTAGCCAGGCAGGGTGGTGTTCGCCTGTAGTCCCAGCAACTCGGTAGGCTGAGGCAGGAGAATCACTTGAACCCAGGGGGCAGAGGTTGCAGTGAGCCAAGATCGTGCCACTATACTCCAGCCTGGATGATGGAGTGAGACTCCTTCTCAAAATAAATAAAGAAAAATAAAACAAGTCAATTGTTTAGTATGGCAAAATCGTATAAATGTTATAGGAAAAAAGGAAATGGAGATGAGGACAAGGGAGGTCAGTGTGTACATTTCCATCTTAAGCAGGGAGGTCAAGATGGTCCTCACTGAGAGAGTGACATTTGAGCAAAACTTGATGTGAGAAAATAATCACGTGCTTGTCTAGGAGAAATTCCAAGCAGAGAGAACAGCCATTGTGAAGGTCTAAAGACCGTGTGACTGGTGTGTTTAGAAATACCAAGGCCAGTGTGGCTGGAACAGAAAGAGGGAAGGAGGAGAGGTGGGAAGGGGAACCAGGCCAGTTCATGCACTAAAATATGTCTTGTGACCCTGTCTCCACCCCAGGAAATGCCTGCCCCTGTGTTACCCTTGGTAGCCTTTTCTTGGTTGAGATGGTGGCGCGTGTTTTAGTTTTTCGGTAGGAATTTCACACTACTGGGAAGAGTCCCTTGTATCTTCAGTACCATACTGGGTCATGACTGATACGTCCTTCATTCCCTGTATTATGTTCTGCAGGACATTCTAAAGGTTTGGGGGAGAACTGAATTCTAACAGATGGTGCATGCTGCTGTTGTGATCACGAAGGCCTGAGGCAGACCACTTTGGTCTAACATGTCATTACCGATTTAATAGAAATATTTCTTGTTGGACTAATCTGTAAAAAATGTACATTGTTTGTGAGAATTGGTCTTACTGAATTCTGAAGGTATTTTTGCCCTTACTAGAGTGACAGTATAATATTTTGACAAATCAGTTCAATTAAACAAGCTATTGATTAAGTCAGACAGAAGAACTGATTGGTTTTCCAGATTATTGATTGCCATCACTTGAATTCCATATCATTAATATGACATAGTAAGAGTACAGATTTTTCATAATCTAGATCCCAGAGACATTTAATGTTCTTGGTTATAACATTTGTATTCTGTAGATGAGAAAATGGAGGCCCAGAGATGTGTATGAATGTGTATGTGTAGCACTGCCATTCAATTAGCTGTGTGTGTGCATGCGTGCGTGTGTGTATGTATGTGTCTGTCTGAAATTTATCTCCTACTAAAAATACTTCTGGTCAGGGTGTGGTGGCTCACGCCTGTAATCCCAGCACTTTGGGTGGATCACAAAGTGGTGGATCATCCACTTTGGGTGGATCTCAATCAGGAGATTGAGACCATCCTGGCTAACACGGTGAAACCCTGTCTCTACTAAAAATAAAAAAAAATTAGCCAGGTGTGGTGGCACACGCCTGTAGTCCCAGCTACTTGGGAGGCTGAGGCAGGAGAATTGCTTGAACCCTGAAGGCAGAAGTTGCAGTGAGCCAAGATCATACCACTGTACCCCAGCCTGGGTGACAGAGCGAGACTCCATCTTAAAAAAAAAAAAAAAGTACTTCTGGCCAAGCACAGTGGCTCACGCCTGTAATCCCAACACTCTGGTAGGCTGAGGCAGGAGGATCTCTTGAGCCCGAGAGTTTAAGACCAGCCTGGGCAACATGGAGAAACCCTACCTCTACAAAAAAATTAAAAAATTAGCTAGGTGTAGTGGTGTGCACCTGTGGTCCTGGCTACTTCAGAGGCTGAGGTAGGAGGATTGCTTGAGCCTGGCAGGTCGAGGCTCCAGTGAACCATGATCATGCCGTTGCATTCCAACCTGGGCAACAGAGCAAGACCCTGTCTCAAAGACACAAAAAATACTTCTACCTCCAGAATTCAGAATGGTATTTTTCCATTCTCGTCACCAGTGAATTTCAAAGATTTGCTGGTTATAACGTGTTCCTTTTTTTGCCTCAAATATTAAATGACTCAGCAGTCATTGTTCTCTGAGGGTGGGGAATGAAGTGACTTGAGCTGGTGATGAAAAATAGGAGAGAACCAGATGACCTGATAATTCAGTTTCCATGTGCTGCTGGCAACGACATTTGACCTGCTGGGAAAAGTCAGCCTCCAAAGACTAAATATTGTTAATTTTTAAATATAGTTCTAGAGAATGCTTTTCCTAATCCTTTTACCATAGTCCTCTTAATGCCTATAGCCCTGGGACAAGTTGTCCAGGACCAGAAGTGGACTTGCACAGAGGAACATATTAGTAATTTTATCTGGCTCTGTATATGACTTGTAGATTAAACAGCCAACTGGGGCCTCCTTTAAAATACAAAAACTTGGGGAAATTCTACTATTACAATATTCTAGTCATTTTTTACACTTACACTTCCCTCAACTTCAATAGCTTCCAATTGTTATTCAGCTTATCTCTGGCTTTCTGGCTTTTCTCTGACAAATCTTTCATTTTTTTTGAGACAGAGTCTCATTCTGTCACCCAGGCTCCAGTGCTGCGGCACAATCTCAACTCACTGCAGCCTCCACCTCCCGAGTTGAAGCAATTCTCCTGCCTCAAGCCTCCTGAGTAGCTGGGACAGACACCCGCCACCATGCCTGACTAATTTTTGTATTTTTAGTAGAAGCGGGGTTTCCTCCTGTTGGCCAGGCTGGTCACAAACTCCTGACCTCAAGTGATCTGCCCTCCTACGCCTCCCGAAATGCTGGGATTACAGGTGTCAGCCACCACCCCGGCCAAATCTTTCCATCTTAATTCCTCTTCCCCTTTTTTTATTTTTATTTTTTATCTTTTATATATATATTTTATATATAGACACACACACACACCTATATATATATATATATATTTTGAGATAGAGTCTTGCTCTGTTGCACAGGCTGGAGTGCAGTGGCTTGATCTCGGCTCACTGCAACCTTCACCTCCTGTGTTCAAGTGTTTCTCCTCTCTCAGCCTCCCAAGTAGCTGTGTCTACAGGTGCCTGCCACCATGCCCAGCTAATTTTTTTTATATATACATTTTTAGTAGAGACAGGGTTTCACCATGTTGGCCAGGCTGGCCTCAAACTCCTGACCTCAAGTCATCTGCCTGTCTCAGCCTCCCAAGTGCTGGGGTTACAGGCGTGAGCCACCGCACCCAGCCTTATCTGTGTTTATTTCTGTAGGCTAGAGCAGAGGCCCCCAAACCCAAGGCTGCAGACTAGTACCAGCTTGTGGCCTGTTAGGAACCAGGCCACCCAGCAGGAGGTGAACGCCAGGAGAGCAAGCATTGCTGTCTGAGCTCCACCTCCTCTCAGATCAGCAGCGGCATCAGACTCTCATAGGAGCGCGCAAACCCTACTGTGAACTGCACGTGTCAGGGATCCAGGTTGCGCACTCCTTATGGGCATCTAATGTCTGATGATCTGAAGTGGAACAGTTTCTTTCTAAAACCATTCCCCACAATCCCCCCTAGTCCATGGGAAAATTATCTTCCATGAAACCGGCCCTTGGTGCCAAAAAGTTTGGGGACCACTAGTCTAGAGGGCCCTAAACGTCAGGATGATGTTTGAATTGTTCCCTTTTATAGAAAAATACAAATACTCATGCTTGTGATGTAAAGAAATCAACCCGGATGGGGGCTGGGCAATTATTCCTGCCTGGCTCTTTTCTGTAGTTAGAGAGGCTCAGAGAAGAGGGAGGAGAAAAGGGCAGGGGGCAGCCAGGCCACTTTATGACTTTGGTAAGAGGTTCTTCTGAAAGGTATTCATCTTTTTCCTCAAATCTTAAGAATTTTCAGAACTTGACACCTGCTTCTATCCTAGTGTGACTATATAAATTCACTCCAAAGGCAAGTAGCAGTACTATTGATGGTGTCATGGAACAATATGGGAGTTAAGAATTGACGGTTACTCATACAAACACTCACATCTGCTAATTCCTGGACCTATTACTGTTCTTTCAGAATTCATTAGATAGTTCACAAGTCTCAGTTAAAAAACGCACCAGGCACAGTGGCTCATGCTGGTAATCCCAGCACTTTGGGAGACTGAGGCAGGAGGATCACTTGAGGCCAGGAGTTCGAGACCAGCCTGACCAACATGGTGAAGCCCTGTCTTTACTAAAAATATAAAAGTTAGCTAAGTGTGGTGCCTCTTGCTTGTGGTCCCAGCTACTTGGGAGGCTGAGGTGGGAGGATTGCTTAAACCTGGGAGGTGAAGGTTGCGGTGAGCTGAAATTGCACCACTGCACTCCAGTCTGGGCAACAGAGCGAGACTGTCTCAAAAAATAAAAGTAAAAAATAAAAATCTTTGTGTTCATGAGCACTGAAAACCATTTTAAAAGACCTTTATAAATTCATTCCAAAAGAAGTAAAATGTTTGAAAATCGTATCTTTCTCTCCTCTAGTATCCATGGAAGCCAATCCAGAATTTTGGGAGGTATTTTGTGTTCTATCTTTATCAAAAGCTTGCAATATTTCCTTTTGGAAAGTAGCATTGGCCCAATTGGTATTGAGGTAGTTTCTCTTTATAGAAATATTTCATCTAATATGCAAAGGAGGGACCAAGGAATAAGGATTTCAGCATCCTGCAATCCTAGTGATTGGCTGGCAAACTTGCCAGAGAAAGACAGTGATATCAGTAGTTGCTAACGTTACAAGGAAAGGAAGAACCTGGCAACGTGTATCCCTGGTGGGAGTACACAATCCACCTATGACGTGTCCTGCCACATTCACATCAGAATCTGATCCAACCTGTAGATCGAAACAGCAGCCTACACTGGAATATGTTAAATGACCACACGGAGGCAGAACCCAGATTGTTTGAATCTCCGTAGGACAAATGACCGGTTTTCTTTCATGACTCCATTGCTAAGGGGACAATGGGAAGAAATGGGGAACCTGCAGATGAAAGAAACATAAGACCCAGCAACCAGCTGCAATGTTTAGATCTTATTTGGATCCTGACTGAAACAAATGATTTAAAACACACACACACACAAATTCTGTAAGACACTCTGTGAAGTAAGAACACAGACTTGATGTTTGCTGATATTCAAGAGTTACTATTTTTTGTTTGTTTGTTTGTTTGTGATAATGGCTATTGTTATTAGATTCTGTTTAGGTAGTACCAATCATTTAGAGATGCCTGCTGAAATATTCACGGATGACATGCAAAAAGTGGCAATGGATTCAAAATACATTCAGTATAAAAGATGTGAAACGGCCAGGCACAGCGGCTAATGCCTGTAATCCCAGCACTTTGGGAGGCCTAGGTGAGTGAATCATTTGAGTTCAGGAGTTCAAGACCAGCCTGACCAACATGGTAAAACCCTGTCTCTACTAAAAATACAAAAAGTAGCTGGGCGTGGTGGTGGACGTCTGTAATCCCAGCTACTTGGGAGGCTGAGGCAGGAGAATTGCTTGAACCCAGGAGGCGGAGGTTGCAGTGAGCTGAGAGTGTGCCACTGCACTCCAGCCTGGGTGACAGAGCGAGACTCTGTCTCAAAAAGAAAAATAAAAGATGTGAAACTTGCCTTAAAAGTAAGCTTTCATTCCATTGTTAACTTTGTTGCTTTGAGTGTTCTGTGTGTTACATAAATGACTCAAAAATCCCATCTGACACAGCTCCAGCAGGCTTTCTGGTTTGCTGTCAGTCATGGGCATATTTATGGGCATGACACACACAGAGATGAGCCATTTAAATAGGATTTTGAGCATTGCTAATTTTGCTTCAGAAAGATTTGTTTGATTTTGATGCCTTTTGCTTAATCCCTACATATCTGATCTTCAAATATGAACTATTAAATCATATATCCAACATCTTCTATGTATATAATACTGAATATTAATAATTGGCATAAATAATTACAACTCCACAGCACTGCAGAAGAGAATGTCATTAAAGAGGCTAGTCAGTAATATACATCCAGCCAATGTTTGTTGAATGAATAAATGAAATTTCATTTAGCATATTTGATTTTTGTGAAAGCAAAAGAGTGTTATACTATTAATACATTCCTCTTGTTCCATGAATAACTATTGATTAGTTAATGTATTTTACACGATTTTCAGGAGCAATTGTTATAGTAAAAATGTAATTTATAATACTTTTGCAGAAAAGCACATAAAACTGAATGCTCCTATGTTACCTTCTTTTTACATTAAGAAACATTCTTTCCTTTATTTAAAAATGAGATTTTTCTGTATAAACTATTATATGGTAACTAACGAAACATTTAAAAGTACTAAAGTCTTTTTATTTCATCACCAGATAGAATCACTACTAATATTTTAATTTCCTTTTTAGTTTTTAAAAATAAAGCTGTAATAATATTAAGAAGAATTTTTGTCTTCAATTTGAGAGACAGAGTCCTATTGCAGAAATTTTATTCTTAAATTTCCCCTTTGTGTTGTTTTTTTCCCCCAATAAAACAGAAACTGCTAGGCTCTTAGAAAATGGGAACTCTTCCATCCAGTGAAATATGTACAGAAAAATAGATAATAGGCTGTCTACCCCTTCCACTAAGATATCACTGCATCTTAAACTACGGGGCCTATTTTTTTTTTTTTGCCCTGGGAAAAGTGGACTCAGTTTCATTTCTAGAATTAATAAGGTTTAGTTTGATAAGGACTGCTTTTAGGTGGCCCTAGAGATGAGTAATAAGGACAAATTAGATATAAAATAAAATATTACTCTTTTGCAATGTTTGCTTTCCTTAAACTTCTTAGTCAGTTTCCCCTCAGTTTCTTGTCTTTTTTTTTGCATAGAATGGTTTCCAGGGCCATGAACAACTACTTTAAACACAGCAAACTTTTGAATTCCTTTTTAATGGGCTTAAATATGATTAAGACCTACCTTCCTTGTGCCTTCTCCCTCTTCTTCCCTCCGTCTTTCAACTTCTCCCTTCAAAAAAATTTTAAAAAATTTCCACTTGCTTTCTAGTCTCAAAGCTCAGCTGATATGAAATCGATTTTGAGAAGTGAGTTTCATACAAAATTAAAGGAAATCCATTTTATTGAAGAAAATTGCCTGGCTCCTTAAAGTTCCTCATTTTGTAGCTACTGTATACTTTCCAAAGAGTTTCTTTCTCTAACCCATGAAGGGTTGGGACAGATGCTCATAGTCTCATTTTAGCCCAGCTTAGTTAGCAACTTGGATCAGGTTAAGAAGCTTGTTCTGATAGAACCTGGGTGAGAACCTGGGCCCCCTAGTCTCCTGAGTCAGAGAGTAGGAGGTTATGGTTGGGAACAGAAGGCCTATGTCCCACAGCCAGGACCAGCCCAGCGTTTGTGGGAGTTCAGTCCAGTATAGGAGCACTCTTCCAAGGTAATAACTGTATTGCAGGCTTTCACAGCCTGCTGAGCCAAATTGAAGTCACACCGTCTCCAGATTGCAGGAACAGAAACAGGTTAAAGGGCCTCAGGCCTCCCTTGAGCTGGCCTGAGCTCCGCCTCCTCCCTGCTACATCCTGACAGGCACATTTATCTACACCCCAGCCCATCAATTTCCACTCCCTTTTTCCAGATGAGCTTAGTGTGGGCACCAAGATGTCCGTGTGTTTTGCTCCTTTTCTCCATGGCCTTTGTTCTTTTCTGATGTCAGCCAGCCCTCTGTTTGCTCAAGGCCAAGACTACATGATTACTTAGCATGGACATTTCATTTCCTTCATTTTATGTGACCTGCTGTTTCTCAGGCTTTTGGCTGTGTATAATAAGCTTTTTTTTTTTTTTTTTTTTTTTTTAAAGTGATCTATTGTATTTTTCCATGTTCTGTTGAGCTGGGAGGAGTCGGCAGAACCTTTTTAATATCAGATATTACAAAATCCCTGGCAGAAGATGGGGGATGGGGGAGGGTAAAGACTGGAGGGACAGGGTAAGCAGCTTAAAAACCACACCACTCACTTCCAGTTTATTAAGTCCCTACTTGATGCAAACATTTCATATGTCACCTCAAAATATTACAACAGCCTTTCATGATAAATATTAGATGCCCCATGTTACAATGTAAGAAACTGAGGGTTTAAGAAGTACGGCCTAGGTCCAGGACTGAACCAGGATTTGTGACACCACAGGCAGGCTCTGTATTAGTCTTCATTCAAATAATTTTCTCTCCTTTCTCTTTCTCTTTCTCTTTCTCTTTCTCTTTCTCTTTCTCTTTCTCTTTCTCTTTCTCTTCTCTTCTCTTCTTCTCTCCTCCCCTCCCCTCCCCTCCCCCCCACTCCCTTCCTTCCTTCCTTCCTTCTCTTTTCTTTCTTTTTTTTTTTTTTGAGACGGAGTCTCGCTCGGTCGCCCAGGCTGGAGTGCAGTGGCCGGATCTCAGCTCACTGCAAGCTCCGCCTCCCGAGTTTACGCCATTCTCCTGCCTCAGCCTCCGGAGTAGCTGGGACTACAGGCGCCCGCTGCCTCGCCCGGCTGGTTTTTTGTTTTGTTTTGTTTTGTTTCTGTATTTTTAGTAGAGACGGGGTTTCACTGTGTTTCTTTTTTCTTTTTGGCAGGATCTCCCTCTGTCACCCTGGCTGGAGTGCAGTGGTGCCATCATAGCTTACTGCAACCTCCACCTCCTGGGCTCTGATGATCCTCCCGCCTCAGTCGTCTGAGTAGCTGGAACTACAGGTGTGCACCATCACACCTGACTAATTTTTTAAACTTTTGTAGAAATGGGGTCCCACTATGTTGCTCAGGCTGGTCTCCAACTCCTGAGCATAAGTGATCCTCCTGCCTCAGCCTTCCAAAGCACTGGGATTACAGGTGTGAAGCACTGTGCCTGGCCTAATTTTCAAATGTTTAAGACATGTTCTTAGTGGAGGGCAGGCTAGCATGATGAGAGATGCTTTTATTTATTTATTTTTTTCTTGAGACAGGGTCTTGATCTGTACCCAGGCTGAGTGCTGTGGTGTGATCTAGGCTCACTGCAACCTCCACTTCCCAGGCTAAAGTGATCCTCCCACCTCAGCCTCCCTGGTAGCTGGGACTACAGGTGTGTGCCACCATGCCTGGCTAATTTTTGTATTGTTGGTAGAGAAGAGGTTTTGCTATGTTGCCCAGGCTAATCTTGAACTCCTGAGCTCAAATGGGCCACCCACCTCAGCCTCCCAGAGTACTGGGATTACAGTTATGAGCCACCACCCCCAGCCGGATGCTTTTAAGTTTCTATTGACTGGCATCGGCCACTTCAGCAGAAGCTGGATCCATTATACATTTTGTTAGCTTTGCAAGAGTTACAGTGAGACCTGAGTTAACTATTCCTTTTCCCAAATTACCCTAGTGATGCTTTAATGCCCCCTTGTAAACCAGTCCCCTGCTGTGGTTCCTTCATTTGCTATGACCCCAGGCTACACAGCTAGTAAGAGGCAGAGAAAGGGATTTAAAACCCGATCTTCCTGTTTGTTGCTCCTACCATCTGCCAGCACTTCTTGAGATTCATGAGTGTATAGCCACACGATCACTAATGAATTAACTCAATCAATATCAAGTGAATGTCTATTCTGTCTTACATGCGTAGACTGTTTTATGGTTTACAAACAGTTTTCACAGGTATAATCTCGTTTAAATATTACCCAGAAACACAGGAAAGAAGTAAGCCAGGAAATATCAAACCACCCGTCAGACACAGGCAGAACAGAGCCAGGACACACCTGTCTTTTAACTCCCGGTTTTGCCACATGGTACAGCTCTTGGGTTATTGGTGTCTCTTTCAGATGCTGCTGCTGTCCAGCCTGGGAATATGGAAAAAAGACGGGGGAGGAGGGAGTGAGGGTTACTTAGTTGCATTTTCAAATCAACGAGAATGACCACTTAAATGAAACTATTTCTTCACCCATACCTCTAAGGATAGCGTTAGCAGCCCACATTAGAGGCAGAAAAAGAAATCTCCCTTCTGAAAAGACCATAATGATAAAATAGCATGTTTTCTGAAATGATAGGAAGAATTTTATGTCGAATATCCTAATGGGGTCAGTGGCGCTTCTCAGAAGTGAGGTCAGCAGAACTGGGTCTTGGTGAGTGCATCAGATCAAAGCAAAAGGAGAAGGGGCAGTGCCTTCTGTATGAGAGGAGGAGCAGAAGCACAGGCTCAGGAGTGATCAAGAAGCACAGATTCGGGGCCCCTGGTTGCTGGATAGCCAGGGGGAGGACTTGGTGTGGGCTAGGAAGTGGCTGGAGGCTCTGGAGGCTTCCACGCCAGAGGGTATATAGTCAAAGAGAGGTAGGAGAAAAAAATGCCCCAGCTCAGAATGAACTGATGGATGGAAGGAGGAAGAAAGCGCAGAGATGGGATACTAAGGTTATTTCAATTCAGTAGTGTTCCATGAACGGCCCCTATAGGCAAAGCAAACCCAAATGCCAAAGGAGCTAAGAAATCAAAGAGGCAGTTTGTTGGAGCTGGGTGATTTATTGAGGGAACTTAACAACAGAAAGGTGGTCTTGGGCAGCCACAAGACAGGCAGATCTCTGCACTGTTACTTCCCAGACCCAGCGCTTATCTACCATAGGGAAAGGGTGTACACACTCCAGCAAGACGATTAAAGGCACCCCCCAGAATAGGCAAGAATGCTGTGTGCCTCATTGCCTATCATTTGTGGAATGACATCAAGGTTGGCATGTTCTCATACAAGAGCCAGTAAATAAAGTAGGAATCAAAAGGCATTCATTGGACTGGGGCTTATCAGAAGTCAACATGGTGAATTAACATCCAAGATAGAGTCACTTTTGTCTCCACTCCAGCATCATAAATTTGATGACTGACAGAGTGAGAAGAAGCTAGTGCTGTCTTCAGTGCGTGCTCTGAAAGGAGGGAAAAAAAATTTGCAGCCAACATTTTTACATTCTTTCAGGGTAGGGGACAGGCTTTTCCACAGAGTGTCTTTTGGTATACAAATGAAAACCTCACCCTCACAAGGTTGGATTAGTTGATGGTTCATTTGGGGGTGGGGGGGAAGCCTGGGGGTTTGGTGGCTCATGCCTGTAATCTCAGCACTTACAGAGGCCGAGGTGGGTGAATCACCTAAGGTCAGGAGTTCGAGACCAGCCTGGTCAACATGGTGAAACCTCATCTCTACTAAAAAAAATAAATTCAAAATTAGCCAGGTGTGGTGGCACATGCCTGTAATCTTAGCTACTTGGGAGGCTGAGGCAGGAGAAGAATCACTTGAACCTGGGAGGCAGAGGTTGTGGTGAGCCGAGATGGTGCCATTGCACTCTAGCATGAGCAACAAGAGCAAAACTCCGTCCCAAAAAAAAAAAAAAAAAAAAAAAAAAAAAGACGTAATACATGTTTTTAGGCAAAGACGGAAAGCATCTTATTGATCTTACGAGACACGAAAGAAGAATAGTGAAGGATGTATCCTCAAAAGACAACCTACTGTATTTGAATCCAGGTCTTCCACGTCCTGGATGTGTGATCTTGGACAAGTTAGTGTCCGTAGGACAGTTGGAAGAGCACATGGGACGAAGATCACTCAATGACTTGCAGATACAGCCTGTGTCAGTTTTGCTGTGAGTGCCTTAGTTTTATCCTCTTCCCTCTTAATGGATTTTTTTTTTTTTTTTTTTTTTTTGAGATGGAGTTTTGCGCTTGTCACCCAGGTTGGAGTGCAATGGTGCGATCCCGGCTTGTCACCCAGGTTGGAGTGCAATGGTGCGATCCCGGCTTGCTGCAACCTCTGTCTCCCACGTTCAAGGATTCTCCTGCCTCAGCCTCCCAAGTAGCTGGGATTACAAGCATGCACCACTATGCCTGGCCAATTATTTTTGTATTTTTAGTAAAGATGGGCTTCTACCATGTGGGCCAGGCTGGTCTCGAACTCCTGGCCTCAAGTGATCCGCCTACATCAGCCTCACAAAGTGGTGGGATTACAGGCATGAGCCTCTGCACCTGGCTCTCTTAATGGATTTCTTTGCAGTTCTAGAAAGCATTGTTACAGCAAATATATACACCAGCAAAATAAACTATCTCAACTGTGTTTCTTATTTGGCCGTGTAAGTAATTATAGTGTAATTAGTGTGAGAAATTAGTATTATTTATTAGTATGAGTAATATTGGAATATTAATTAAGGAAAGGAGACCAGCATGTTGGCAATCTGAAGACTAAATCTATAATTTCAATTACATTATTTTATTTAATCTTAGAAAACAAGAATCATTATTCCCATATTGAGGGGTTGAGGCAGAAGTTCAAAATTTTAGTTGTATTTCTGCTTGGGAAAATAGCAGAGATCTAAAATTAGTCTTATTAGACCACAGATATGTACCCAGCCAAATTTAATGTGGGATTTTAAAGTTCATGGAGTTAAATAGTTCAAAGTAGAACTGTACAAAGCGAAAATGCACTTTTAAACTTTTTTCAGTTTTACTTGGTAAGATATCAAAATCGTTTAAGGAATGTATTTATATTTTTATGATAATCCTTAAAATATTTAGCAGCATGAAAAATGTATTAATATTAAAATATTAACAAAATGACAGGCTTTTTCAAAGGAGAGTTCTTTAGTAGTTATCATATTTGTTAAATCAAAAGAAAACACTTTTCTGTGGTAAACAGTCTTAATTTTTAGCTATAGATTCATACATTTATAGGTTAGTTTATAGTTATGTTTGGCAATGAAGTATTAAAGCTATGATGTTAGAGTCCTTTGAAAAAAGATGTTTATGGTTATTTTTATGTAGTTGAATTAAGATTTACTATAGTAAAATTACATACGGCATTACTCCTACCATTTGGCAAAACTGGATCTTTAGTATTGAAACTCGACACCCACTTTCAAAGCAGCAAGCATAGAAAAATCTTGTGATTTATTCCTCCATAAGTCAGCCTCATGAATTTTGGTGACAGCAATTATTTTAATTTCAATCACTCAATGACCAATTCTTAGTTCACTGATTGCGTTCCGTGAATATTACAGCATCATCTGTACCTAACGCAGGAAATTATTGGCATCATATTTTACATAGTTGGTTCAAAAGGGCTAACTCATTAGAGTGCAGGAGACAGAGATAGCATCCCCAACTCCTTTGTTCTCCAAGATAGAATTGACAGAAGAAAAAGTAATAGAAATGTCAGAAATAAATCAAATCAACAACATACATTTCTGCAGCAATGAACTTTCCTTGTTGTTAGAAAATAAAAGCAAGAAGAATGAACCCTCTCTTCTGCAGAAAGCATCTTCTTTCACACTCAAGTTTCCTGTTCCCTCGATCTTTTTTTGTACTGTTATTAAACACATGAACATAAACTCATATGGGGAAAAGTTTATAGACTATGGTATGATTGGAACTAGTACCAGAAAATAAAGGCATCTAATAGCATGCATGTACAGTATGTGTTGTTATAGATTTAACAACCTCAAGTTAAATTCCCTGAGGTTTAAAAACCTCAAGATATATGATACTAAATAGGAATAAGGAACAAGAATGAAGGGAGGCAAGAAAAACATGAGTTTTCTCTTGGAAAAATCTATAAATGATTACTGAAATAAAATATGTCATTCTTAAAGAATCATAGACATTTAGATCTAGACAATATTAAAGATCATGTCACCAAAAGTCCTCACTTCTTACTAAATGGGGATATGTCTTTTATTTCTTTAATGTAAATGATAAATGATCATTTCAAGTCCCATGTGAGGCAAAACTGACCATAAGAAGGAGGTCATTTTTTGTAGCTTTTTTTTTTTTTTTTTTTTTTTTTTGTAGCTTCTAGTTAATAGTTCTATACAGGAAGAGATGAAAATGAACCATAAATTCTTTCCAGACAAAAAGAAAAACCCAGAAATTTCTCAATGGCAATGTGCATACTCTGCAGCTTGTATCAGTTAGGGAAGGAGAGAAAGAAGGTTAGTAGGCTGAAATGAAAGGATACTTCTCAGTACTTTGTGTGTTCTAATAGCATGTACAGAAATAGCCTTGGCTAGGAATGGTCCACATGCACACTAAAAAGTATTGCCCTACATCTTAGATCTTTGGTTACCATAATGCATGGCTTGTGGTATCGTGTTCAACTCTTTTGTTTTTCTTCTTTTTTGAGACAGTTTTGCTCTTGTTGCCCAGGCTAGTGTGCAATGGCTGGATCTCAGCTCACTGCAACCTCCGCTTCCCAGGTTCAAGTGATTCTCCTGCCTCAGCCTCCCAAGTAGCTGGGATTACAGGCATGTGCCACCACACTCAGCTAATTTTTTTGTATTTTTAGTAGAGACAGGGTTTTGCCGTGTTGGCCAGGCTGGTCTCAAATTCCTGACCTCAGGTGATCCACCCGCCTGGGCCTCCCAAAGTGCTGGGATTACAGGCGTGGGTCACCATGCCCGGCCATGTTCAACTCCTTATGTCTTATGTATCTCTATGTATTCGAATCCTCTTCACAACCAGACTGCAATCTCTTTTAGAGAAGATGGCTTATTATTATCATCTGTTTCTTATCCATTGTACCTTCACTGGCACATAAAGTGGTGCCTTATAGAAACTTGACAGTACAGTTAGTGATTGATTGACAGCTGTACCTTTAAAATAGAAACTTGCTGTTCTGGCTCTATGTGATTCAGAGGTAAAGCGTGAAGAAGACATAAGTTCTAAATCAGATTCTTCTTTGCTCACTGAGTCTCTCTGAGAGTTGTAATTGCTCTTTTATTCAAGACTCATTGTTCACTGTGTATATCTCAAAGTAGTTTCAGCCCTCATCACTCCCCTGCTGAAACCCCTTTGTAAGCAACAAGAAGTATTTCTTTTCTTTTATAAAACTCTTAGCAGTGATGGTGATAATAATCTGTATAAATACATATTTGGAATGCATCAGACCTCCATGCAAAATGCACTAATGCCTTCTTTTGGAAGTTGTCCTTTATTGCTTTTATTTTATTTTCCTTCCCCAGGCACATAAAAATGACCACAAAGGTATTTATGTGAAACATTCTTAGTTCTCTTTTGAAGGTAACAATGATACATATTTTCTGACTTGTTTTTCTTTTGGGGTTGATCATTGGAGGAAATATTTAAAACTTCAGTGAGAAGAATTTGCCTTAAGGAAAGAAGATAGAATAATATTTCTAACACTGTCCTTGGCACTTTATATGTAATCACTCATTTAATTCTCATGACCAGTATGTTCACTAGATCATTATTATTATTATCAATGTGCAGAAGAGTGAACTTAGGAACAGTAAAAAGCCAAGTAATTTGTTCACAGTTACCCATCCAAGATCTGAGCACAAACCTGGCTCCACAGATCATAGGTTTAACTGCGAACCCCAGGTTTAACCATATAGCCTTTTTGATAGTTAAGAAAGGTATAGGAAAGGAATAATGTAAATCTCAAATTTGTGGTTTTCACTGTTTAATATAGTGAGAAATTTGATTGAATTATCTGTGGGTCTTTAAAAATAGACTTTTTGGGGGTCAGAATGATACTAATCTCTTTCTTTAACTACTGGCCATAGGGTGAGTTTGAGTTATCAGGTTGCATAGCTGAGCCACATTACGTCAGCTGTGCCTAAAATTTGTTATCATAAAAGATATGAACTGTTGTTTGCATTGCTATTGTAATTTTCGGAAACAGTTTTTGAAAATTCTTTTTTGTGTATTCATTGCAAGCATAAGTCCAAATTTCCCAGTATCTTTTGAATAGCTTAGCAGAGGCTGGATGTGGTGGCTCACGCTTGTAATCCCAGCACTCTGGGAGGCCGAGGCAGCCAGATGGCTTGAGCCGTCTTTCAAGACCAGCCTCAGCAACATGGAAAAACCCCATCTCTACAAAAAGTACAAAAAATTAGCCGGGTGTGGTGCTGCACAACTGTAATCCCAGCTACTTTGGAGGCTGAAGTGGGGGGATGTCTTGAGCTCAGAAGATCAAGGCTGCAGTGAACCATGATCGCACCACTGCACTCCAGTCTGGGTGACAGAGCAAGACCCTGTCTCAAATAAATAAATAAATAGTTCAGAGAGCTTGAGAAAAAACATAGATGTGTTCCTCACACAAACTTCTGCCATGAAATAGATGAGAGTCTAGGACAGGGTGGCAGATAAGTCCGGGTATCATATTAGCATCAGCTCACCTGTCTCAAGATTTACTGTCATCCCAGAGGACACGGACGTCGCACAAGGCAGCTTCCTGCTGCTCTACAGTTTATGCTTGAGGATGGGATACTTAAGTCTCCTCTCTCCAGCCATGAGCAATGTTGCCACTTTTCTATGTTTGGTGGCCTTAGCTGGTAATTTTTTATCACTTTTAAAACTTGTAAGCACTTGAGACTTGGGAGCTAGCTAGTCTCTAGAGGAAACATCTTTTTTTTCCTCTCTCTCTCTATTGCTCTGCTAGCTGAGTTCCTTTTTGTTAGGTTAATAAAAAAGAAGAATGATGTCCTTATTTTTTAAAAACTAGGTACTGCGCTGAGAATTACAGATTGGGGTTTGATCACAAGCTCTGCCAAAGCTGTGAATTGAAGCAAGTCACATCAGCACTTTGAACATCTTCGTTGTTCGAAGAGACAAGCAAATATTGAATATTGAGTGCTGGTAGGTAGGTATTGTGCTAGGTGCATTGTCTGTTTTGACTTTTATCAGCAGGCATCTTTCAAGCTCCTGCTGAGTGTGAATAAAGTACTAGGCTAGGTACTGTGGGGCACAAAAGGATAAAAAAATAAGATCCCCACTCCCAAGAGCTTATTTATCAACACACGAATACCCTCTTTTAGGAGGGTCAACCAGTGTCTGAGCCATGTAGAGAGAGGTCACTGCCACTGAGTGCTCAATCAACTGAAATCCCTCAAATCTCCAGTATGTTCCTGCTCAGAGCATAGGTGTTCCCTACTGTTGCAAACCTAAGACTGCAATCCAGTAAAGGAGACCAGCAATTCCGGTTCCTGATGGTACTTAGACCCACCAGAGACCGGGACAGGCAGGGCTGGGCAGCGAGGCAGCAGCTGTGAGGTTAGATCCTGGCCTTAGAGGCTGGTTCATGACTGAGACACGTTCTCCAACTAGGGGAGACACGTGCTCTTCCACCTTGGTCTGAGGTGGTCAGGGAACATGGCTGGGGTCTTCATCTCTGATGTACTTTGTGCTGAATGGAGGTGTCTGGGTCACTTTTCTTATTTAAGATATCTTAAAATGAGAATAAAGAAAGCAACTTCGGTAGGAATGGAAAAAGATGCAGCCGCTGCAGAAAACAGTATGGCAGTTCCTCAACATATTAAGCGTTAGATTACCATGGGATCCAGCAATTCCACTTTTGGGTATACACCCAAGAGAACTGAAAGCAGGGACCGAGAGAGACAGATTTGTACGGGCATGACCTAGCAGCCTTATTCACAATAGCCAAAAAGGTGGAGGCAACCCAACTGTCCATCAGCAAAGGAAAGATGAGCAAATCGTGGTCTATACATACACGGAATAATCTTCAGGTTTAGGAAGGAATTTCTGACACATGAAGACATGTGAAGTGAAACAAGTCAGTCACAAAAAGGACAAATATGGCATGATTCCATTTACTTGAGGTACCTAGAGAAGACAAATACGTAGAAATAGAAGGTAGAATGGTGGTTCCCAGGGAATGAAGAGAACAGAGGAAGATGAGTGATGGTTCCATGAGTACGGAGTTCAGTTTGGGATGCTGAAAAGTCCTGGAGATGGATGGTGGTGATGGCTGCACTATGATGTGAATGGACTTAATGCAACTGAGCTACACACTTAAAAATAGTTAAAAGGAGCTGTGCGCAGTGGCTTATGCCTGTAATCCCAGCACTTTGGGAGGCTGGGGCAGGAGGAGTGCTTGAGGCTGGGTATTCAAAACCAGCCTGGGCAATGTAGCAAGACCCAGTCCCTATAAAAAATAATCTAAAAAAATTATCCAGGCACAGCAGTGCATGCCTGTAGTCTCAGCTACTCAGGAGGCTGAGGCAGGAGGATCCCTTGAGCCTAGAAGGTTAAGGCTGCAGTGAGCTATGATCACACCACTGCATTCCAGCCTGGGTGACAAAGCAAGACCCTGTCTCTAAATTTTTTTAATTAAAACGATAGTTAAAATGGTATATTTCAGGTTATGTATATTTAGCAATAATAAAAAGAATAAGAATAGAATGCAGTTTTCTTTTCCAGAAGAAAGAAAAGGTCTATTTGGCTAAATAGAAAGGATGTGGTACAAAGTGGTTGAGAGTAGATGCTGTTCAGGCTAGGGTCTGCTGCTGCTCTCTATCTGCCAACAGCCAAAGGCAAGTTGGTTGGAGCAAACTGACTGGTCTTGGCTCTGCCTCAGAGCTGTCCTAGACCTTTGACTCTATCAGCAAGAGGGGCAATGAGGTTTTGGTTGGTTAGATATTACAGCAACCAGGGAGGTACGATTTGGATTTGTGTCCCCACCCAAATCTCATGTATAATTGTAATCCCCATTGTTGGAGGAGGGGGCTGGTGGCGTGGAATTAGATCACAGGGATGGATTTCCCCCTTGCTCTTCTCATGATACTGAGTGAGCGATTTCTCACAAGATCTGGTTGTTTAAAAGTGAGTGGCACCTCCCCTTAAACTCTCTTCCTCTTGCTGCAGCCATGTAACATGCCTGTTTCCTCTTCTGCCATGATTGTAAATTTCCTGAGGCAGACTCATCCATGTTTCCTGTACAGCCTGTGGAACCATGAGCCAATGAAACTTCTTTGCTTTATAAATGACCCAGTCTCAGGTATTTCTTTCTAGCAGTGTGAGAACAGACTAGTAAACAGGGCTTCTAAGCCTGTGGCTCCAGTGTGTCTGTAGCCTGATCCGGACCCCACGTCTGGCTGATGCTATTCTATCACTCTGTCTACTTACAAGCAGAGACATTCTCCATAGGCTAAAACCCATCACAGAGGCAAGGTCAGCTGCTACAGCACCACCTAGTCTCTAAAATGGCAGGAGAGGGTGCAAGCCCAAGGTATGGACATTTCTGTATTGATGGGAGATCACAAATCCATAAAAAACAGGTGAGGTCAAGAAAAAAAGAAGGAAAGTCTGCAGGTACCTACAACTTCCCATTACACATCTTGGACAATCTTATCTTAGCTGTATTTCCCAAGCCCCTCAGTAGGCCCCCCAAGAGCAAGGGGCCACCTTCTGCAGAAACTTAAATGCCAAGTGTTGGTATTAGCCCAAGTGGAGAAAGAGAATGAAACTTACTAGTTTGAGATCAAGCTATTCCAGAAAAGACATATCATACCAGAAGACATGTGTTTGTGTTATTATAAAAGGTAGTTCCCCCCAAATGACAGTCTCTGGCTCATAACCTACCTGCCCTTTACCCCTACCTGCCACTCCCTGAAGCCATTGGTACCCTTGGAAATGCTTGCATCAGTGATCCAAACGTTGATCTCCCTACCCCCACCCTTTCTTATTCAGAACTTTGCAGTCTGAGCCTCCTCTCCGCTTGGCTAAAGATCTCCTTTGGGGGATTGTTTCAATCTGACATCCTGGCTTATCTATAGGGAATATGCTAGGAAGCTGGGGATATTCCAGAATTAAACTGCAGAGAATTATGTTCATTCATGGGCCTGGAGTACTATGCACCAGGCGAAGTGCCAAGCAAGGCAAGCACAAACATGGAAAATAGAAAGAAAGAGGCTCTGCTTACTCGGAGAATCCCAAAGGTGAAAGGGGGAGTGCATTGCAATTGCCTCAATGTGGTCAGCGTTACTGTAGGGTAAATGCATAGAGGTAGCAACCTACTCTTGGCGTCTAGAGTAGGAATAGAAAAAGCTGGTGTTCCGGGTTGAACTGTGTTCCCCTAAAAAGTATGTCGAGGTCCTAACCCCCAGTGCTTATGAGTGTAACCTTATTTAGAAATAAAGGATTTTTAAAGATATCATCAAATTAAGATTAGATCATACTCAATTAGGGTTGCTCCAAATCCAATATGACTGATGTCCTCATAAGAAGAGAAAACCAAGACACAGACACACAGAGAGAAAAGACGGTCATCCAAAGGTGGAGGCAGAGATGGGACAGATGCATCTACAAGCCAAGGAATGTCAAGGACTGCTGGCAACCTCAGAGGCTAAGAGAAGGGTATAGAACAGGTTCTCCCCTAGAGCGTCAGAAATGGCATGGCCTTGTCAACACCTTGATTTTGAATGTCTAGCTTCCAGAACTGGAGAGAGTGTATTTCCATTGCTTTCAGCCACCTAGCCTATGGTGCATAGTTGTGGCAACCCCTGGAAACAAATGCAGATGGTATCATTTGAACTTGGTCTTGACATTGGAATGGTTCTTCAGGTGGATCAACAAAGACAGGAAGAGATAGGGGCTAGACAAGGGCAAGATTCAGTGTGGTATATCCAACAAGGGTAATGGTATGCACCAGTGTACCCCAGTATACCATAGATGGAGTTGAGTTGTGTTCTGGAATGATGGTAGAAAGGTAGGCAGGAATTAGCCCAGACAGGGGATTTTTTGCTCTGCTGACAAGGCTGGACTTTGTTCACTGAGGGTTTCATGGATGAAGGATTGTAAAGGCTCTCATAGCCTCACTTGTACTGCTCCCCACTCTCTCTCCATAGCGTGGAGCACATCCTAGTTTGGACCTCACGTTGTCTTGCTCTCTGGAGTCCTTCCAAATGGAAGGTTGGGCCAGATGTAGACTGACTTCAGGATGGGAACTATGAAGACTGTTTTCTGAAACGTCTCTCCCGCTTGCATTTGGCATGTGGTTTTATAACTCCCCATGTCCACCCCAGACATAACCTTATGATTGGCGTATAATGTACTCGAATCCAAACCATGATTAAAGTCTGTTTTGTTTTGCAAATTCTTGGCACTGTTTCGTGAAACTCTTCCAGTTCTAGCCTGGTCCTCTCTTAATAAAACCAAAGTTTTTGATAGCAAGTATTCCAAGGTTGTCTTACTCATATGCCCTGATTCTGTACTGATGAAAACCATCGTTTTGAGATCTACCTTGGTTCCATTTTCCAATTCTTATTTTCTTATCAGACACCCACTTCATTCTTTTCCTTTTTCTCATTTCATTAATGTTATTTCCAAATATTTTCTGACTAATATGTTTTCCATCCAATGTGAACCTAAAAATAAGAAAAAATCTCAATCCAACATAAGGAACTACTTGCTACACTTTCTTAAAGGATTATTTTAAATCTTTTGAGCTTCTAAGTTGCTTTAAATAGTATAACATGAATGAGTTGACTGCCAAGGAGTATGGGATTGTAGTGATTCAAAATGTCTTCGTGATCTCTCTAGGAATGACTTCTTATTTGCCAGAGTAGCTTCATTCCGATAATAGTAATTATAACAGTGCTACAGTTTTAAAAAACAATGTGGAAAATTACTACAGGAAGAGACTGGAGGCCTGAGTGAGAGCCCGTCTCTGCCTTTAACTAACACAACAGTAAACCATTCAATTATTTTTGGCTTCAGGTTCCAGAAAATGAAAAAAGACCTGATTCGATTATTTCTAAACTCCTACAATTGTGACGTCACGAATTTACTTTTTAATTACAGAGGCGATGTGAACCCTGAAGAAGTGTTTTAAGATTTGATGACAGCTGGAACCCAAATGCTTTCAGGAAGATTTGAATCTTGCAAAAATCTTTTCACTGGGGGCAGTATTCTTTAGCAAAGTTTGCCATCTAGTGGCCGCCAGGACTAACTGGGGCTTTGTTTAAAGCGTTGTACAGAAGACTCTTTGACTAAGTTTTTGTATGTATGTATGTATGTATGTATGTATGTGTGTGTGTATTTGAGACAGAGTCTCGCTCTGTCGCCCAGGCTGGAGTGCAGTGGTGGGATCTCCTCTCACTGCAAGCTCCGCCCACCAGGTTCACGCCGTTCTCCTGCCTCAGCCTCCTGAGTAGCTGGGGGACTACAGGCGCCCACCACTGTGCCCTGCTAATTTTTTGTATGATTAGTAGAGACAGAGTTTCACCATGTTGGTCTGGCTGGTCTCGATCTCCTGACCTCGCAATCTACCCGCCTCGGCCTCCCAAAGTGCTGGGATTACAGACGTGAGCCACTGCGCCCGGCCAGTTTATTTTTAATTTTATTATTTTTAGCAGGTACAAGTACAGTTTTGTTACACGGATATATTGTGTAGTGGGCAAGTCTAGGCTTTTAGTGTAACCATCCCCCAAATAGTGTGCATTATACCCATTAGGTCATTTCTCATCCTCACCTCCCTCCCACCTTTCCGAGTCTCCAGTGTCTATTATTCCACTTTATGGTTCGACGCGTACATGCTGTTTAGCTCCCACTAATAAGTGAGAACATGCAGTGTTTGACTTTCTGTTTCTGAGTTATTTCACTTAAGACAATGACCTCCAGTTCCATCCGTGTCGCTGTGAGAGACACGATTTCATTCTTCTTAAGGGTTGAGTAGTATTCCATGGTGTGCATATATGTGTATGTGCGTGTATAAGTAGATATATACACCCCAAATATTTTCTTTATCCAGTCATACATTGATGGACACTTAGGTTGATTCCATATCTTTGCTATTGTGAATAGTGCTGCAATAAATACACAACTGCAAGTATCTTTTGTATGCAATAGTCCTTACCTAAGTTTCATAGACTGTTGAATACAATTATATTAATTAAGTTTTGAAGAATTGAGTCTACTTTAAAAGTAGTGTTCTAAATATCAGTTAATCATGAATCTTAGTTCTAGATTTTCTTTATAGTTTCTAGATCACCTTCCCCAGCTCCAAAGATTATCAAGCACCAAATGCTTATGTGTTTCAAATAAGGGCTTTGTGGAATCCAAGTCCTGGAATTACATATCAAGGAATATGTATATTGCCTTATCTTTACTGATTCCTTTGGATTATCATGTCTTCTCATATCTGATAAGGCAGATAGCTGCCTCTTGGCCTTATCAGCTGTAACAATCTCACATAACTTTTCGGTAGCTTCATATTTAAAAACTTTTTTAAAAATCTTCAGTATGGCAACTTATGTACTATTTTTCTTAAAATATTGAATGACTGGAATAATAGAAATGGTTCACGCTTTGAACTAGCATAACAAAAACTATGAGTATTCTGTTGACATTAGACAAATGCCTAAAAACATATTCTACTTAACATTTTGTTCCATCGTACTTGGACTCTCTCGGACGATATTAGTCTACAATCCAAATAACATGTTGCAAAACAATCGCAGAGTGACTCCAACTGCTAAACATCTTTTCTTCCTGTATAAAACTTGACCAAAGCTTTGATTAAAGTCTCATGCAGGTTGTGGATTTGGTTCCACAGCAGCGTGGAATGTGATGGTGTCCTCAAAACCAGTCTGGCTAAACTGTAGAGTTTTATAATTTGCCTGCAGGGAGATACTGAGAAAGTGAAGGGTGTAACCAGGCCACTCGCTATTAATCTTTTAGCTGGGGAAAGAACAAATCCAACTTCTTTCTTGACATCTCCTCTTGGTTTTCTCAAAGACACCTCAGACTCAACACATCCAAAATTGAACTTGCGATCTTGTCTCTCCATATCCTGGCACATTTCCAGCATTTCAGCAAAAGGCATTTCTCTCTAACTGGTTACGCAAACCAATAACCTCAGAGTCATTCTCAATGACCTTCCTCTCCCTCGGATGCAGAACCAGTCTATCGCCCAATCCTTTGGTCTCACTGTTAAGAATCCTGAGCAGATACCTCCCTTCCTTCTCTCCCCCATCCTGCCTGCCTACTCAAAGCCAGCATCTCCTCTGCCTGCCCATGGCATTGGTCAGTGGCCCCCACTCTGCCCTCCCTCACTCTGGTTTCCCATGCTGCACTTACCCAGAGTAATCTTTTCCCAGTGAAAAGAAAAACACAGAAGGTGTTGCCATAATGAGTTTTACAATGCTGCTTAGGGCAAACCTGCCTCCCATTCTATTCAAAGTTATCCCTCTGCTCAATGAGATAAATGCATACCTCATTGCCTCCTGTGGAAAGGCTAATCAGAAACTCAAAAAAAATGCAACCATTTGTCTCTTTGAGTTCCCCTGCCTTTCCAGACTAAACTAATGTTCATCGTACATATATTGATTGATGTCTTGTGTCTCCCTAAAATGTGTAAAACCAAGCTTTCCCCTGACCGCCTTGGGTACATGTCGCCAGGACATCCTGAGGCTGTGTCATGGGTGCACATCCTTAACTTTGGCCAAATAAACTTCTTAAATTGACTGAAAAAAGATAAATAAATAAAATGCATTAAAGAGACTACATTTAAGTGGCGAGAAAGTGCTTGCTTTTGTGCTCTTTGTTCTGTTAAAGATACAGGTGACCTACAGGGAGGGAACATCACACACTGGGGCCTGTCAGTGGGTCAGGGGCTAGGGGAGGGATAGCATTAGGAGAAATACCTAATGCAGATGACGGGTTGATGAGTGCAGCAAACCACTATGGCACGTGTATACCTACGTAACAAACCTGCACATTCTGCACATGTACCCCAGAAGTTAAGGTATATATATAAAAAGATACAGGTGACCTACAAAGAGGTACATGGGAAACAAAGTAAAAAATTACCCATGAGCACAAAAATGAGACAAGAGGAAAGAAATGTAAAAACTAAAGTGGTTTTGAAGTCAACCTGGGCAATTTAGATTATATTTTAATTATTTTTATTTATGTCTATATTTACTGAACTTTTTTTGAACTTTTAATCTTTATACTCTGCTGAAAAGCCAGAGAAGTGACTTTTGGAATATTTGTACAAATAGTGTCAGCTAAAATGAGCTTCTATGTCATGTAATATTTTGAAAGAGAAGAATTGTAAGTGGATTAATCATCTTGGTTATATTCAAGTCACAGCAAACAAAATATTCAAGTAACAATAAATATTCAAGTACATATATATTCAACCACCAATTTCATATTTATTTCAATATTCAAATTCAAGTACATATTCAAGTAACAAAAGAGAAGGATACATGTTTTAAAATGCGTGTATATATATATACACACACACACAAGACACTTAAGAAAATGAATGTCCTATTATAAATTGGACTCCCAACTGACTTTCAATTTATGTAATATATATATGTATATATAAATACAAAACAACAGTGCAAAAATTATTTAACAAACAATATAAAAATTGTATTGGGATAACTAGTTAAGTACTTAAAGAATTAGGCCCACACCTTGTGTCAGAACCAATTAGGGAGTTAAATGGAATATACTTGAGGAGAGAGTTGGATGTAAAACAAATCATGATTAGAATAAATGTGTTGATTTATTAGAACAATGGAAAGATTGAAAGGTCTTTCTTAGTTTTGATGTAATAAAAATATTCGCAAAGCAACACATATTGTTATTTTTAAATAGTAAACTGCATAACAAGAAAAGATGAAAAGGTATGTTGGGAAAATATTTGAAGCAAATATATAAATGAAGAATCAAAATATCACATAAATATTTTCCACAAATTGGTAAGGCTGCAGCAATGTGGAAACTGATTTCAGAAGTATCTGTATTAGAAGTACAATTAAAAGTAGTGAAATTTTAAAATATGCAAAAAATCTTGAACATATATTGAGATAAAGACTGAATTTTATTTGATACTTTGTAAGTTGTCAATATTGTTATATTTTCAATAAAATTAACAAAACAAATTTATGAAACATCCTGGTGGATATTAAAAGAGACTATTTTAGAACCCACAGGACTAGTAATACACAAAATTCCTAAATTTCAACAGCAATCTAGATACACTGTTGTATTAAATTTGATCAAGAATAAATACAAAGTTCTCATAAAAAAGGATGATTCTTATGAGTCCTGGTTAGGCCCGGTAAGTTGGAGAATTTTGTGTTTAAGGGTGGGGTCACCCTGGATGTTTACAGAGATCATGCTCAAAACTATGGAAACAAGGAGAATGGTGAAAGAGACTCAACTCAAGACAACATAGCAGAGTTTAAGAGTGCTGTGGTTTGGATGTAGTTTGTGCCTCCAATGTGCCTCCCAAAACTCATGTTGAAATTTGATCCCCAATGAGGTAATGTTGGGAGGTGGGGCCTAGTGGATGGTGTTTGGTTCATGAGGGCAGATTTCTTATGAATAGATTAATGCCCTTCCTCAGGGGTGAGTGAGTTCTCACTGTCTTGGGAACAGGTTAGTTCCTGCAAGAGCAGGATGGTTAAGAAGCGTCTGGCTCCTCGATTTCTCTCTCTTGCTTTTCCTCTAGGCACATGATCTCTACACACACCTGATCCCCTTCTGGCTGCTGAGTGGAAGCAGCCTGAGGCCCACACCAGATGCAGCTGCCCAATTTTGAACTTTCCAACCACCAGAATCAGCCAAATAAACCTCTTTTTTTTTGTAAATAACCCAGCAACTGAGCTACCACTAAGTGTAGTGCTGCATTACTGGGGAGAACTAATAATGCAATGTGGCAAGGTAGATGTTGCTGGCTTTTATTTAAAAGCACGCAATCAATCAGGCAATGCCAGACCTGCTTCTCCATAGTGCAGTGTCTTTGATATTTACTGCAATGATGTTGGCTATAATTTGGGTACATCAGAAAAGAGATTTCAAGACTTTTTAAAACCCCATCAAAAAAGAGTTCATTCTGGAACCACAGATGTCTGTTTTCTTTGCTGAGATTCATATAGAATAAGATCATTGAATTTAGCAATGGGCTTCAGACATCAAATTTTATCTTTAAAAACATCATTTAAAAACTGAAATTACTATCATCAACCACTCTCAACTACCACATGTCAGTGATTATGGGGATCCCTAAAGGATATGGCTTTTCCTAACGTGCAAAACAGTCTCTCATAAAAGATTGATATGTATATTCAGGTGAAGCATAATACTGATTCTTGCCTATGGGAGAGATTCTGTTAAGTGCACCTAACAATTTTGTTGGAGAGTTCTGCTTTCAGATGTTAATTTCAAATTTCTGGACAGCTCTTTGAATTCTTGTATCAGCCTTATGTAGGAATACTTGAGAGTTGTTAGGGCTCCATAGGGAGGTATCCTTAGAGAAGGATGGCTCCCTACCAAGCACACATAGACACGGAGCACTAGAGTAGGCTGAGTAATTGTCCCCCCAGAGATGTCCATGTTCCAATCTATGGAACCTATGGATATGTTACCTCATGTGGCAAATAAGATTTTGCAGATGTGATTAAGTTAAAGATATTGAGCTAGGAAGATTATCCTGGATTAGCTGGATGGGCACAGTGTAATCACAAGGGTCCTTATGAGTAGAAGAGGGAGATAGGAAAGTTGGAGTCAGAGAGGGAGATTTGACAACAGGTGCAGAGGTCAGAAGGATACGGCAATTGCTGTCTTTGAAGGTGTGGAGGGGCCACGAGCCAAGGAATACAGCAGCCTCTAACAGGTGGAAAAGGCAAGAAAACAAACTCTTCCGTGGAGGCTCCAGAAGGAACACAGCCTTACTAATACCTTGGATTTTTTTTTTTTTTTCCAAGTAAGACTCATTTTGGACTTCCAACCTCCAGAACTGTGAGATAATACATTTGTATTGTTTTATGCCACTGTGTTTATGGTAATTTGTTACAGCAGCAATAGCAAACATATACAGGCACACAGTGTGTAGAACTGTCTTCTGTGTGTCTTTTTTGTGTGTCCAGATGAACTAACGTAGAAGTGCTGTAAGGAATCCTGCAACATTGTTGCCCACGTTCATTTCGTTGTTGTTGTTCTTTTTTTGAGACAGGGTCTCCCTCCGTTGCACAGAGCTGGAGTGTACTGGTATAATTAGAGCTCACTGCAGCCTCTGTCCTTCCCAGGCTCAAGTGATCCTCCTACCTCAGGCTCTTGAGTAGCTGGGACTTACAGGCATGTACCATCATACCTGGCTAATTTGTTTATTTTTTTAATATTTTTTTGTGGAGATAGGGTCTCACTATGTTTCCCACGTCTGGTCTTAAACTCCTGGGCTTAAGCAATCCTCCTGCCTCAGCTTCCCAAAGTGTTGGAATTACAGGCATGAGCCATCACACCTGGTCTCCTCATGTTCATTTTTATTTTTGCCAACAACAGCACAAAATGCATCTGGCCTTTTGGGTTAGCCATGTGATTACCTCTGCTCCACCAAGACAGGAGGTCAGCAGTCACTAGTCATTCTCCTCTCCAGCAAGGGGTAGTCTAGTAATCCGAGATTCAGAGTCCTGGGTAGGTGAAGGTATAGGATGGGAAATGTTCCTATGTTCCTCTCTGTACAAGACCTTTCATTTATTTTTAATCTGACCTTGCTTTAAAATGTGCAGAGTGCTTATGTTAATCAGGAGTTGGAAAGCAATCCATGGTCATCAGTGGGTAGGTGCTGGGGAAGGACTGAAGAAATAGCACTGAAGCACTGGAAATAAATGGTCAGAAAGGATTCTGTTGGCTCTTCTATTCCTGGAATCCAGAGAACAGCTCCAGGTCAAAAGGTGCTGTGACCCTCTTGATCCCCGAGGGAAAAAAAAACCTCAGATGAAAGACTGTGTGTCTAGTGGGTTAAACACACCAGTTCCCCATTCAGACTGCCTAGAATTGAAGCCCACTACCCTTCCCCTGGCTCTGTGAGCCTAAGCCAGTTAGGAAACCTCTCTAGGCTCAGCTTTCCTGTGTGCTAAATAACAAAAATATTATCTTGAAGGATGGTTACAATAATTAAGTGTGAAGTGCTTAGCACATAGCTAGCACTCTATAAATGTTAAACTAGTATTATATTAATAGTATTATAACCTTACGGAATTTCCAAATTTTGAGAGGAAGATAAGGCTCCTAGTTCTTTATTTCTTTTTTTAAAAAAATACATTTTTACAATATTTTCTCTACTGCCTCTGTTACATAAATGAGCTAAACATAGACTCTGTGTATTGGTACCCAGGTTGTTTATTTCTTCACTGGGGGTTGAAATGCATTATCTCAGAAGCCCAATGGTACCAAACTCAAATTTTTACACACCCAGCTGTTATTTATTTATTTATTTGTGTTTACGGTCAGGGTCTCACTCTGTCATACAGGCTGGAGTGCGGTGGTGCAATCGTAGCTTACTACAGCCTCCAACTCCTGGGCTCAAGTGATCCTCCTGCCTCAGCCTCCTGAGTAGTTGGGAATACAGGCATGCACCACCAGGCCCGGCTAATTTTCAGAGTTTTGTTTTGTTTTTTGTTTGTTTGTTTGTTTGTTTTGTTGAGACAGGGTTTCACTAAGTTGCCCAGGCTGTTCTCGAACTCCTGGCCTCAGGCGATCTTCCAACTTTGACCTCCCAAAGTGCTGGAATTACAGGCATGAGCCACCAGACCCAGCCTATCCAGTTGTTTTAAACCTAGCCCCAATAAGTAGATTTTTAGTTCTTTAGTCTGCCTTGCATACCCTGTGAAACCTTATCTCCATCTACTGACCATAGGTAAGATGTAAGCTTGTGGTTGTAAGGCATAAGCTGCTGGGGCCTTCAGAGCTCTCTGACCCGGAGACTCCCACCCTACTGCTGAATGACATCACCTCGACACATGGGACCTGTCTGCTATCTCCTCTCCTGGGAATTCCCCGGCCCTTCTCCCCTTCTAAGTAGCAACCTCTGTGTGCCATAGCCTCTGCACAGAATCCTGCTGTGAGGGGCTTCCTCCCTTGCAGAGTTGTCATAATTACCCAATAAAGCTGTGTGTGCTTTCGCCACCTCCTAGACCTCATATCGTTTTCCTTGATCAGTCCCCAAATCCCTCAGGATCATCTTCTTGTCCACCTAACACCAATTCCCAATAAAGGACCATTCAAACATATTTTTACTTCTCTGCTTCATCATAAGCCAAAATAGAACCAAGAGACAGAAAAGTCAATGTCTTAGTTTTCCTTAGAGTTGCCCAATAGCAGGTATGAAATGCCAGCTGGATATAGGCAGATTGTCAGGGTTGCCAAATATCCCAAATGATTACATTCTTTCCATCATCTCTTAAAAAAAAATCATACTGCGATTTTAGGCAAATCTATTGGTACTTTGCAAAATAGCTTTGTCTAAGTCCATTCAGGCTGCTGTAACGAAATAGCCTCAATTGGGTGGCTTATCAAAAACAGGCATTTATTTCTCACAGTTCTGAAGCTGGGAAGTCGAAGGTTGAGGCAGATTTGGTGTCTGGTGACAAACTCTCCCCCTCTGAGTTTCCATAAATTTTACATTCTTTTACTCCATTACTTTCATAGTATCTGTGAGGACCACCTTTCCTGGGGTAAAGGAAACTAACATTTCATTCTTGATGCTAATGCATATGACATACAGTACCTCTAATGATGGTACAGGAACACACAGCTTCCCCTGTTTCATAAATGGTACCTTCTTACTGTGTCCTAATATGGTGGAAGGGGCAGTGGATCTCTCTGGACCTCTTTGATAATGGTGCTTAGTCCCATTCATGACCTGATCACCTCCCAAAGGCCCCTCCCAATTCCATCACATTGGTGATGAGGTTGCAACATACAAATTTTTAGGGGAACGCAAAGATTCAGACCACAGTATCTAGCAATTCAGAAAAGAGAAATTGAAGTCCACAAACTTTAGCCTTCAAATTCAGTAGAAAAGCCCCACTTTTCCAAGCTAATTAAACTGATGTTAGGACCCAAATGGACTGTTCTTTATGAGGAAGTAAAGAACATACTGTTAGTATCAAACATAATGAGTTGGATCTTTCAAAAATTGAAAATTCATAGTTCAATTAATTTGCCTTTGGTAAGTGTCTGATTCATAAGTAAGAATCATAGAATACTTCTGTGGTCTAATAATTAAAAAGTAATTGGGCAAATACATTTTTTGAAGTATTTTTTCATAAATCATATGAATCTCCCCAAGTTCTACCATTTCCGATCTTATATTTGAGAAGAACTTTTTCTGTTGCATCTGTCATTCTTATAGTGTTATCAACTATATCCAACAGGAAAAGAAAAATTGAGATTTTCCTCATACATTTCTTTGTCACTATGTAGCTCATAGCTAATTCAATATTAGGAAAGATGAGCTTCTTTTAAACATATCTCAAAAGAGAATGTCTATGATCTCATTTGACATATCCGATATCACTCTCTGAGAAGCTTTCCTCTTGTTCTGTCCTGTAATTTTATATCTTTGTAACCAACATCTTTTGAAAGCCCATCACCTCCTCTCCTCAGATCCTCATTTCCTTCCTTATCTGAGTTCCCGTGATGGAGGCAGACATTCTCAACTCTCTGTTCCTCTCTCCCTGTCTTATTCTCCTGGGAAATCTGACATCAGGCTAAATCTGACTGTCATTCACTCTGCCCTTGAATTTCAGCAGACAAACATAGTGGGGGGAAAAGACGACTCTGGGGACTATTTTCCTGGAAGTTCATGACCACAAATATCCATCTGCACTCAGTTCTACCTGTTGATTCTGTTTTCCTGACCAGTCCACTCACCCACCCTTGAGAGGTCTCTTTCACACCTTCCTTGTCCTCAAATCTGCAACAATTTCTCCCTTCTCCTCATTCTTGGTTAATGATCTTTCTCCTAATTTTATCTGAGAAAATAGCAACTCTCTAAAAAGACCTTCCCACTACTGCTACCATTAAATCCACCCACTAGTACCCAAATCCTCTGCTTCCTTCCTTCGACAGTGAGTGAACCAACTAAGAGTCTATCTGAGCCAACCACTCTGCTCATACGTGGAGTTCCAGCCCCTTGGCCCAACCAAGGACTTTGTTCCTACAATTATCTATGATCTCCGTTGAAGAGTATTTTGTTTTTCCTTTCCTGTAATACCTCCTATTCCAAGAAAAATAATGCCTTATTCCTGCATCTCTTTGCAGCTTTGTTTTAATATTTCTACCCTCTGCTAAAGAAAATCTCCTTGAAAAGCGTGTGTCCACCCACTATAACAAACTGTTCACCTCCCTCTCTTTATTGAACTCATTTCAGACTCTTGACCCAGTCCCTCCAATGACTTCACTTGAGGTGCTATCACCAGTGGCCTCTACCTGACCAGATCTGATGATCGGTTCTCAGTCTTCATCTTACTTGATGTCACCTCTAATGGGCGAGATGCTCCAGGAATCAGTTGTCAACTCCTCTTTCTTGGGAAATTTCTCAAGGGAATTTCCCAAAAGCTCGTGGTTCTCAAGACCATCTATATGCCACCTTCCAAGTTTATTTCTGTACTCACACCGCCCTTCTGGACCCTGGGGTTACATACAAAATTGCCTACTTGACTGCTCCACATTGATGTCCTATAGACTTCTCAAAATTAATATCCCTGCAAAGTATTTTTCGTTTTCTCCTCTGAGCCTGCATCTCCCTAAATGTTTTTCTTTTTAGGCAATGGAGCAACCATGTGAATGGTTGCTCAGCCCCATCTCCCCCTTCCAGCTTCCAGCTGGACTCAGTCTTGGATTCTTTCTTTCTCTCCAATAAGACATCAATCTATAGGTCAATTCTGTCACCCTGGACTTTAAAATATATCCAAAATCCTACCACTTCTCAAGATGTCCTCCCATGAACACCTTAGACCAAGCCCTTCTCTCTGATCTGAACTATTGCAATAGTCTAAAAAATAATCTCTGTGCTTCCTCATTAGCCCTTGGCAGTCTCCACACAGCAGGCAGAATGCTACTTCTGAGATATAAATCAAGCTAGGTGTCCTTTTTAAAGTCCTCCAATGGCTTTGCTCCCAATTAGAAGAAAATGCAGTCCTTGTTGTAACTTGGTGAACTTACATGATCTGGCCACTCAGTGGGCTTCATCCACAGGCACCTTCTTACTGTCCTTTCTGTGGGTGAAGTGTGTTCCTGCCTTAGGGCATTTGCCTGGACTTTTCTTCTGCCATGTGGCTTTGCTCCCAATTAGAAGAAAATGCAGTCCTTGTTGTAACTTGGTGAACTTACATGATCTGGCCACTCAGTGGGCTTCATCCACAGGCACCTTCTTACTGTCCTTTCTGTGGGTGAAGTGTGTTCCTGCCTTAGGGCATTTGCCTGGACTTTTCTTCTGCCATGTTGTCTGGGTCCTTCACTTTATTCTCTTTGTTCTGCTCAAAATTCATCTTTCTAAGAGGTCAAGGAGGTCTGCCTACCCTCAATTTTATCTCTTTTTTTGAAAGTTGTCTATTCTAAATGTAGAGGGCGCCTAAGCCACCTATGACTATGGACAGGTGTCTTTTATTTTTGGAAAATTAAATATTTAAGATTTAGGATATCTAGATACCTACGACCACCATACAGCCTAGTATTAGAATCAACACCAACGCAAATTGCTTTTGAATGAGACAAGATCCATCTCTGACTTCCTCCATTTCCGTTTCCTCATCTCTACTTTCTTAAGTCCTCACCCAAAATATCCAATACTGTGCAGGTTTATCCTCCAACTCCCTCCCAGGTCTGGTCTTACTCCTGAAGTGTCCATGCACCAGAGCTACCTACATCCTCTTCTCCCCAGTCTCTGGAACTTCTCATTGGTAGTTAGGTGTTCAGAGGAAAAGCCATTTGCTTTAACTACAGCTGCAAGCTAAAGTGAATGGTCTTCCCCTAAGTGTCTTCGTCTTTTATTACTTCCAGCTTTATTGGTAAATCATATGCATCTGTGTTGAATAGTCTTAAGGTCATTGCCATCAAATATTTATCTGACACTCATTGATGAGAAACAATACTCAGTGGGATTGTTTAGTAGACACAATCCATTCACTGTCTAAAACTCTGATTGGGAGCTAGATTTTTACAGTTCAACAAATCTGGGTTCAAATCCTATTTCTGCTGCGTATGAATTTCGTAGCCTTAAGCAAGTCTCTCAACTCTTTTTTCTTTTTTCTTTTTTTGAGATGGAGTCTCACTCTCTTGCCCAGGTTGGAATGCAATGGCATAATCTCAGCTCACTGCAATCTCCACCTCCTGGGTTCAAGTGATTATCCTGCCTCAGCCTCCTGAGTAGCTGGGGTCTCAAGGGCCTGCCACAACGCCAAGCCAGTTTTTGTATTTTTAGTAGAGATGGGGTTTCACCATGTTGGCCAGGCTGGTCTCGAACTCTTGACCCCAGGTGATCCACCTGCCTCAGCCTCCTAAAGGGCTGGAATTACAGGCATGGGCCACCATGCCTGGACTCAACTCTTAAGTCTGTTTCCTCATTTGTAACCCACTGTATTAATCCGTTCTCACACTGCTGTAAAGAACTACCTGAGACTGGGTAACTTATGAAGAAAAGAGGTTTAATTGACTTACAGTTCCACAGGCTGTACAGGAGACATGGCTGAGAAGCTATCAGGAAACTTACAATCATGGCGGATGGGTGAAGGGGAAGCAACCACATCTTACCATGGTGGAATGGGAGACAGAGCACAGAGGGAAGTGCTACATGCTTTTAAACCATCAGATCTCGTGAGAACTCACTAACACAAGAACAGCAAGGGGGAAATCTGCCCCCATGGTCCAATCACCTCCCATCAGGTCCCTCCCCTGGGGGAATTACAATTCAACATGAGACTTGAGTGGGGACACAGAGCCAAACCATATCAGGGAGAAAGAGTAATAGTCTTCTTCATAATTGATAAGAGGATTAAAGGAATAATGCTCACTGGGTGCCTGTATCAGTAAATACATGTTCATGTTTTTTATCTTTGTTTTTGTTGTTATTCTTGGTTCAAGCCAAATCTATAAGGAGTTAATTATCTTATCTAACCTATTTTCCTTTCTCTCTGTCCAGATTATTTTACTGAATGTTGCTATGGTGGGAAACCTTTAGCTTTCCCTGACCGTCAGTCTAAGAAACAGCTTTTCAGAACCCACTGTGGCATTTACCGGAAGGAATGCTGTTCATAAGTTTACACAATGTTCCTTTTTATGGGGCCTCCAGGAGAAATCGGTGTCTGGTGTTAGTGCCAAACAGAGTCGTTCTTCTGAGCATTTGGTTTATTTTAAGCTTATGGATGGTAAATTACATAACCGACCGAGTTTCCCTTTTTGAGTTGGCTGCTCGAAAGCTTACAGCCAGATCTATGGCTCATAGTAGGAAGTACTTCCATTATTATGGGATGCATTTCGAGCCTGGTTTCTGCATTTTGTATTGCCATCTTTGCTTTGCTTTTTTTTTTTTTAAAAACCCCTCTTTTATGTTATTTAAACGTCCTTTTAAAATTTATCCTTGTAAATTGCCTTTAATTATTTCTGAAACAAGGTGAGGAATAGATAGATACGCAGCTATAGGTAAGTGAAATATGGTTTTAAATAATTTGTCATAGAGCTTATATTTAAGAGAGGTTTAATTTTTATAAGAAGATATTTGTGGCACGAAATGAATTTTCCAATTGGTAAAATTTCAGACTTTGCAAGAAAGGGGAAGGAAAAAGTACAAGGTGGGAATGTTTTTGCAGAAAGGTGATTTGGGAAACTGCTAGAAGGGGAACCCCTGAAAGGTAGATAGAGGATGGCTCGGGTGGAAAAGCGTCTGTTGTATGACTGGATTGGTTAATTAATTAACCATTATGTGATCCTCCAAGGTCAGCTTATAAAATTAATTTTCACCTTTCAAAGAGAAGGTAGGAAGAGGTTTAAAGCCATGGGCTCAAGAGTCAAACATCTGGATAGAAGTCCTGACTCTGCCATTGCCTTGAGTGACTTACCTGACTTCACAGTGCCCCAATCTCTTCATTTATGGAATGGAGATGAAGGGCTCATGGAGTTGTCATGAGAATCAGAGGATGAGCTCGTGATGTGTTTAGAATAGTGACTGGAACTTAGCAGGAGTCCGTGCAACTCTTTTTACCTCTTTGCTTGAGTCCTTGGGTTTTTAAAAAGTTACAAACAGTCCAGTTTTTAAATGAATTGCATAGTAAGGTAAGTTAGATACTGGTGGGGCTGAGTACACAGCAATATTTATGATAAATATGAATTTTAATAAAAATATATACAGTTTATTAGGTACATCATAGAATTCTAAAATCTATCAGGAGTATTTTATGGCAACTTCAGAGAAAAGTATGTTTCTCTTTCGTGGTCTTTCCAAACAAAGAGGAAATCAAAATTGCTGCTGGCAAATATTTTATCCTATTATCATCCTAGATTTGTTCATGAAATGTTACACTATGAATAGCCTTTCTTGTCTTTTGCCACCAAAAAGCTACCATTTTCTTTCTTATATACATGTTGCATTTTCTTAGATCTACAATGAATGAAATGAACGGGTCAAATGGATTCTCTGAGAGTGTGGAAAATTTAAGACGTGAATATGCCTCGCCTTTTCCCCTCTCCATCCTCATTTCCTCCACTCCCTGTAATCAAGAGAATTTTACTTTTCTCTGCTCAGCACTTCTCCTTCCATCCCCATCTAATAATGTTCTATCATTGCCCTCCACTCTGGAGCATGAAACCTGAAGTTTGGGCATGAAGAAAATTGACTGAAGATACAAAATAAAAGGAATCAGGTTTTTGTTTCCTGGCTCTTCTTGTTTAGAATCTGAATGATGAGTACAATAGGGCAAATGTAAAGAAAATTTTTAAAAGCACAGAAACTAAGCAAATTTACCTCATACAAAGCTGAAGGATGTAGGTTGAGGGAGAGAGAGTGTCAGGAAGCTCTGTACCTGGGAGAGTCCATTTTTGATGTTTTTGTTTGTGCTAGAAAGTATAGGTCCTCAAATGGCTTTGGTTATGAGAGAATCAGGGAGGAAAGGAAAAAGGATGTTTGAGAAGTGTTGCTGTGGGTTATAGGATCCTGTGTTACATTCTTCGAGCTATGCAATTAAAGATTGGCATTTGATTTTCAAGTTTTCGTTGCTACATTGTATTCCTTTAAGTGTGACTGGGCTATCAGAAAACTGGGATTTATTAGGGTTACGCAAGCTTGTTCTGACAATCTTGAGTGTGCTAAGTGTAGTCTACCTCAATAACACAAAATATATTTTAAATTTATCATTGAGGTTTAGTGTGCATTCCATGATTACTAGTAATTTCAAAAGTATGACTTCTTCCCTAATTACATTGCTTTTCGTTATCTTATTTACTTCTCCTGCTATCTGCATATAGGTGGTAAATAAACAAATGTTGCCACTCTCATTATTGAGAAAAAAATGATAGATTATTGGTCTGGAAAACAAAACAAAACAAAAACCAAAAAAAAAAAAAATCCAGCAGGTCAAAAGAGAACCCAGACACTTTGGTGAGAAATAAAGGAAAACTAGAGAAAGGTTTTCAGTTCTGTAGAAGCTGGAATGAAATAGAGTGTGCAGTTTGGTGGCTACAGAAGTGGAATTCGGTGGAAGCTGCAAGCAGCCAGATAAGGATTTTGTTCACGACCCTAAGAAGAGAAATGAGGACTGGACCAAGAAATAGAAGCAAACTGGCACTGACATGAAAATAAAGGTTTATCACAGATTGGATTACCAAAGACTGAACTTCAGAAATGCATGGAAATGTTCAGGCATGAGAGAACATGGGAATGTGTGTGTATTACATTGGGTTTCATTTTCTGTTTTCTGTATTTGCACTTACCTACTTGAATTCCTCAATATCTAATAGATTCGTTCATTTTCCTTACCTCCCGTCTTCAGCTCCTTAGCACGAGACCATCATCTTTTGCTTGGATAAAATTACTTCCTAGTTGGCCTCCCTGGCTTCTCTCTAGCTGTCTTCCAATCTGTCTTCAACTCTACTGCCAAAGTGGATTTTAAATGGTACAAATCTGATCACGCCTTTTGAGGGAAAGAAATCCCACTGCTCTTTGTAGAAAGAGAAAAGATCCCCAGCATGGCCCTCATGATCTTGCCTGGTATCACCTGCCTCCCTAACCTCATCTTCTCCTCTTTCTCTCGCTTTATTCTCCAACTGCTTAAACTCAGCCTTCTCCTTTCTACCACAAGGACCTTTGTAAATAATACCTTCCCTCTTCCTGCCTTATCTCCCCTGCATTTAGTTAACTCCTTCACACCCTTCAACCTCAGCTCAGGTAGCAGTGCCCCAGAGACACCTTTTCTGACCCTTCTAATTCTCGAAGATGTCAACCTGGTCTACATTTTCATAGTATTCTGTACTTTCATGCAAATATCTTATTAGCTTATAATTATATGCTTATGTGATTATTGGATTCAAATTGCCTTGCCCCCTGGATTTTAAGCTCCTTGAAGGCAAGGACCTTAGTTGTTTTACTTGTCATCATCCTACTGGTGCCCAGCAGAGACACGCGCTTGGTGAGCAGCCCTCAGTTGATATTGTTGGCCGGACGGATGAATAGAGATAGTTGGTCCTTTTTTTTGTTTTTACTGAAATTAGCAAAAGAGTTTTCGGTCAACTTAAGGACACTAGGCTCTTCATGGTTGCAGACGTACTATGAAGGGAGAGTCTAATGAGGATATGAGCAAGTGTCTGTCGGAGGAGGGACCCTTCTTTCCTGAAATCACAGCCACAGAAAAGCCAGAAACACTTCAGCAGAGTCAACTCTGACACAAAACCTTCAGTTCTGCCACAGAAGGCTTCTTTAGGTCTTTCATTTCCTATTATCAAAGAGTTATCTTCTTGGAGGAAGCACTTCATCTGATGTTTAACTTTGACTCTGTTCTTGCCACTCCTAACTAATAGTAACATGGACAGTGAATAGTAAAGAAACAGCAATCCTCATACTTTCAAATGACTCTCCAGGAATAAATCCCTTGGATTAAAAAATATATATCTGCCATCAATATTATCTACATTTATCTTTGATTATTTTTAATTTGTTGACTTTTGTCATTGAGCCTCTTCGTATCACTTTTCAATATTTTGCTTTTAAGATATCTCATATTATAACAAAACAGCTAATTTAGCAGTTCATTAGGTTTTTAATGTAGCTACATGAGCCAAGCAACTAGTTTTTATTGACTTTATTTGATTATTTAGTAAATGAACAGTTATCACAGACAAGTATACAAGCTCAAAACCTTTCAATTTCTTGCCGAAGTTGAACTATTGACCAGGTTATTTTCAGACTCAACAGTCTGAAATTTTTTTTCTACTTCCTAATAAAACTACAGATATTTTCACATTTTAAAGTTTCAATAATTCTATATGTACTACCAGTTCAATTCTAAACTCTTTTCTGCATCTAAACTCTTTTGATGGGACCCAGGTAGTCCCAGCCTGAGATCCTGATTTTCCTCTCCACCCTTGCCTTTTCTTATTCCTCTCTTCCACTCCCCCTCCTCCTCCACAGGCTTGGATCTGTGAATTCATCATTCATTCCAGAAGCACTTTGAGGTGCTTTTAAAATACATGTTTAGGCCGGGTGTGGTGGCTCAGGCCTCTAATCCCAGCACTTTGAGAGGCCAAGGTGGGCGGATTGCATGAGCTCAGGAGTTCAAGACCAGCCTGGGCAACATGGCAAAACCCCATTTCTACAAAAAATACAAAAATTAGCTGGGCATGTTGGCACATGCCTGTAGTCCCAACTACTACTTGGGAGGCTGAGGTGGGAGGATCACCGTGAGCCTAGGAGGTTGAGGCTATAGTGAGCTAAGATGGCACCAATGCACTCCAGCCTGGGTGACAGAGACCCTGTCTCAAAAATTAATAATAATAATAGTAATAATAGTACAAGTTTAGGATCTATAATTGAAATCAGAGCAAAAGTGCCAATATAGGAGTTATGTCTCTTTCTTGGTGCAGTCCAAATGTAAGCACTATTGGGCCAATATTGCAGCTCCCCTGTCCTAGGGATTTGGGTCTGCCTTGTCGCTCTGTTCCCCTGAATGTGCAGCTTTCTTCTCATTATAAATGGCTGTCCCAGCTCTCAGCAATGACACATGACTTGGGTATTGGCACATGCCATTTCTGCATCTGCCCATTGACCAGAATCTAGTCCTGTGGCCATCCACGTTGCAAGAGAAGCTGGGGCATTAGTCTTAGCCCAGCGGCCAATGTCTATTTCTATTACTGTAACTGAAGTAAAGAATGGGTCAGGAGGGGACAACTATGAATCTTTGTGATACCTACTATGTTTCAGTCACTGTACTGAGTGCTAGGGATATAGAGATAGGTAAAGACTGAATCTGGGGGAGAACTGAGTTTGGAATGAGGACTTGGGGTAGATCCCTGTTGTCTGAAGATACCCTTCTTCATATACACTATAGAAACACAATTTGTTCTGTGTATAGTCTGTACATAATTTTCTGTGTTTTTGCATTTTCTGCCCATTGCCTGGGATTCTTTCTCTGCCCACTTTCCACTGAATGCAATTCTATCCATTCTGCAAGGCTAGCCCGTGTCCTCATCTTTGTGAAGGCTCTGTTGTTCCTTCCAGGGATGGTTAGGAGTTGTTTCCTTGGTGTTCCCTTTGCTCTTAAATACTGTGTTCTCTTTTCTCTGTTTTTTTGAGACAGAGTCTCCCTCCGTCACCCAGGCTGGAGTACAGTGGCGTGATCTTGGCTCACTGCAACCTCTGCCTCTCAGGTTCAAGTGATTCTCCTTCCTCAGCCTCCTGAGTAGCTGGGATTACAGGCATGCGCCACCATGCCCAGCAGATTTTTGTATTTTTAGTAGAGACAAGGTTTTGTCATGTTGGTCAGGCTGGTCTCAAACTTCTGACCTCAGGCGATCTGCCCACCTGGGCCTCCCAAAGTGCTGGGATTATAGGTGTGAGCCACCGCACCCAGCCTCCTCAGTTGTTATAAGTGCCTAGAGGAATACATGGATTGTATTTTATTCATTTCATATCCCCAGCACCTTAGCACAGCACTGAGCAAACAGAAGGTGCTCTATAAATGTTTGCTGAATCAAATTAGTTAGTGCTTGGAATCCTTTTGTGGATTCTTGAATGACAAGGTGGGTGGAATCTCTAATGAACGGGGGAATCTCTCTTATATTGTATATAAAAATATCATAGTTAATAAAAAGTTAAGTGAATTCCAAATCAAATTCAGAATCATAGAAGGGATAGATCGTTTCCCCAGTGTTTTCATCTTATTCTAACTTTAAGCTGAATTTTTATTCTTTATTCAGTTATTCTAGTAGAAGTGTGGTGATGGAGGTGATGAAGGGGCCTTAAGAAAAAACTTGAGGCCAGACTCGGTGGCTCACTCCTGTAATCCCAGCACTTTGGGAGGCTGAGGCGGGCAGATCACAAGGTCTGGAGTTCGAGACCAGCCTGCCTACCGTGGTGAAACCCCATCTCCACTAAAAATATAAAAAATTAGCCAGGCTGGTAGCGGGCACCTGTAATCCCAGCTACTCGGGAGCCTGAGGCAGGAGAATCACTTGAACCTGGGAGGCGGAGGTTGCAGTGAGCCGAGATCCCGCTACTGCACTCCAGCCTGGGCGATAAGAGCGAAACTCTGTGTCAAAAAAAAAAAAAAAAAAAAAAAAGAAAGGAAAAAAAAAAAAGAAAAAACTTGAATTTGAATTATGTGTTCTTTTATATTACTTAGTGTTCTTCTCACTAAAGTTTCTTTAAAAAATCAAATTGAAATCCTACCTACTAGAAATATATCATGTATGGTTCAGAAAATGGTGAGGGATTTTTTTTTTCCAGGATTTACTTCAAGAGCCAATTTGCAGTGTAATTCAGAAATTTCATTTTATTCTAGGTTTCTGATTTAATCACTAAAGTGTCCTTATTGTCTATCTATAGACTATCTGTTATTTTCCTTTTGGACCTTCAAATCCACAAAGGATTGACTGGTATATGATAAGACCATAGAATTTTCACAGACTATGTAGATTGTATAAGTTACAGGGTTTAAATTATACTATTGCTTATATTACTGATAAACAGAACATGGAATCATTTTGGGACCTGGTTTATCAGTTAAATAAGGAGATTAAGGCAGAATTTTTTTTCAGCTCTATCAACCTCTTAGACTATTAATAACAATATAAAACTGTTGCTTTAAATCATAGATTTTAAGGCCAGGCATGGTGTCTCACACTTGTAATCCTAGCACTTCAGGAGGCTGGCCAGGAGAATGGTCTGAAGCCAGGAGTTTGAGACCAGTCTGAGCAACAAAGTGAGACCCCTGTCTCTATAAAAAATTTTTAAAAATTAGGCTGGGCACTATGGCTTACACCTGTAATCTCAACACTTTGGGAGGCCAAGATGGGCAGATCACTTGAGTCCAAGAGTTCAAGACCGGCCTGGCCAACTGGCCAACATGGTGAAACTCCATCTCTACCAAAAAAAAAAAAAAAAAAAAAGACAAAAAGTAGCCAGACATGGTGGTGCACACCTACAGTCCCAGCTACTCAGGAGGCTGAGGCACAAGAATTGCTTGAACCCTGGAGGTGGAGGTTGCAGTGAGCTGAGGTTGTGCCATTGCACTCCAGTCTGGGTGACAGAGTGAGACTCTGTCTCAAAAAAAAACAAAAAACAAAAAACTAACCAGGTTGGTGCCATGCACCTACAACCCTAGCTACTTGGGAGTCTGAGGTGGGAGGATTGCCTGAGCAAGGCAATCAAGAGTTCAAGGCTGCAGCGAGCCATGATTGTACCACTGCACTTCAGCTTGGGTAGTAGAGTGAGACCCTATCTCAAAACAGCCTTGAGAAAATACTGGTAAATTGTTGAGAATTAATTGTCTTTTATTTTTCCAGGAACCAAAAGAACGTAGTGGTGGTTAATCCGTGACATGAAATCATTAACATACCGTCTTAGGTCTCAGCAGAATATGGAATGACTTGGGCATGGGGGCAAATTTGGATCAATATCTATGACACACTAAAGTGTTTTATGAATCATTGCGTATTAGAATGGCTGATATCATACAAATGAACAGCTGAATCTCCACATGTCTTAATGATTCATCTTTTTATATGTGACATGCACAGGGTCTTTAGGGAGAATATTAGGATCAACTCAGTCCCTGAAAACTGGGTCTTTAGGGAAAGAGCTAAATAATAGCTTACAAAGAATATTGACTTGGGAGCTCTCACACTTGGAAGGCAGCCTTATGTAGTTTATTATATCTAAATCATAGGTGGTATGTGATCTAATGAATTAATGAGGTCTGAGTCGGATCAAATTCGCCTTCCAGAGTTACGTTTATTTAACATGCTTTAACCCAGAAAATGAATATTTGTCAGTGAGCACCAAACAGCCGTGCGCCGCAGTGCTTCAGCGAGTCAGGTCCTGAGGCCACTCTGGCTATCCTCCTTACAATTCATGTGAAATACCTACTGCAGGACAAAGCATCTGATGGTTTGGAGGATGTTTCTGTAGTCCTAGGAATCCACAGTGAATTTGAGTCTAGACTCAGTCATTTTTCAGGGTCAGGGGAGGAGGGAGAAGTAGCAAATCAGATATGCCCAAAACGTTACAGAGGTAACAGTGAATCCAGGATGCTGCTGTCAGCCTGTGCATTGTGAAGAAGGCAATCATAGCTGAGCAGCCGCGGAAGCAGGAGCAGCAGCGTGCTAAGAAGCAGTCACATAAACAGCAGCAGGAGTAGGCCTCCTCCTTTTTAAAAGCAGAATACTGCAGGGTCGTGAAATGCAAGATTCTCAGATGTTTGAAAATCTCCCGAGTTGAGAATGGCTACTGTAAAAGCGTCACCAAGAAACTCTGATGATCTGGACAGTCCTAACTCTGTGTTAGCAATACTTACTTCTGGAAAATTAATGCTACTTCTTGTAGATTTTTGCAAATAGGAAACCCCCTTGAAGAAGATCTCAAATTACGCCCCCTACCCCCCAAAAAAGACAAAGCAGGGGAGAACAAAGTTTTGGCATGCCTGCAGGAACGGTGGCTTTTTTAGAAACTACCTAGGAGGCAGAAGCTAAGCGATTTGCTCATGCCTCTTACCTGGGAGTAGAAGGTGGGAAGAAATGGACCGAGGCTGTGACGAGAAGACAAGGCACAGTGCAGCTTGGTGAAGCCACACGCTGACTGCGTTCTGCCCCCTCTTCATGCAGTGCTGCGGGCTGGTGCATCGCCGGCGAGTACGGGTGTCCTATGTAAGTTTCTATTGCTGTAGAATTGCAGCTGGGAGCTGAAAATACTGTTCGTGTCTGTCTGGTGCATGTTGCCTCTTTCAGCTGTTTTTATTCCCTGTGCTGTACCAACCAGACAGTCGATCATCTCGTACCATGAGTTTTCAAGGAATCTGAGGTATAGGAGATTCTGACATATTTATTTTTTCCCAGAGATGTTTTTATCTATCTTTTGTGCCTTGTGACTTTGATAAGGTTGGAAATAACTTGCACAGGGATTGGTTTGAGAAGTCCATTGTCTCAGAGATCTGTCTCATTCAAACCAGTTGATACTCTCTTTTACCTACAGTAGTCCTGTTTTCATATTTGAATGATGGGATGGTGGGGGGGAGAAATACCACGGAGTTTGACAAATTATAGATAGGCGCAGAGGCTAACACTAAATCCTATTTTGAGCAGCTTCAGAAAAATAGTAGATAATAATCACTGGATAGATGACACAGCTGTTGCAACAGCTTTATCATCCTGTGACTCTTTCACTGAAATAGCCCTTATTTCATGGCCCTGCTGTGTTTTGCAAAATGGCTGTCTGAGTATTAAATTCTACAAGGCAGGCTCACACAAATATTGAAGTATCACTACTTAACATGATTGGATGCTAATTGAAATATGCTGTGCCGTACACTAGCCGACCAGCTCCGAGCAAGCGCTGGCTTGATTTTCATACTCCTTTTGCGTGCAGCTACTCTATTTTCAGGGAGGGATGCGAAAGGGAACAGGAGGTTTATGCAGGCTGGGCAAACTGCAGTGCTGAATTGCTTAACACTGGTTTGACATTCCTGACTGCAAAACAAATAGAAAATTGACAAAGCAAGCTAATCAATACTTAAAGTGTTGAAGGTAAAGAAACCTGTGACCTTGGAAAATTGGCCACAGAAAGAGATATATGTGAGACTTATAGGACAAACAAGGTCAAAATCTGATACGATCTCAATAATAAAGTTGAAAACAGTGAGGGGGCGGGGTGGGAGGGCAGGGAAGAGATAACTATACTGTCGAATCTTAAAGAGAGTGATCAATTCGATTAAATAAGTAAAAGCCTGAAAAACCCCTTTCATTTAAAGGTTTTTGTAACTGTTACATATTTGGTGCCATTTGTCTTTTGAATGCAACAGTTGACATATCAGAAATCAATGGAGTAGTGAGGTAGCCAGCCAAGATTTCTGAAGACGACATCTGCAGGGATAGATGGCTTTCATCCAATCAAAAAATTAATTGCTTTTCAAATAAGATTTGGGAATAAGTGTTACAAACTTTTTAGAGTATAAGATTAGCCGCCTAAAGAAAACCGTAAGTTAAAAACAAAAATAATTTTAATTTAAAAATCCATAGTTACGAGAATAATGAAGAGTGAGAATTTCTTAGCTTTCTGTGTTTCTGTTTATTCTCGTATAATGAATTAGAAGAAATCCGTGGTTATGTGTGCCTATTGAATACAGAAATTCTGAAATAAGGCCTCCAACAAAGCAACAAATTTTTACCCTACTTATTTTAGTTCTTCTTCTTACGTCGAACGTATAAAGAAATAGAAAGAAGAGACAGCATAATCTGGATTTTTGAGGTCTTGATTGAAAGATACAGAGACTTGGTTCATCTGCTCATTCTCAAATATTTTTACCCTGTATTTTGAATAAAGTACCACAATATGTAGAGCACAAATGAATTTTAAAGGTAAAAGAAATGCATAACCTTGGTCACTAGAAATACATTTTCCTGTACTTTAGAGAGTTTCTCTCTTGGGAAGCCTTTTACCTCTAACCCACGTGCTGCTGTTTTAACCTCTCTTCTTTGACACTTTATGGATTGCAGTTTTCTTTACAGATGGCCAACCTGGAGTGGAAGATAGGTTAAATCTGAAACCTATTTTTTTCCTTGGAGGAAAAGAACCCACTGTGCATCTATCTGTGATGGAGACTTTAGATTTGTCTGCAAAGCAGATGAGTCTAGAGGCTGCTCATGGAATACAAAGGGCAGCCAGACCCCATGTGGTACTAGTGGTGAGGACTCACCACACTGGTTGGGCTGTCCTGGTGTCCTTTCTCAAATCTGTTGTCAATTTCAGGGAATCACAATTCTGATAATACTGGAACTAAATGCCAATATGTATATACATACATGTATGCATGTATCTGTCAGATCTAATTATATAGAGAATATATTTTAGATATAATATAAATCAATTGACAAATTTGCATCTGTGTGTGTATCTTAATCTTTCACTAGTTCTTGTACTTTTTCGTTTTAGTATGACAGCTTTCTTAAGAATTCCTCCTACTCAAACATTGTCTCTCAGAAAGAATATGAAAGTTATGTGGGTTTCAAAGAAAGTTATATGCATATGCCATAGTTCTTTATTTCTAGGTTTTTACCTTTCTAAGCTGTTGCTTTTATTAGGTTCCCTCCCCTCACTTTAACGTTACCTTCAGATTCAAAACTTCTCTGAGCACCGGGCTCGCAGAAGTAGGCTGTAGGCTGTAGCCCTGTCTTGCTCTTTAAGACTCAATGCATAAGCCTTTTATTCTTGACATTATTATTGATGTTCAATATCTAGTCTTCATTCTTTTGTTTACTCCTAACCATCATTCTTTTAGAACTCAGCTTCACAGCTCAGAAGTAATTCCTGTGTTTACCTAAACTGTCTCGCTATTTTGTTAAGGACATGAAAATCTGTGAGCTGAATAAATACTCTTAAATTTAAAAGGATATATAAACATGGTAAGCTCTGTGTGCATTTCTGTGAAACACTTCTGAAGTATTGACATTTGCAGGCTTTGGAGAGCAGAGATACTAACTCTTTTTGGTAAGCTTTTTGAAAAAATGTTTTAATTTTTGTGGGTACATAATAGGTGTATATATTTATGGGGTACATAAGATGTTTGGATACAGGTATGCAACACATAATAATCCCATCATGGAAAAATGCATATCCATCCCGTCAAGCGTTTATCCTTTGTGTTACAAACAATCCAATTATATCCTTTTAGTAATTTTAAAATGTATTATTACTGAAGTATAACATATATGCAGAAAAGTAGGTGCAGAAATTATAAGTGTTGAGCTTGAAGAATGTTCTCAAAGTGAACATGCCTGTGTAACCAACGCTCAAATCGAGAAACCAAGCATTGTGAGCGACTTTCTCCTCCCTTCCAATTCCAGCTGTCTCCCACCTCCCCCAGGGTACCCACTAAACTGACTTCTAACATGGTGGATTGGTTTTTCCTGTTTCTGAATTTTATTCAAACGAACTCAAACAGCATGCACTCTCCTCTCATCCAGCTTGTGTTGCTCACCATTGTATTCATGATGTTAACCCACGTGGCTGCACATAGTTGAAGCTGCAGTTTCTCGTGCTCATGGCTGTACAGTATTCCATTGTGTGGCTCTATGATGACTTAGTGATCCGTGCTACTGTTGATGGGCATTTGGGTAGTCTCCAGTTTGGGGCTATCAAAAATAGTGCTGTTATAAACAGTTGGGACATGCCATATTGTGAATGTTTATGTATGCATTTCTTTTGGATGCGAATCAAGGAATGAAATTGCCAAGTCATAGGGTACAGTATAAATACATTGTTCTTAAGTAGATGCTGGTCAGCAGCTTTCTGAAACCAGTTGATACACTCAGTTGATCTGAAACATCGGATCAATGTTCACTCCCACCTGCGTGCCTCCCCCCTACACCTAGTATTGTCATTTGCATTTTAGCCTGTCTGGTATGTCAGAGTATCCCATTATGGCTTTGCTGTGCATTTCCCTGATAACTAATAAAGTCAAGCATGTTTTCATACATCTATTGACCATTTGGCCATCTTCTTTTTTTTTTTTTTCCGTGAGATGGAGTCTCACTCTGTCGCCAGGCTGAAGTGTAGTGGCACAATCTCGGCTCACTGCAACCTCCACCTCCCGAGTTCAAGCGATTCTCCTGCCTCAGCCTCCTGAGTAGCTGGGACTACAAGTGCCCATCAACACGCCCAGCTAATTTTTGTATTTTTGGTAGATTTTAGTAGAGACTACAAGTGCCCATCAACACGCCCAGCTAATTTTTGTATTATGCGGTTTCGCCATATTGGCCAGGCTGGTCTTGAACTCCTGAACTTGTGATCCGCCCATCTCAGCTTCCCAAAGTGCTGGGATTACAAGAGTGAGTCACTGTGCCCGCCCATTTAGCCATCTTCTTTTGTGAAGTACCTGTTCAAGTATCTTGCTTCTTTTTGTCTTAGGTTATCTGTCTTTTGAGGCATTATCCTTCAGAAAAGAACTGGCAAGGAGAAAAGCATCTGGTAATTAGCATAACAAAATCATTAAAGACAAACGTTATAGACAGAGATATATACAAATGGAATCAGACTTAGCCTGGGTTTGAATTTTGAAATAATCATTTACTTACCATATGATAGTGGGGTTCTTTTCTTTCTTTGAGCCTCAGTTTTCTCATCTATATAATCAGGATAATAGTACAATTTCAAAAGTTTATTGTGAGAGCTAAGATGAAATAATGTTTGTGTGCACTTACTTCTGGCCTGATATGTAATCATTTTTCAAAAATGAGTAGTTACTGTGACAGGAGATCATGAAGCAAGGGAATTTGCTATCTACTTTGTTGCTGCCTGTGTTAGTTGCTAACTACTAATAGTCTTGAAAAGCTTTAATAAATGACTAGATACTGGAAGGTAACATAGTCCACATGTCACTAATCTCTTATAAGATCCACACTTTCCATAGGGTGTGATCACCTTTGAGCTTTTAGAGCATTTAAATGTCACCAAGTGACATTGCATTTGTATATATACCATAACTTAAGCTTCGGTACTCTAGTTAAATTCTGATTGTTACAATTACCCAGTGCACATTCACGTAGTCCTTCAAAGTTTACAAAACACTTTCGTGCCCACTATTTCATTTGACATTAAAGCAATCATTAGGGATAGGCAAAGGAAGTGATGATATCTTCATTTTATGGATAAGAAATTTTCACATCAGGGAAATAAACTGTACTGCCAAAGGCCACAGAGTCTGAGGATGGTCAAACTGAGATTCAAGCTGAAATCGACTCTTATTCCATGTATAGTGCTTTGTTCATCTTGTTTGGAATGTCTTTCCAAGTTTAAATAATGGGATTATAATTAAATTTAATTAACATGAAAACATTGTAGTGCTTTTGATATAAAAATCAATTATCTCTGGGCTAGAGAAGTGCTGAAGTGCCAGTTCACAGAGATTTCTGGTTAGCAGAATGTAGGTAGTATACTTTTTTTTTAAATTGTGGTTTTTCACTCACAATTCATACTTTTCACAAGTGATCAGAATTGTCCCGCCAGTTAAAATAAGCATGAGCAGGCTGGGCACGGTGGCTCACGCCTGTAATCCCAGCACTTTGGGAGGCCGAGATGAGCAGATAACTTGAGGCCAGGAGTTCAGGACCAGCCTGGACAACAGGGTGAAACCTCATCTGTACTAAAAATACAAAAACTTAGCCGTGTGTGGTGGTGCACGCCTGTAATCCCAGTTACTTGGGAGGCTGAAGTGGGAGAATCACTGGAACCCCAGAGGTGGAGGCTGCAGTGAACCAAGATCGTGCCACTGCACTCTAGCCTGGGAGAAGACAGAGCAAGACTCCATCTCTAAATAAATAAATAAAATAAGTATGAGCTATACACTTATATATGCCTTGGGAGATATATTTTCACAGTAAATGATTTTTAAAGGCACATGTGTATATATGTGTGTATATATGCTGTGTGTGTGTATATATATGTGTGTGTGTACATATGTGTATGTATGTATATATATATATATCTGTCTCCTTAAATCACTCAGAGCTTTTCCAGATATGTCTTAAGATGTCCTTTAAGGGTGATATTTGGCTTTTAAGACCTCTGTATCTTTGAATGTCAAGTTCATATGTGTATTTTGGAAGAAATTGCTAACTTTTCATATTTGGAACTGCATGTGTTTTTGTTAATAATAGCTTTTAATATTGGCTATGTTAAAATCATTAATTTTTTCAGAGCTTTAAATTTTGCTTTAATTATAAACCTCACTACATAATGACATTTTATTAAAAGAAAATAAGAGGCCGGGTCCGGTGGCTCACTCCTGTAATCCCAGCACTTTGGGAAGCCAAGGTGGGCAGATCACTTGAAGTCAGGATTTCAAGACCAGCCTGGCCAACATGGTGAAAACCCATCTCTACTAAACATACGAAAATTAGCCAGGTGTGGTGGCGGGCGCCTGTAATCCCAGTTACTCAGGAGGCTGAGACATGAGAATCACTTGAACCCGGGAGGTGGAGGTTGCAGTGAGCCGAGATCACACCACTGCACTCCAGCCTGGGTGACAGAGTGAGACTCCGTCTCAGAAATAAAATAATAAAATAAAAGAAAAAAGAAAGTAAGGTAAACTTTCATATAAACATTAAGGAGCACAGAGGCAGGAAAATGAAATTAAGTTGGTGGTTGGCAACCTCTGGGCATGTGTAGAGAATGAGCTTGTTGGTGCGTGTTCGGGGGCATGGGCCCCTCTGGTTGCCTTAGCACCTCCCAGCACGTCCCCAGTTAACACTGATCACTTTTTCTTCCCATTGGAGAGGCAGCTTCATGTGCGAATGACACTTCTGGGGCAGGGGCCCAGCCTTTGCACACTGGAGAAGCTCCTGCAAGTCACTCCATCACTCCATGCCTCAACTTCCCTTTCTATGAAACAAGGATAATAATAGAGTCTTACTCTTAAGTTTTCTATGATTATTAAACGTGTTAAACTATGAAAACACTTGGCACATAGTAAGTACTCAAGTAAATGTGTACTGTTTTAATTGTGATTATTCCCACCTCCCTCTGCATCTGAGCACAACTTCTCCAACGCTGAAAAAGAGCAGTCCCTTTTAGAAGGATGCCTTCATTGTTTTAAAGAAAGCTCTTGTAAAGCATATTGAGTTACGTAGGGCTGTAATGGTCATCATCTAACTGTTCATTCATGAAGCAATTACTGAGTCCCTGCTCTTTGCCCAAGGCTATTCTGAAAGTTAGAAATGTAGAGAGGAATTGAACCTTTCATCTCTGTTCTCAGAAAAGTCTAGTCTAGTGGTGGAAATATATGAGTTTCTAGAACACTAAAATGTGTTTGACATAACAGGATTATCTGACAATAGGAATAAATAAATGGTATACCACCTATAGTAGGAAATAGCATATAGGCATTAAAGAGAAAAGGCTAGATTTGTATAGACTGACGTAGAAGGAGGTTTATATTCTGAGAATATGTTATATAAAAATTAAGACATAGAGCAATGTATATAGTATGATTGCATTTATTCTACATGTGTTTGCATTTATATTGGTGTTTGCATGAGTAGAAGTCTAAAAGACTTTACCAATATATGAACAGTACATGAAAATGAGATTATAGAGGAACAGGCAGGATTTAACCTTTTACATCATTAGGTATGTTGTCATAAGTATGTTTTAATTTGATAGTACATATTTAATGTGACAAATGCCTTAAAATCAATTTCTCTCTCACCTTTTTCTAGAAAGGCTTATAAAATTTAAATATATGTTATCTCCTGGCTCACTAGAAAACATTCAATCTGAAATGCATTGAGCAAAATTAATTCATAAATTGAGGAGTCTGTTGATTGAGAAATTGTCATGTGTACCTGAAGTATTCTGGAATAAAGAAGGTCAAGGTCTGGCTGGTTCTTTAGGTCTGGCCTTCATGGGATGTTATATGTGGAGGTGCTTAACTGTGGGTTAGGGTTAAGTCCTTTGCTTTGCATGATAAGAACATGTTTCTTGAAGGGTGATCAAGTTCTACTGAATTGACTTGCACTGTGGAAACACCTTGGTTGCTGGCAGATTCCCTAAGTAAATGAAGGTCAGAAGGAATATATGAGATCTAAGCAGGTGAATTTACATCATCTTAAGAGATATTTCCATTAATTTGTGCTAGCCTACTGAGTTATCATCCTCCACTAAAGGTACACACCACTCATGGTGGTCACATGGTCACATCTCTTGGACATGGCCCCATCCCACTGTCTAAAACACTTTTCACTTCACTTCTGTGATACCACATTCTCCTGTCTCCATTTTTTTCTTCCTATTTGTCCTCATCTACATATGACATATTCAATGTCTTGCCATATTGCTATTCCTTCAGGTGCTCATGAGTTCATCCTCAACTCTAGAGAAGCTGGTGAATGGCAACATAACATTTGAGGAATGCTCAAAAGAAAGAAAATCTGCAAAAAAAAATAGACTTAGAAAAAATGGCTAGAGAAATTGAAGTTAACTTTTCTGCACATATGCTTATGGCTACCAAATCCCAGCCCAGATCTTTCTTCCAAGTTTTAGACCCATATTCAAAAGTTTCCAGACATCTCTATTTGGAAACTCTCCAGGCACTGTAAATATGGTTATGCAAGACTGAGCTCCATCCTTGCGGTCCTATTCCTCCCTCTCTCTGCTCCTCCCTTCCACTCTCCCACCACTACTTACATCTACTCCTCATTTCCTGGTTAGATTAAATGACAGTGTTATACTCTCCAAGCCAGAAACATGGTCCCTGTCCCTCTTCTTTACTTTCTGATCCATTCACTCATGTTCACGCATTGCTACTTCCTTGAGAGCTCTGGAATCTTTTCTTTCTATTCCACCTATCTCGGTCCTAGTGCAGGCTGTTATTTCCTTCCCAAGTTACCACAGTAACTGCAGTAGTCCATTCTCACCCTGCTGTAAAGTAGTACTCAAGACTGGATAATTTATAAAGGAAAGATGTTTAATTGACTCACAGTTCCCCAGAACTGGGTAGACCTCAGGAAACTTACAGTTATGGCAGAAGGAGAAGTAAGGACCTTCTTCACATGGTGGCAGGACAGAGAAGAGAGCAAAGGGGGAAGAACCCCTTATAAAACCTTCAGCCCTCATAACAAACTCACTATCACAAGAACAACATGGAGGAAACTACACCCACGATCCAGGCCCTTCCCACTGTGTCCTTCCCTCGAAAGTGGGGATTATGGGGAATACAATTCCAGATGAGATTTGGGTGGGGACAAAGCCAAACCATATCAGCAACCTCCTAACTGGTCACCCCATCTTAGTCTTCATCCTCCAACAATCTATTCTCCACATTGGAACTGCCATTGTGATTTTTTTCAGGAGCAACCATGGTTCTCTGCTTAAAGCCCCCAGTTGGTTCCCATTTTCTGAGAATATGAGTGCAATCTGAGCAATGTTGCTATGAGACACTTCTTGATCAAGCCACCGTTTGTCTCCTTAGCCTCAACTCACAGCACCTTCATCCTCTGAAGTCCCAGTGGCATTTAATTTCATACAGTTTCCCAACAAACAACACTCTTTCATTTGCCTGTGCTCCTCCACAGAGGCTGTTCCCTGGTCTTGGGTAGGTATCCTTGCTTTTCCCCTATTGTAACACTTACCCTACCTTATCCTAATTATCCCTTTAGTTGTCTGCCCATCTTTGAACCTAAGTTTCTTTCATTCCCTTTTTGATTGTTGTATCTCTGTTGCCCAGCAAGAATGCCTGGCCAATGACAGACCCTCAATATATACATAATGCTGGGGAAATATCAAATTTTTACTTTTTCATTACTACCCCTTTATGCCTACTTGTCATTATAGTATGTCATTTTGGAGGATAGAGGTAATGCTCTCAGTGAGTCTATGAAGCTTCCCACAGATACTTGACTGATTTATGTGATATATGTGAAATTCACTATATACTTGTTTGTATAAACACACATACACAGAGCTTTGTGATGGTATAAATGTTTCTTGGTCTCGTCAATATGCATAAAGTGAAGGAAATTTGGTTGATATGCATAAAGTAGAAGAGAAATTTGGTTGCTAGAGTTTGAAACTATGTAGTCATTTCCTCTTTTGGCCTCTTTTCCCAATTTAGATGATATTCCTTGTGTTTCTTTTAAGAATTTAAAGCAAGAAGCAGCTTATTTACCCATAACAAGGACCTGCTGAAGTGCAGAGGAGATCTGAGTTCTCATTGAAAGCATGACATTGACTAAAACCCACAAACTAACTTCATTTTAAAACAGCAGTTACAAAAGTAGGTACATATGTTTAAAAACAAAAACATATTTTAAAACAAAAACCTATCTTCAAGCACAGCCATTTAAAAATAAAAACACCACCAGATTATTTAAAGCCTTGAGTTAAGGGCTTTAATGGCTATATGTATGGAAACCTTCCCTAACATCTTTACCATATATAAAACAAGCAGCTCCTATTTTAGGAGATGTGTCCTTCCTCCTTCCTTCCCCCTGTTGCAGCACAGGCAGGTAGCTGTTCTCTGAAGCAGCCTTTTGTATTGTTGGTTTAGAGGCTTTCATTGCCAGCTGACCTTTCTGCTGAATAGATGTTTCCCATTGAGCTAGACTCCTGTGTGTGTTCTCTTCGTTGGTATTACATTGAGATAACAGCCAATTCTCTTCTGTTTGAATCATCAGAAGTAGCTTTATTTTTTGTTTATTGAGGATTTTTTCTTCCTTGCACTTTTATGATGAGCAGGTCACCATTCTCCTCCCTATCACCAAAGGAATAAATAATTTATGTAACCTACCCTGATTTCCAAACAATAAACCTGAATAAAAAGAGTAATGGACAAGGGTTCTGTTGCAATTTCCATCTCTTACCATGTTTTTCTTTCTTCCTTTCTTTTTTCTTTTCTTTTTTTTTTTTTCTTGGTAATATTTCTAGTGAGTCTGTGAAACTTCCCCCAAAGTGTCCCATTGACTTCTCTATGGTAGTTTCATTATTGGGTGAGTCAGTTTTTTCTTTGGAGCAGATATGATATTATGAAACAATGTGATAGCTATTCAAAAGAGTGGATCACAACCTTTTTTCTACAAAGAGGAGTGGGACATAGTTTTAATAGGAACAAAGGCTTCTTAATGATTTTCAAGGCTCCTAGTTAAGGGAGACAGGGCAAGATGTCAAGGAATGGTGAGCTAAAAGAATCTACTTGGAAGATGTGGAATCTCTCCCTTCCTCTCCTCCAAGGTTCTATGCCTCTATATCCATAATTACCCTCCAAAACTTCAGAGAGGGTGGGTAATATGATTTGGTGATACATACCAGAAATCACCTCTTTCTAGTTTAAAAGACGGAATTCACTGGAAGTTTGTAGTAATGCTTCTGATACGGTTTGGCTCTGTGTTCCCACCCAAATCTCACCTTGAAGTGTAATAATCCCCACGAGTCATGGGAAGGACCCTGTGGGAGGTAACTGAATCATGTGGGCAGATTTTTCTCATGCTGTTCTCGTGATAGTGAACAAGTCTTACAAGATCTGATGGTTTTATAAAGAGGAGTTCCCCTGCACAAGCTCTCTTGCCTGCCGCCATGTAAGACATCCCTTTGCTCTTCCTTTGCCTTCTGCCATTGATTGTGAGGCCTCCCCAGCCTTGAAGAGGCTCATTAAACCTCTTTTCTTTATAAATTATCCAGTTTCAGATATGTCTTTTTTTTTTAGCTGCATTAGAATGGACTAATACAGCTTCTTAGTGTGTTCTTTGGGTCATTAGCATTAGGATCATTAGGATTCCCAGGGATGTTTGTCCAAAAAGAAATGCAGATCTCTGGGAACCATCTTAGACCCATAGACTCTGAATCTCAGGGATGGATCCTGATAATTTAATGTTTAATAATCTCTCATTGTGACTTCATTGTGCATCACTATCGCTTGAGGGCTACTGGTCAATAGCAGAGCTATGGAAGGAAAGCTGAAGTTTGGATCAGGGCTGCTCTGAGAATTTCAGTATTGGGAACTGTGGCTGGGCTGCTTGGAGTCTATCTTTTGAGGTGAGTCAGCTTCACCTCAAGTCAACTGGTGTCAAGTGTCTCAAGGTTCAAGTTCCTAGGAGAGGGGATCAGAGTGACCTGGCTTGATCTCCCCAGGCCAGGAGAGGGGAGGGTTGCTTGACTGGCTCTCTCACCAAGCCTGCAGACAGTGGAGGATGAGGAGGATTTCCCTGAGGAAAATCCAAGTGCTGTTTTCCAGAAAGAAAAAAAGAGGAGGGAAATGGATCCTGGGCAGATAAAAACCACAGATTTTTTTGCACATACATAGAACCTAATGATACTGTTTTTAAAAATGAACTATGTTCTCCAGTGGTGAAAGCTTAGAAAGTGAAGAATTAACATATTTAAGCTTAGCAATGCTGATGTTCCTCATTACATAAATGGAGATGATGGAAATGGTGACTAATAGTGATGGAGTTTATAAGGAAACATCCAGAATTCAAAAGACAGAATTGCCATTCCAGTAGGATTTGTACCTGGCAAAAATTTGCAAAGTAGGGACTCAGTATTTGAATTAATTTAAGTAGTCATGGCAATAAAGATTTTACTCAGATATTCAGTAAGTGTTGGCAACTTATTGAATTATAATACTGAATTATAGTAGAAGCTTGCAGAATTGACTGAGCAACACTTTGAAGAACATATTTATAAAATAGCTAAAATGAAATACCATATACTCTTTAATTCCTTTCAAGGTACAACTTTAACTACTAGATCCAGTTCATACCATTTATTTCTTCTTCTTGTTGGAATTTCTTCTTGTTGGAACCACAGGTCTGAACAGACACAGTTCTGGTGAATATCTAGAAGGAAAGATACGATTTGGATTTTGCTTTTCCAGAAAGTTCCACTCCTTGGGGGTCCTACTAACCTCTAACTTTGACATCATTATGGATGCTGCAGAAGGAAGTCGGATGTCCTGTGCGCAATGGACTACATGGTGAAGCCTACTGGCAACTTCCCTTATATAAGGTTAATTCGGGTGAAATAAATCAACCTGACTACTTATTTTGATGAAAATAAATGTCAGTCCAGAAAAAAAAAAAAAAAAGAGGAGAGATAAGGCACCTTCAGTGGAAAGGAATAAGAAAAGTATTTTGCAAATTGTTCACACTGTGAGTAACTATCGGCACCCGTCAGCACCCATTTTTATCTGAAAGAACACTGAAAATATCTTAAAAAGTGACTTAAGGTTGTGCAAGAAGGCTCCTCAACTTACTCTTGAACGCCTACTTCTCAAATCTGAATATGGCAGCAGCTCAGAAAGACCCTAGAATTTGTCACTGTGTGTGTAAGCGCTCTAAGCAAGGTTTGCCTATGAATTTTTGTTTGATTAAAGATGGGTCAAGAGAGGGTCAGAACTTCTCTATGTCACGACCTCTCTTCCTTCAAGGTTGTAAATATTTTAAAAGAGAAATCCACAATTTTTTTTTCTCATATAGTCCAGACCTTCACTTAATTTAGTCTTATGGCTTCAAAAATGTATTATTTTAAATAACCTTCAGTCAATCCTCCTCAAAGCACCAATTTCATAGAATTTTCATTTCTGAACTATAATTACAACATGCTTATAACCATTTAAAAATTATAGGATTCTTATTTCTGCAGACCAAAAAACACTTAAAATTTCAAAATGAATCCCCACTTCAAAGGGAAAAACCATCAGGGCTGGAGGGTCCTTTTCTGATTTTTCTTTTTTTTTTTTTCTTTGTATGATTTCTTATTGCAAGGTTTTATTTTTTTTTCCAATGAACTTAACTTTTGAGCTATGATTGACACTACAATCAGATTGAAGGATACTCTTTTAAAAGACACTGATTTGGCCTCTACTCCATAAAAAAGGAGATGAAAGCTGGCTTTTTCTGACTTGATTGGATGTTCCGTGTTTACCTTTTTAATGTCCTTGATGAGACAGGTGTTTCTCATGGCATTTTATGCAGTCAGTCAGTCAGCCAGGATTTCACTCTGACAGCTGTGCTCCATCGCTATCTGGAGAAAATGGCAGCAGCTCAGAGTTCTTACAGTTTCCCCTGTGGTTTGATTTCCGGCTATAGACTTTAGTTTTCTGCCAGGCCTCTGATAGGTCAGATTTAAGTACCAATGTGCCATCTAAATACCAGCTTTCCGGACTCATTTCCCAACTTTATCCTGTTAATGCCAAACTTCTTCATGAAGGTGGAAGGTTAGCTTCATAATAAGGGAATAGATGCAGGAGACTACACACACATGTGGTTTTGAATATCAGCTTCTAGGAGCTGATAGAAGAGTATGCACAGAAAATTAGTCTCATATTAAGCATCAGGAGGAATAGCTAGTGGATGCTGGGCTTAATACCTAGGCGAAGGGATGATCTGGTCAGCAAACCACCATGGCACACGTTTACCTATGTAACGAACCTGCACGTCCTGCATATGTACCCCTGAAAATAAACTAAAAGTTGAAGATTTAAAAAAAGAAAAATAACATTTATTTTTCTAAAAAAAGAGAAGGTTTCAAATTAAATGAGTGGCTCGTGAAGAAAATAAAATTGGGTTTTATTCTCCCATGCAACTCATCATGGTTTTAAAAATTTCTTCTTGTTAAATAATGGCTCTACTTTTTGTAAACTACATAGAATGATACAATCAGTGCTCTATTCATGGTTTCTAAATTACCATGCAGACCAGAGAAGCTCAAGATTTTAAATTTTGAAGTAGGACTTTACTATCAGTTGTTATTCGAAATTTGAACCAATTTCTCTGGTTTCAAAATACTAACTTAATTGCCACGAGAATGATGAAACTTTGTTCAGATTTAATGAGGAAATTCTGGTTTAACTTTTCTTTATTCCTTTTCTATCTTTCATACATTTCAACAAGTCAAAGTATTAATATATATTTTATAGTACTCTCAAATAATAACTAATCAATAAACACAGAACATCTCTGAACCATGCAACATTTTCTGTTTCACATGATATAAAAGATTAGAACCGTTACAGACTTTGGGCAAAAGTGGTGATCTCAGACAACTTCATGATAAAGTAAACTTAGAATCAAAGAGTGAAACCAGAATAAGCAACGTTAAGAAGTGGATGATTAGGCTAATCTTATTGGAAACGTCAATCGTGTACTTGCTAGCCAACAGCCTTCTACTACATGAAGCTGCCCAACTCAGAGTCACTGCCAAATGGCAGCTCTGTATATACAAACTACATGGACAGCACCCTCACCCCACAAACAAGCAGCCAAAATGTATTTGGTTGAGCACTTTGACTTAGGAATTTGAATGGAGAATTCACAGTATCACTTCGCAGTGGAGCAGGAGCTGAAAGATTACCATGTATGAGAACTAAAGTCATAGAGGGCTGGATACAGTGGCACGCACCCAGCTCTGTAATCCCAGAGCTTTGGGAGACCAAGGCAAGAGGATATATTTTTTTTTTTTTTTTTTTTTTTAAGGTGGAGTTTTGCTGTTTGCCCAAGGTGGAGTGAAGTAGCATGATCTTGGCTCACTGCAACCTCTGACCCCAGGGTGCAAGCGATTATCCTGCCTCAGCCTCCCAAGTAGCTGGGATTATAGGCATGTGCCACCATGCCTGGCTAATTTTTGTATTTTTAGTAGAGACAGGGTTTGGCCATGTTGGCCAGGCTGGTCTCGAACTCCTGACCTCAGGTAATCCACCCACCCACTCCCAAGGTGCTAGGATTAAAGGCGTGAACCACTGCAGCCAGCCTTGCAGGAGGGTCTTTTGAGTCCATGAGTTAAAGACCAGACAGGGCGATATAACGAAACCCCCATCTCCACAAAAAGTTAAAAAATTATTAGCCTGGTGTGGTGGCACGCACCTGCAGTCCAAGCTACTTGGGAGGCTAAGGTAGGAGGATCGCTTGAGCCTGGGAGGTTGAGGCTGCAGTCACCTGTGTACTGCACTCCAGCCTGAGGGATGGAGCGAGACCTTGTCTCTTAGAAGAAAAAAGTCATGGAGAGTCATGGCAAGCCAAATTTTGAGTAAAGAATCCCGTGAGGAAGTGGCAGCTATGTGATAAAGACCCTGCATGGGAAAAGGGAGAGTCAGCCAGGTGGCACCGGGTGCAGACCGCAAAGCATGCAGGAGGAGTGGCCTATAAAGGCGCAAGGTTGTGTTCATGGCAGAACACCAGAGTGAAAATCAAAAGTTGTCTCTGGTTTTTCTGAAGTCTTATGGTCCAGCTTTTCTGAGTTGCCACAGGCGTATATTCTTTAAGTAAGGGCCCTGCCCCTTATGGGGACTTCAGTGATCTCTCTTCTTTTCCACCAGGTGGCCCAAACTCTAATACATACCTGGGAAAAAATATGATCAACCAAGGAGACAAAAGTGAGTGAGCACTAAATGTTAGCATAAGCTTAAATGATGTGACACGATAAATCAATATAAAGATGAAATATATATGCAGAGGTTTCTAAAACACAAATGATAATTAAAACATATCTCATAAATTATGAAGTGAGACATACTTAATCTTCAGCTTAACAATGTCTACATTTATGCATTTAATCAATATTTATGTAATGCCTAGCACATCTCAGACACTATGTTATTCTTGCGGGATGTAAAGATGAATGAAATAATCTTTTATTTCAAGGAAATCATAGTCTGGCAGCTAGAATGAGACATCTCTTTCATTTTTTTCTTTTTTAAAAAATGGATTGCTTTTGATTCCTGAGTCAATCTGTTATCCTCACTTAAGCAGATCGTGTATGGGAATTTGTCTGGGAACCAGTTTCCTATAACCAGCTATAACACAATGTGATTAACTGTACTTATATTTTGACTCAAATCTTGGATTTAAGTGAGTAACCTAGGTACTATACAGAAATGGATATTTTTCAGGCTAATGGATAAAGATTTGTGTTCCAGTAAATCAAGTTACAGAAAAGATTGTCCTTAATATTGCTGTTACTATGTAGATTAATTTTAAGCTTAATTATATAACTGCTATGCATACATCATGACCAAAGAAATGCAGGATTTGGCTTATGACTTTGATGTTGTGCCTGGGCACGGTGGCTCACGCCTGTAATTCCAGCATTTTGGGAGGCCAAGGCAGAAGAATAGCTTGAGTCCAGGAGTTTGAGACTAGCCTGAGCAACATAGTGAGACCCTGTCTCTACCCAGAAAAGATTTGATGTGGTGAGTAATAAGGAACTGGCCTCATCATGATCATGAGTCTGCATTGATGTGGCAAGAGGCACTCCAGAAAGACTTCTGGCAACGTAGGCAATTGGATTTGAATGGAGACCATCAGGAAGGCCACAGTCTTATATATTCCCCAGGTGAGGTGATCAAGGGATGAGAAAAGTCGCAGTGACAGGCGCTATTAAGAGAAAAAAAAGAAAACGAAATATAAATATGATGATTCTATCTTCTTCTAGTTTACTCACAAAACATGATTTATTTAGGCTAAAATTTTATTGCAATAAGGGAAATGGAGATCGAAAATGGCTAAGACAGAAAAAGATAGTCATTCTGCTTTTCACAGCCTATGTTGGGTTAATTGATCCCTGAAAATAAATTTTTTTAAAAAAATCTCTAGGCTGGGCGCTGTGGCCACACCTGTAATCCCAGCACTTTGGGGGGCCGAGGCAGGTGGATCACTTGAGTCCAGGAGTTCGAGACCAGCCTGGGGAACATGATGAGACTCCTCTTCTACGAAAAAATACAAAAATTAGCTAGGACTGGTGGCATGTGCCTATAGTTCCAGCAACTTAGGGAGGCTGAGGTGGGAGGATTGCTTGAGCCTAGAAAGTCAAGGCTGCTGTGAGCCATGATCATGCCACTGTACTCCGACCTGGACAACAGAGAGACATCCTGTCTCAAAAAAAAAAAAAAAAAAAATATATATATATATATATATATATATGTTTAGTATGTTTTGTTTGAAATTGAGCATATTGGAAACCTCCTCTATACATTCCTTCACCTATTTCTTATCAAGGACACTTTAATTTAGTTGGTTGGCCAAATTAATCAAATCTGAAAGGATTTGGCTGTCTTTTTGAAAGCTATCCCAGAACTGGTAAAACAAATGGTTCTTTTCTTCCTGGAAGGAGTTCAGAGAGCCCCTCCCTCCCGGACCTCCCCATTCCCTTTTTCCTCTACCTTTCCCCAATGATCACAGCCAGGAAGAGCCAGAAATGGCTTTGTAACTCTTTTGAATAATGACAAGTCATTGTTGATGACTCCCACCAAGGGGGAAGGATGCTGTGGTTAGACCCTTGCTTAAGAAACGATTGTTTGTAACGTTATTCATGTCTTTGTCATCTCTGGGTTCTGTCACTGCAGCATGTTCTATTGGGATGTGTCTTTGAAGTTCACTTGGCAGACATTTGTATTATCATTTTAGCAGCATTTTCTTGCATATGATATGCCAGAGTAATATATACTAAAATGATGAATATAGTTTTTGCCCTTGAAGAGTTTATAATCCAACAAGGGTCGGCATTTAGTTACTAAATCATCAAAAGAGAAGTTATCATAAGAAGTATCATGACCTATTGATAAAATTGTAGGCAACCTGTTAGAAATACTCAGCTTGGTCTAAACTAAATACAGAGCTCTTCAAAGTCATTGGTACTAAAAGCCTGGCTTGAGCTAAATGAAACAATTTTCCACGCGAGAGCTCGGTGCAGTGGCTCATGCCTGTAATCCCAGCACTTTGGGAGGCTAAGGTGGATAGACCACTTGAGGTCTGGAATTGAAGACCAGCCTGGCCAACATGGTGAAAGCCCGTCTCTACCAAAAATACAAAATCAGCTGAGCATGGTGGCATGTGCCTGTAATCCCAGCCACTTGGGAGGCTGAGGCAAGAGAATCACTTGAACCTGGGAGGTAGAGGATGCTGTGAGCCGAGATCGCGCCACTGCACTCCAGTCTGGGCAACAGAGCCAGACTGTCTCAAATAAATAAATAAATAAATAAATAAATAAATAAATAAAAATAAAAATTTTTCACCCAAGAGAATAAATTCTGGTGGCCACTTATTCAAAGTAGAATAAGTTCTACTTTGAATTATTACTACTGTATGTTGTTTCACCATAGCTGACACATGGGGATTATGAGTTACATTTACAAGAATAAAAACTATAAAAATTAACCATGAGTATTTATTGAACAATTACTATTTGGCAGGTACTAGCCTAAGTGCTTTACATATATTCATGAAATACTCATAACCTATGAGCACCATAAAAATCTTTTATTTTGTAGCTGATGAAATTGAGGCACAAGGCCACTGTGTCCAAGGATGCCTGAGCCAAGATTTGAACCCGATGAGCCTGGTCCTAAAGTCTACTATTGAATTCATACACTTCATCCCTCTCCTAGTCACTGTGGCCCCTCTGTGTGTATTATAAAAAAGGTACTCTCTTTGAGTAGGAAAATTAGAAAAATGCACACTCACAGGGAGGATGTAGCCTCTCTTTATTTCACCCCTAACTCATCCTTTGGCCTGGCCTTTTGAACAGTGCACAGAATGTACAACTGTACGTGGCAGCCCTATCTTCACTGTCTTCACTACCTGTTGTTACCTTTACAAATGTCAACTAACTTTGACATCCATGATCTTATTTGATTTTGGCTTCAGTCACATGAAATAAAAATGACAGTTAATTACCTTTCCCTTACAAAAGAGAAATCTATTCTCTTTATGTATTGATGTATTGATCACACAATAGGTACATCATAAAAACCAAGCAGTGGCCCAGGGGCAGGAAAGATCCTGGGTATAAATCACTCACTGTGTGCTTTACCATACTACATGCTTTGCCCATGATTTAATTTACTGTTCACAAAAGCCCTACGAGGTAGGGTATCACTAATGCCTGTACGCAGATAAGGAAACAGCTTCAGTACAGTGAATTGCCTTGCCAGGATTTCCATATTTTGTAGGCTGAGGTGTCTGAATTCAACCCTGGGCTATCTGGCTTGAAATCTATGCTCCTTCCACCATTCTTACTCCATCTCTATTCGAGTCTCTCTGATTGTTTGGGGTAGACATGTTCAAACAAAATAATACTCATTAGTGTTAGACAATTGAAGATTAGGATAAAGCGTGGCTCAAGCAGAGAAAATTGCCCAGGGAAGATACCCTAGGGAAGATACTGACTGCTTTTTAATAAGCTAGAACAAAAAGAGGTCACAGTCAAGATTATGAGCCACTTAGTTCGTTGATCAGCACATACTAATGGAGCACCTGTTAGATGCTTAGCAGCCATTTAGGAGCTGTGTTGGAAACAACACTGAAAGTCAAACCACTTACCCTCAAGGGGATCACCGTCTAATTAGTAAGATAACTAACAAGCCTGAATGTGAACACTGCAGCTACTTAGTAATCTCCGAGGACCTCTTTCAGTAGGGACCCATTTGGTGAATTTGCAGAAGAAACACACACAGATTGGGAGCATCCCTTCCATTCTCCCTACTGAATGGTGGGGTACTGTTTACTGTTGTGTGTGTCCAATAATAACAAACCTCGTTCCCAAAAAGCAGTCTGAGACAAGGACTTAGTCTAGGTAATTTCTTGGAGTGGATGTTTCTGGGAGACAGAGGAGGAAACGCCAAAATAAAGGAACATTATAGCACTTTGGGAGGCTGTGGCAGGTGGATCACCTGAGGTCAGGAGTTCAAGACCAGCCTGGCCAACATGGCAAAATCATGTCTGTACTAAAAATACAAAAAATTAGCCAGGCATGATGGTATATGGCTATAGTCCCAGCTACTTGGGAGGCTGAGGGAAGAGAATCACTTGAGATCAGGAGGTGGGGGTTGCAGTGAGCCAAGACTGTGCCACTGCACTCCAGCCTGGGTGACAGAGTGAGACCCTGTCACCAAAAAAAAAAAAAAAAAAAAAAAAAAAAACAAGAAAAACAAAAAAAAAAAAACGAGGGGAAATATTATTAAAGTTATGGACACAAGGGGTCTGGATTCCATTACACCTCCCTGGAAGATGTACCAAAACCTTCCAGAACTGTCCACTTTAAGGATGGCACTGGGGAGGATTTGTTCACAGCTTCTGTCCCCGATTCATTGAGAGTTGTCTCTAGGGGCAGTCATTACCCCACATTTCTGAGCTGGCTGGTGAAAATAATGGATGTTTACAGGTCGTAAGACCCTGGGGCAGAGTGAAGAGTCCCTTGGCTTAGGCTTGAGGTAGGACAGAGGATGCTGCAGCTGTGGCTGGGTTCAGAGGTGGGCTGACAGAATGGAATGCAGAGAAACAAAGTTGTCTGCTGCAAATCTGTTTCAGCCCCCTCCGTGTATGAGCACTAGACAGCTGCCCTTGCCATAGATGAAAGATAGACCAGCCACCTGGGGAGGCACTGGCATCAGCCTGGGAAATGGTCAAAGCCGGGTTTTACCAGTAGTCACTTAAAGTCTCCTGGTCTCTATTTCCCATAAGATGGAAAGAGTAATAGTAACTGCCTTATAGGTTGTTAGGAAGACTTATTAACTCAGTGTGATAAAATATTTTATAGAATGCTGAGCACTCTTTCTGGCAAATATGAGTACTCAATTTGTTGGGAAACAGATCCCAAAAGGCTTATATTGACGGGACAAGGAGTTACTTTTTTTAAGTGTGTTTTTTTCCTTTTATTGTCTGCCTTGTTCATTCACCTAGTGTATTAGTCCGTTTCCACACTGCTGATAAAGGCAGTCCTGAGACTGGGTAATTTAGAAAGGAAAGAGGTTGTCGACAAATGGGATCTAATTAAAGAGCTTCTGCACAGCAAAGGAAACTACCATTAGAGTGAACAGGCAACCTACAGAATGGGAAACAATTTTTACAATCTACCCATCTGACAAAGGACTAATATCCAGAATCTACAAAGAACTTAAATTTACAAGAAAAAAAATAAAACAACCCCATCAAAAAGTGGGCGAAGGATACAAACAGACATGTCTCAAAAGAAGACATTTATGCAGCCAACAGACACATGAAAAAATGCTCATCATTGGCCATCAGAGAAATGCAAATTAAAACCACAATGAGATACCATCTCACACCAGTTAGAATGGCGATCATTAAAAAGTCAGGCAACAACAGGTGCTAGAGAGGATGTGGAGAAACAGGAACACTTTTACACTGTTGATGGGACTGTAAACTAGTTCAACCATTGTGGAAGATAGTGTGGCAATTCCTCAAGGATCTAGAACTAGAAATACCATTTGACCCACCCATACCATTACTGAGTATATACCCAAAGGATTATAAATCATGCTGCTATAAAGACACATGAACATGTATGTTTATTATGGCACTATTCACAATAGCAAAGACTTGGAACCAACCTAAACGTCCATCCGTGATAGACTGGATTAAGAAAATGTGGCACATATACACCATGGAATACTATGCAGCCATAAAAAAGGATGAGTTCATGTCCTTTGTAGGGACATGGATGAAGCTGGAAACCATCATTCTGAGCAAACTATCACAAGGACAGAAAACCAAACAGTTCATGTTCTCACTCATAGGTGTGACTTGAACAATGAGAGCACTTGGACACAGGGTGGGAAACATCACACACCGGGGCCTGTTGTGGGGTAGGGGGAGTGGGGAGGGATGGTATTAGGAGATACACCTAATGTAAATGACGAGTTAATGGGTGTAGCACACCAAATGGCACATGTATACATATGTAACAAACCTGCACTTTGTGCACATGTACCCTAGAACATAAAGTATTAAAATTAAAATTAATAAAAATGTTCTTCAATCAACTATGAGTAAAGATAGACTAGTACATATAGCTCCCCTGAATACTGACCATGAATATGTAAAGAAGATTGATTTTGACAATGTCATGGATTTTTGAGAAGTTTCCAAAACAGAAATTGTAGTGTTATTATTATTCATCACTGATACCAGCCTATATGTAAGAATAAGTTTTTCCTTTTTTCAAAAATACATTAATGTGATTAAAACCTAAAAAAAAAATAAAAAGTAAATTTAAAAAAAGGAAAGAGGTTATTTAATTGACTTATAGTTCCACATGGTTGGGGAGGCCTCACAATCATGGCAGAAGGCAAAGAAGAGCAAAGTCACATCTTACATGGATGGTAACAGGCAATGAGAGAATTTGTGCAGGGAAACTCCCTCTTAAAAACCATCACATCTCATAAGACTTATTCACTATCATGAGAACAACAGGGAAAGGCCCACCCCCATGATTCAATTACCTCCTACCAGGTCCCTCCCACAACACGTGGGAATTGTGGCAGCTACAATTCAAGATGAGATGTGGATGGGGACACAGCCAAACCATACCACCTAGTTTATCTGTTTCCAGTTTTTATTCCACTAAAAGGTCAATTCAGATTTGCTAAAATATCCTTGATTGATATGATATACCTGGTTGGACACAATAAAAATCAGTTCCCTTATTGGAAATATGTGCACTTAAAGGAGAATGCTGAATCCCATCAAGGAACAAAACTTTCTCCCATTCTGTCCCCAGAAACTAGTCACAGAAGGGTTTGCATATTCTTTGTGGTGAGTGCATACTGATGACAACTTCTGTTTATTCCTCCAACCCACTTCCAAGAGCCAGGATAGCTTCTTGCATCTGATTCTTATGATGATGAAAATTGTTAGATTATTTTGGGGGAACTGCTGTGTATGAGGCAGTATGCTTGGTCCTAGAAATGTGAAGGGTATAAAAACGAAAAATATATAGAATGCATTTCTTGTCTACAAAAAAAGACTATTGTGGTTGAAGGAATTGGATGAGAATGGTTGAGCTTTTGGAGATAATGGGGAACTAGGGAGTACTAAATCAAATATTTGGCCCCAATTTTACTTATCCAAGGCCAGCATAAGAAATTCAGTGGGAAAGGAATTCACCTGGGGCTCTTTGAGAAATAATGAGCTAAACGTATTGGAGACATAAGTGAGAAAGGCTAGCAGTCAGCAGTTCTATGCTCATCAAATCCAGGTTATGTGCAGTCCTTCTCCTAGATATGTACGGTAGTTTTATGGAGGTGGCACATCTGGTCTCCAGAGATGCCCCTCTCCCAACCCATGAGCCACATACTCTGTATTCCTGTCTTTGTATAGTCCTCTCCCTTGAATCTGGGCTGCCTCCGTGACCCACTTTTGGCAGGTCTAACATGGTGAAAGTAATGCCATGTGACTTTCAAGGTTAGGTGAGAAGCTTTGCAGCTCCTTAGGGTTTCTTGGAATGCTTGTTCTTGGGATTCTGTCTCTTGGAACCCAGAAGACAAGCTGTGAGAAGCTCAAGCTAAACACAGCAGTCACATGTTTTTCTGTGGTCACCATCCCCAGCTGAGCTACCAGCTGACAGCCAGCACTGTCAGCCACGTGGGGGAGCCATCATGGATGTCCAGCTAAGGCTTGATTAAGCCTTCACATGGCAGCCCCAGCAGCTGACTGTTATCATGTCAGAGTCCTCAAATGAAAACTGCCCAACTGAGCTCAAAGAATACACAGAACCGTAAGGTAATAAGTTGTTCTTTTAAGCCATTAAGTTTTGGGAGAGTATGTTACTCAGTGGTTGATAACTGGTACAAAATGTAATTTATGTCTTAAATATCAGCAAGGTTTTAATGTTTTTCACAGTTGTTACATGACATTTTGAAGTCTCCATTTTTTTGTTTTTGCTTTTTTTACTTTTGACATACTCTAAACTTGATCCTTTCAAATAGCTTTGTGGAATAATATTGCTATTCATTAGTTTTTAAATCATAACCTTACAGATGAAATTCTTAAGTGTATTGTCAACCCATTTGTAGTCTGGTGAAGCCTACAGAAGTCTTTTATTTTTAAGTGAATAATAAGAAATTTGTAGAATCACAAAAGAAACTGTGGGAACACAGTTTTTGAAATACTTAAAACCCAAATCTGTGGTGTAGTAATATAGGTACATCTATGAATACATTAAATAACAACACTAGTGATGGGCACAATTATCATAATTTTGAAGCACCAATAAACATAATCTTTTTCTAACATTTTGTAACATTTTAGTATGAACAGTTTTAAACATGCAGCAAAGCTGACCCCACAAAGAATATCCGTATACTCACTGCCTAGATTCTCCCATTAATATTACTTATGCTTGCTTTATCATGTGATGTATCTGACCATCCATCATCAAACTATCTTAATGTTTTTATACATTTCCATGTAAATTCCAAAGCAAATTGCAATTCTCCATGAATAATTCAGAGTGTGTATAATTAACTGGAAGACGGACATAAGGTTGTAATTGTGATGTATATGAAACTATTGTAATAGGACAGAAAATGTCTGTTATTCCTATTGCTGACATTACTAGGTATTGCTAATATCACTGTGGCTTTTTCATATTTTCACAGTGTTCATATTTTAAAGCAATGCTAAGTTTTAGTCAGAAGTTACTGAAAATAAATATGTAAATTTGTTCACATTCAAATTCATGACCCTACCTATTAATAGACCCCATAGGGTCCAAGATCTCCAAGTTAAGGAGACCTAATAAATGAAATATACAGACTAAGTTAAAATTCAAGGCAAATATATAAACTAATATAGGCACACTTTAAAAATCAAGCCATAGGCCAGGTGCGGTGCCTCACGCCTGTAATCCCAGCACTTTGGGAAGCCGAGGTGGGTAGATCACTAGAGGTCAGGAGTTCGAGACCAGCCTAGCCAACATAGTGAAACCCCGTCTCTCCTAAAAATAAAAAAATTAACCAGGCATGGTGGCGTGTGGCTGTAATCCCAGCTACTCAGGAGGTTGAGGCACGAGAATCACTTAAATATGGGAGGCAGAGGTTGCAGTGAGTTAAGATCACTGCCCTCCAGCCTGTTCAACAGAGCAAGACTCTTTCTCAAAAAAATCAAGTCACAAATACAAATTCTGACATTTTTACTTTTAACATTTTACAGTGACATTAATGAAAGGAGCCTGGAATACTTCAAAGAGTCATGGAAAAGGAGAAGGGACAGTTAGTGATTTGACATCTGTATTAGCTATGGCTGCTGTAACAAAAGTACCAAAAAATAGTGTGGTTTAATACAACAGAAATTTACTGTCTCACAGCTCTGAAGCCTGGAAATTCAAAAACAGGGCCAGGCGCAGTGGCTCATGCCTGTAGACAGATCACCTGAGCCCAAGAGTTTAAGACCAGCCTGGGCAACATAGCAAAACCCTGTTTCTACAAAAAATACAAAAATCAGCTGGGCATGGCGGCATGCCGTTGTAGTCTCAGCTACTTGAGATGCTCGGGTGGGAGGATTGCTTGAGCCCAGGAGGTTGAGGCTACACTGAGCTATGATCATTCCACTGCACTCCAGCCTCCGTGACAAAGTAAGACCCTATCTCAAAAACAAAACAGGAAAACAGAGGTGTTGTTAGGGCCATGCTGTTGCTGATGGTTGTAGGGGAGGATTCTCCCTTGCCTACTCCAGCTTCTGGTGTTTGCTGACAGTCCTAGTAATCCTTAGTTCCTAGCTGTATCGCTGCAATCACGTGCTGTCTTCTCCTGTATCTTTACATCATCTTCCCTCTGTGCAGGTCTGTCTCTGTGTCCAACTTTCCTCTTTTTATAAGGACACCAGTCATATTGGATTAAGGCCCACCCTAGTGACCTCATTTGAACCTGATGACCTCTATAAAGACCTTAATTTCTAAATCAGGCCACATTCTGAGGTCCTAAGGCCTAGAATTTCAACACAGCTTTTTGTGAGGTCACAATTCAAACCCATAACAACATCAGAACATTGTAATTCAATGGAACACAAATTCAGGTGTACTTTGAAACTAAATATTTCTAGAATTAAAATTGTCCGGAGTTACATGGTCTGGTCTTACTCTCATACAACTCTGTGCTAACACACTATGTTTGTTCTGGATATCCCTTTATGATTTTTAAGCACTCTGAAATGTAAAAAGTACAAATAAGTAATCTCTTGCATTCATATTTTAGCCAAAACATCAGGCTCCAAATTGCTTTATTCATTTTTCAGTAGTGTTGCAGAAAATTTTAACTGAAAATTATATTCAAAATACTGTTTCAAATTTCATAATGGAAATGTAACCAATTAGTCAACAACAGTTATTGAACAACCCAAGAGTACTGTACTCCCTGAGGAGAAAAAAACATAGTTTTTAGGCACCTATAGCAAAATGCAGCAAATAAGATTTACACATACACACACACACACACACACACACACACACAGATACCCAGTAGATTCAGAATCAAGGCAGTCTTTTATTTAAAAAATCCTTTTCTCTGCCAGGCGTGGTGCCTCACACCTGTAATCCTAGCACTTTGGGAGGCCGAGGTGGGCAGATCACTTGAGGTCAGGAGTTCGAGACCAGCCTGGTCAACACGGTGAAACCCTGTCTCTGTTAAAAATACAAAAATCAGCCGGGCATGGCAGCGCATGCCTGTACTCCCAGCAACTCAGGAGGTTGAAGTGGGAGAATCACTTGGACCCAGGAGGTGGAGATTACAGTGAGCCAAGATCGCATCACTGCACTCCAGCCTGGGCGACAGAGCAAGATTCCATCTCAAAACAAATAAATAAAAGTAAAGTAAAAAAAATTTGTCTCCACTTTTGTGTCTATTTTAATTTTTTCTTCTGATTTTGAACTGATTAAAAATTTCATTCATATCTGCAACTTTAGTTGTAATATCAGGTTTTACTTTTTTAAAATTAAATGCTGGTTAATACTGCCTCTACGCCCCCTCCAAAAAAAGAAATCCGGAATCATTCAAAATCAATCTTATGAAGTTGTCTTCATTTTGAGTAAGATTTTTTTAAAATGTAAAATACCACAGAGAACATTTTCAGCAAATGGTAGCTATTATAATTGACTGTAGATGCTGGATGGATGGTGCAGAGTTATCAGTGGCTTAAGCCCCTGCTGATAGCACTGATATCTACGTGGTTAGCTGTGTGGCCCCCTTTAGTTGTTTCATCCTTTATAAAATTTTACTCCAAACTATGTTTTTTGAGGAGTCCTGGAACATTATTATTTTTAAAATAAGTAGGAACCATAATTCCAAAGAATTCTTAGACACATAAGGGCAACATATGGTCCTTTAAAAATATATAGATGAGCAATTCTTTTAGAGTAGGTTGAAAGAGACTGAAAGAAAAAAATCCAGATGCCATTTGATTTCAGTGAGAGAAGAGTCTAAAAAGCACTCCTTTAACTTAATAGATCTTTTTTGAGAGGTATATGACATCTCTGTATCTTAATTTCCTTCTCTTTAAAGTTTTTTTTTCTTTTCTTTTTCTTTTTTTTTTTTTTTTTTTTGCCTCAGCCTCCCGAGTAGATGGGACTATAGGCACACGCCACCATGCCTGGCTAATTTTTGTATTTTTAGTAGAGACCAGGTTTCACCATGTTGACTAGGCTGGTCCTGAACTCCTGACCTCAGGTGATCCGCCCACCTTGGCCTCCCAAAATGCTGGGATTACAAGCATGAGCCACTGAGCCTGGCCTCCTTTTCTTTAAAGTATTTATGTTAATACCTACTTTCCACATTGTTTGAGCCTGAGTATATATAAATTTCTTTGTGCATATAATAGAAGCTCAAGAAAAGTGACACCCAGTTTCTGGCTCCCTCTGTCACCTCCCATCACCTCAATCTCTTGGTCAAAGTGACCATTCTCCTTGGAAGAAAAAAATCTCAATGAAATAAAATAATAACCTCCATTTCTTCTGTAGTAATTGATCTTTGAATCTACAAGAACATCAGAATTTGGAAGAAAAAGTAAAAAGTGAAATAGATGGTTCCTTCCACCTCTATTTGTTTCTGAGCAGCTTCTGGTGGCCAAATGTTTTCTTGGTAGCATATTCCCTACCGTAGAACCTTCCAGAACGCTTCAGTCCGGTGAAGAGAAGGACAACAGGCTTTCTAATCACACAGTGTTGCTTGCTGAGGGGGAAGGCAGAGGTCCGCCTGTATAATCCGATTTCATCAACTCACACTAATCACTACTGATAGTAGCAAAATTTAGCCTGGATCTGCGCTGTTAATCTAGATTGACAGGAGGTAAAAGGAGAGGAACGCAAGGGCACAGGAACCAAGGGCGGAGCGCCAGCACTGATTTCCAGCCTTGCTCTTCCGTCTGGGGCTTCTAATTTACTCCCCTTTGGGGCCTCTATTTTTCTTACCTCATAAACAAATGTTCCTGGTTGTTAGGATACCAGCCTTTCACGGAGCGGTTTCATCAACAACAGGTGCGCAGTGAGCTTCTGGAACTGCAGGGAGAGCGATAACCTACGTCGTGAGGCTGCGCAGAAGGTACTTACAGGTACTCATTGTACCTGAGACTATGTATTATTTATTGAAACTGAGCCCTGAATTATCTTTATCCTCTGAGCGGCACGAGTGCCTCCTAAAATGGATGCCAACAGCAGCTAATCTACAGGAGCTCCTACATGCTCCTTGCTCTCATTATTTTTCTTAATAGTAAGTGGTAGTTACCAAGCTGCTTCTTAGAGCTTGGAGAGTAACTGGGAATTGCAATTGAACAGCCGAGAGAGGAACACCTCTGTGATTTTGGACATTTCCACGTGGACTCAAGTTTTAATTTTTTTTTTAAGGGTCTACTCCACTTTGGATGTTGTGGCTATATGGAAGATAACATGTTGCAGATTCTGCCTCCATAGTGATCAGAGTAGCAATCTGTGATGTGTGTGTTCACACGCTTAATGCCCAGAAGGAAGATGGGCTATGGGAAGGTTACTTTCACTGTTACTTATGATATCTGTGTCTGGCAAACCAGAGAACTTTTTGCATTTGGGTAACAAAGACATTTGGAATAAACTCCATTGGATTTTCCATGTTGGTGAAACTACTGTTGACCGCTTCAGTACTATATGTTGCCATGCCAAAATCACCTAAGGGCAAAAATGTCTCCTGGGTAAGTAGATGATGATTTTATATCGCTTAAAAAATGTATTTTAAGCAGAAACACATGCTTTAAGAACTTAAAGACATCTAGTTGTTTCATGGTAAGAGTATTTGGAAAACCTTCAGAAAGCATTCGTCTTAGAAAAGCATATAAATATCTTTGTAAGTGTTAGAAATCCTTTGGCAAAGTCATGGTGGCGTGCTTGCTAAAATATGAACTATAAGACATGTAAACACTCAATTTGTTTTGCCATTTTTAGGTTTTTAGGTTTGCTTCACCTTCTCATACACACAAATAATTCATACAAAAATGCATTCATACAAAGTCAAGGTTATGATTTTAATATGTTTTCAACTCCAAAACTGTTTGTGTTGGGTAAAGATAGTCTAGATTTCTTTTTTTGGTGGTAAGTCAAATGTTAAGAGTAGAATATGCAATTTTCATTATTCAGTGATATTGTTGGTATGTTCCTTTTTTCCTTGGAAACAAGATAGCATAGCTATTTCTTAATTTTACATATCTAAGTAATTTTCCTCAATCAATGATAGACATGTATAAAGTTTAACATTTCAGTAATAATAATGTCATGTTAATCCTAATCAAATTTGACTTCTTAATATTATTTCAAGGTGGCTGGGGGCAGTGGCTCATGCCTGTAATCCAAGTACTTTAGGAGGCCGAGGCAGGCAGATCACGAGGTCAGGAGTTCAAGACCAGCCTAGCCAATATGGTGAAACCCCGTCTCTACTAAAAATACAAAAAATAGCTGGGCCTGCTGGTGGGCGCCTGTAGTCCCAGCTACTCAGGAGACTGAGGCAGAAGAATCGCTTGAAACCAGGAGGTGGAGGTTGCAGTGAGCCAAGATCGGGCCACTGCACTCCAGCCTGGGAGACAGAATGAGACTCCACCTAAAAAAAAAAAAAAAAAAAAAAAAAAAAAAAAAATTATATATATAGGTTCAAGGTAGTTTCCTACCAAAAACACAAAACATACCAGATTGAGCTCAGAATAATGAGAACAATCTGTAAACTCTTAAAAAACAAGGGCTTTAGTTTCCTGCTATCATGTTAAGTGAGCTTGATACATTAAAATTAATAGGCAAATGGATTCCTTTCTATTCTCTACAGAAAGTTGTGTGTCTAAACACCAAACTTTTGGCCATCAGCCCATGCAACCTCGACCATACTCATCATAGAATTTATTATTAGATTATGATTATGGTTTTCTTACAATTATGTAGGAAAAATAAATAATTCCATCTTTTGGGTCAAGAAATAATTTTTACTACCTTAATTTGAAATTCACTAATTAGATTATTCTTACTTTATATGAAATAGCACAGAATTTGTCTAAAAAATGGTTATTATGGGTTTTTTCCTGTTACAGGCAGTTATTGTTTAAGAGTACTTAATTAAAAAAGGTATACCTTAGTTTGAAACACAACTCTCAAATTTATTTCAGAAAAATTGACAAAATTTTTGAAGTTAATTCACTTTTAATAGTGGATACTTTTTGTCTTGATATTATTGTTATTGTTGATTCTTTGCTTCCTCTTAGTAAAACCAAGAGATAGGATTCAGGGACCTTTGGCCTAACTGGTGAGTTTCTTTCCCTCCCTATACGGATGGGTCCAAGGACTAGTTCTGATGCCCAAATGAGAGTTTACTACTTTGTGCCAGCACATAAACATTAAAGAAAGAGTCGTTTCAGAAGTACATCCCCTCCTTCATCTGATTAATCCTCCTAAAAGATTAATTCTCTCAAAGTAGTGCCTGCCTAATGGCATGTTTCTACCATGAAAGCAAAACTTGAAACGTTAAGCTCAGACTACCCTTGGGTTGGGTTTACTTCATACTCGATTATGCTAATACTTTTTGAAAAGTTCAAGTTGTTGGCTAAAAATGTAGGAGCACTTATTTCAAGAGAGTCATCATAGTTTCATTTCCTCAGGTTAAAATTCCCCGTGTGTCCCACACTATTACAAAATGCCTCTGTACCAAGGTTTGTCCAAAGTTGAGTTATGAGTTTAATGACTGCCATATTACAGGGAATATGGTCATTTGGTTGGTGTGTGCTGATGATGCAGTGGTCCAATTATTCATGTTAATGACTATGATAAAATTCCTTAGTTTGATTTTAGGGCATGGAGAGAGACTTTGAAATGTTGATCATTGCTTCGATTTTCACCAGTTGTGGTTGTTTTAGGTATTGAATGACGTTTCTCTGCATTTTTTGGCTATGTGAAGTGAAATGTATCCGGTCTTCCTGCTTTTGCCATTGGCCAGTTTCCATTTAGACATTTACTTAGACCTGAGTTCAGGAGGAGAATAAAATGATTCCTCTTGTTTCTTTAAGCACATAGCACACTTCCCAGTGGTGAAAGAAGGTCATGTAACTCTTCCTCCCTGGCCCCTTGGGCACGTTTCCGAGACCTGCTTCACTCCATATGATAAATGTGAACACATCTTACGGAACACCACAATCCCTAGAGTAGACCACCGCCTTCTTTCTCCTGTTCATGCCTGGTCAGCGTGGTATCTAGGCAACTGGTTAAACTGTGCTTGACAGTGTCGCTGTCTGTGCAATGGAAAAGATGATAGCAACCACCATTTTCTCTGAGATGTGCTGAGGGTTATTAGATCATCCTGGTACAAGGGTTTGACAGTCATTCAACAAATGTTCACAGAGTGCCTCTTCTATGATCCTCTAGGTACCAAGGACACAGCAGTGAAAAAGATCCTTGAGAATCTCCAACATCATGGAGCTTATGTTCTAGGGAAGGGAGAAAGACAAAAAGCAAATACATAAGTAGTACAAAAGATGGCGAATGAAATAGAACAGGGAAGGGGTTAGGAAGTGCCAGGAATTGAGAGGCAGTGTTGCCAATTGGTTTGTTAAACCTATTTGAGCAGAGACTTGAAGAAAGTAACAGAGTCAGCCATGGGAAAATGTGGGACTCAAGCATTCTCTGCCAAGGAAAAATGCTCAGATGCAAAGGCAGGAGCCTGCCTGGAATGTGAGGAATGGCCAGAAGGCTAATATGGCTGAACCGTAGTGGTGTTCTTTCAGTTTCCTATGTCTCTTGTATGTATTTGCATATCTTTAGTAGCTTTTCATGGGGGATTCCAAGACTGGCCTCAATTCCTCTGTTCAAATCCCCAGAGAATTGTGACATGTAGGAACTTCCTAAGAAGGTGCACACCAGCGCCTGCCAATGAAGGTTATAGGTGACAGGAGGGAGGGGGCAGAGCACAGCGGGTGCCCATCTCATCACCCTGACACAGTCAAACTTCATAACCAGCCCTGAAGAGTTAAGAATTTTGTTATTTTTATTTTTTTACAGATATCGAGGCAGTTTTACAAATAAGCATTATGGTGTTTTTATAATAGAAGTTACGAGAAATTTTAAGTTAATATTAAAGATAGTATTAAAAAGGGGAATTTAAGGATACAGATTAATGGGACACAGCACTTCCAATAACAGTGCATACTTTTTGTCAGAAAATGGTACACAATTCCAAACTTTATTGTAGAATCTCCATATATTCTTTGACTATAAAAATCCGTCTTGAAGTTTGTTTTTTGAGACATGATCCTGCTGCCACTTGTTCTTGACAACTGCATAGACCCCTAAGGGCTGTAGACCTGACTTTATACCACACTAACCGACTTTGCTGAAAAGTCACTTTGCCTTAGCAATACAAAAATAATGGACTCCACTTAGGATTCTGACGCTGGGCAAACTCCCTTGCTGTTCTTTTAATTCTCAGGAGCTGAAATCAGTCACACTGAACCTCCCGGTATTCCAAATCTATGGTCCTACATATAACAATGATTACTTGTATATGGTACATTTCATTGGTTGTTCTTAATTTTTTTTTAAATTATGTACCATAAGACACTAATATACCACTTATTTAAGAAAATGAAGGGAAGCTGTAAAGAACATAAATAAGTGACTTAGGTTCACATAACAAAGAATGCTAGAGATTAAATAAGAACTCAGAATGTTGGGGTTTGCTTTCTGTTTCTTGATTGAGATACCCCTAGCAAATACATTAAGTATGTACATGTTATTATAAAATTAGATGTTACTACAAATTGGCTAAAAGACTAACATGACAATTAAACATACTGCATAGATGATGAGATATTGACTCATTTTTGAAGTGGAAAAGGAAAGGGTTCTTCCAGGGACAGGAGTCCATCACCTTTCCTTGGTCATTGAACATTATTTCCATGTAGATGTCTCTCTCAAGTTGTCAAAAGTAACTATTCTTTTTGCATGTTTTTTTTTCCCCCTCCATGATCACTGTATCTGTCTTGATAAATTTTTCCAAACTGAATGGCTTTACGTTATTGATAGGTGACAAAGGGCTGGCAGCCCTCGCTCACTCTCAGTGCCTCCTTGGCCTTGGCATCCGCTCTGGCCATGCTTGAGGAGCCCTTCAGCCCGTGGCTGCACTGTGGGAGCCCCTCTCTGGGCTGGCCGAGGCTGGAGCCGGCTCCCTCTGCTTGCTAGGAGGTGTGGAGGGCGAGGCACAGGAAGGAACCAGGGCTGCACGTAGCACTCGTGGGCCAGCGCGGGTTGCGGGTGGGCGGGCGTGGGCTCTGCGGGCCCTGCACTTGGAGGGGCTGGCTGGTGCCGCCACTGGCCCCCGGCGGTGAAGGGCTTAGCACCAGCAGCTGCAGAGGGGGTGCGAGTTCCCCAGCACTGCCGCCAGGCCACACCGCACTCCAGTTCTCCCGGGGCCTCAGCCACCTCCCCACGGGGCAGGGCTCAGGACCTGCAGCCCGCCATGCCCGAGCCCCCCAGCGGTGGGCTCCAGTTAGGCCCGAGCCTCCGTGGTGCCTGGTCCCACTGACCACCCAAAGGCTGAGGAGTGCGGCGCCCCGCGCAGGACTGACGGGCAGCTCTGCCTGTGGCCTCTGTGCCAGACCCACCAGGGGAAGCCAGCTGCGCTCCTGAGTCTGGCAGGGACTTGGAGAACTTTTATGTCTAGCTAGAGGATTGTAAATGCACCAATCAGCACTCTGTGTCTAGCTCAGGGTTTGTGGATGCACCAATCAGCACTCTGTACCTAGGTAATCTGGTTGGGACTTGGAGAACTCGTATGTCTAGCTAGAGGATTGTAAATGCACCAATCAGCACTCTGTGTCTAGCTCAGGGTTTGTGGATGCACCAATCAGCACTCTGTGCCTAGCTAATCTGGTAGGGACTTGGAGAACTCTTATGTCCAGCTAGAGGATTATAAATGCACCAATCAGCACTCTGTGTCTAGCTCAGGGATTGTAAACACACCAATCAGCACTCTGTAAAATGGGCCAATCAGCAGGATGTGGGTGGGGGCAGATAAGGGAATAAAAGCAGGCTGCCCAAGCCAGCGGCAGCAAGCCGCTCAGGTCCTTCCCTACTGTAGAAGGTTTGTTCTTTCGGTCTTTACAATAAATCTTGCTGCTGTTTACTCTTTGGGTCCAAGCCGCCTTCATGAGCTGTAACACTCACCCTGACGGTCCTCGGCTTCATTCTTGAAGTCAGCAAGACCAAGAACCCACCAATTCCAGACACATTATGACTTTGTCAGAGATTTGTCTCTTGTTGCTTTTGCCTCATTTGATATGCAAGTTTCACTGCAACATGTAGATTACTGGTCTTTCCAACAATAACAGTTTCTAAAAATAACTGATTTTATATTTTTCTTTTTTATTCTCTGAATGTTTGCCACTGTCATCAGAAATAGCCCCCCTGTTGTTACTCTCCTCTGTTCCCTTTCTGGGTTACATTAGAAGGTTTACTGAACTTTTTCAAACATCTCTGAAGATTTTAATTTTTTCAACTTTACTCACGATAGGAAATCATAGTGTGTCTGGTGATACAGATACGTTATTTAGTTACGCTCACAGCCACGAAGCTTTTTCCAGACACTCATACATTCAGAGAGTATTTTCTTCTCCAGTAAATAAGTGTGTGTATATATATTATATATATATATATATGTATGTATAATAGATTAACTCTATGTGTAGGTAAACCTGAAAGATCACACCAGGAGGCTTCAGTGAATATGAATATTCACCAGCAAACCATAAAGCATTAAGAAGTATGTGCTTATATACAGCCTGTTAGTACTGATTATGTTTAATATTCAAATGTGTACCTTTTAAAAATCAAAGTTGAAACTTACAGGGTACTTAGAAATTTAAAAGGGAACAAGTCATCAGTTCCTATATCAAAATTGGCCCATTTCCCCTTCTTTCCTCTTTCTCATTTCTGATCCTGGAGACAAAATTATTTTCTCATACTCCAACATTGACAGCATTGCAGACAATGTACTATAGTGAGAAAGTATGTGCGATGGACGCAGATTCTGAGTTTAAATCCTGATTCTGCCAGTAGTTGTTGACTTTGGACAAATTATTAACCACTAAGGTTTACGTCATTCATCTGTAAAATGAGGATAATACAATTTCTCCTGTAGGAGTATTTTTTAAAACAATGTGTAGAAAGTACGTATTGTAGTGCCAGCACATATAAGTAATTTGTTAAAATCGTTTGCTCCTTTTGTCTGCCCTTTCTTTTCCAATCCTACAGCTGTAACAGTAATTCAGGGATTTATTGTCTTGTATCTACCAGACACTATGGCACCCTCCATACCAATCGCTGACTTCCCTTCTCCATTCCATTCCAAGCACTTCTACAATTCAATATGTTTTCTTTAACCCAGATTTTCATCAGTTTCCAAGCACATCAAAATCCTTTAAAAATTCCTCAGGTCAGGTACAATGGCTCTTTTCTATAATCCAAGCACTTTGGGAGACCAAGGTAGGGGGATCACTTGAGCCCAGGAGTTTAAGGCCGGCCTGGGCAACATAGCATGACCCTGCCTCTGCAAAAACATTTAAAATAATTTTTTAAAAATAGCCAGGTGTGGTGGCTGCATGCCTGTAGTTCCAGCTACTCAGGAGGCTGAGGAAGAAGGATCGCTTGAGCCCAGAAGTTGGAGGCTGTAGTGAGTTATGATCATGACACTGCATTCTGGCCTGGATGACAGAGCAAGACTGTGTCTTTAAAAAAAGAAAAGTTTCTCACCATCCACAGATAATTAAACATTCCCAGGCTGACTGAATTCCTCCATGGAGAAGACAGGAAAGGGATTCAGAACCAACCTGATCCCAGGGCTGCTCCACTCCCTGCTCTCTACTTTCTTCCCCTTGGGTTTGAGCCCAGGTTTTAGGTGAAATGAGCTTTCAGCTGGTGGAATATCTCTCTTCCATTTTGTGTGATGACAACTCTAGTTCTTATGTTGAAGGAGAGATTAAAGTGCATTGGGGTGCACTATCTTTCCACAAAGTCTTGCTCTGCCATCCAGGTTGGAGTGCAGTAGCACAATCACAGCTCACTGTAGCCTCAAACTCCCAGGCTCAGTCGATCCTCCTACCTCACCCTCCTGAGTAGCTAGAACTACAGGCTTGTGCCACCACACCTTTGTAATGTTTTAATCTTTTGTAGAGACGGAGTTGCGTTATGTTGCCCAGGCTGGTCTCAAACTCTTGGGTTCAAGTGATCCTCCTGACTCAGCCTCCCAAAGTGCTGGGATTATAGGCGTGAGTCACTGCACCTGGTCTAATCAGTGTTTTCATATGGAGAATTGCAAGTCATGGTGGCAATGGACAAGTTTATTTCTCAATACACAACAGGCAAGTATATTATCTCAAACGAGGAAGTGTACTATGCTTATACCACCTAAGAGTTGTGGAGCTTAAAAAAGGTATTCATATTTAATAAAGGTATTCACATTTAATAAAGGTATTAAATGCATTTTGTTTCAAATATTGCATTGAAAACATTGCTTGTTTCCCCAAATTTCCGGGTGAAGGATAAGCCGGTGCTCATTTTCACTCCATTTTTTTTTTCCCGATGTAACCTAAACCCGTTAATATCTATATTCAGCAAAGCTGTCCTGGTTGCCTGGCAACCAGGCTTCGTGAGCTAGGGAAACACCAAGGCAAGGAACCACAGGCAGTGAACACAACCTTGACTTTGCCTGCCGCTGCTCAGACGATCATCCTCCCTGTATTCTGTATAAAGCTCTATTTCCAAAACATAAGTAAATCTTGCAAGAATGTTAGCTCAATGCTATTAGGAGTTTAAAACTTACGGTTTGTGGGATAACATTTCAACATAATTAAATAAGCAAGAAGAAATCTCTCTGCTCTTCCTTAATTAAAACCGGGGTGGTCATTTTCCTTGCAGGTCATGATGTACGTTTCAATCCCACTTTTTATTTCCTCTGCAGAAAGATGTGTGCATTATTCTTGGAATAAGATGTAATGGAAATTGAAATGTCAACTTTGAGAAATAGAAGTTTAGGACTCATTACTGCCAAACATGTATTTTTGTATCTTATACAAGGAAGTAAAAGGAAGAATGAATGAAAATGACTTTTCTTATTCAGATTCTTCCATGTTTCCACCTTTATCTCATTCCCTTTCTTATATTCTCCCCCGTGGGAACTTCATCACTTTAAAAATTAAGAACAAGGAAAGCCTTTGGGTTACAGGAAATAAATGTCATCTACCTCATGGAGAGTAAATGTTATGAGACTGAGACAGAATTTGAAATTTAAAGCTTACATTATCTATTGTTTTATTATGCCACTTGTTTCAGAAGGCAGCTTTTATTGGCTAAGTTCAATATTCAGAGGAAAAGTGAACTGAAGGACCCTGAAGCAGATCCTTTTTGAAATAAGATTGGAGAATAAGATAAGATAAAGCATGTAATTGGGGCTGTTGAAGTGGAGATTTGGCTAAGTATGACAAAAATGAGAACAGAATACAGAGAAAATTAACTCAATAATATCTCAGCACAAATCCTCAAAATCTGCAATGAATGTATCTTTTGATTCCTAAGTCATGAAAGAAGGCATCTTTCATTATTACTTTGCCATCTAATAGCCATTTATATCTATTTCACGTTCTACTTTCTTCTATCCTTATTCCATAGCTGCTGTGAGTTAGAGTTTTCAAGACAACCTGAACGTCCAAATTTTAAGTAACATTTCCTAATTTGTAAGTGTTGACTTCAGTACAAATTAACAGCCTCACTCTGTAGGTCAAACAGAACCCATCTGGAAGCCACGTTATGCTCACGATTGACATTTGCGACCCCAGGTACAGGGGGAGAAGAAGGGGAACTGAGGAATTCTAAGGAATTCTCACATGTTAAGAGGCTGCATATAAAAATGATAAGCATTGGGAGGCCAAGGTGGGAGGATCGCTTGAACCCAGGAACTGGAGGCTGTAGTGAGCTATGGTTGTGCCACTGTACTCCAGCCTGTACAGCAGACTGAGATCCTGTCTCTAAAAAAAGGAAAAGTAAAGTGATGAGTTGCCAGGGAGGTCAGACAAGAAACAGGGTCCTGCTTCACACTTTGATAAGTAAGGGTGGAGAACATTTCAGGAGGAAGAGAAGAGACAGCCAGGGGACCAAAACAGAATTCAGTTAAACAGGCATTTAATTGCGATCTTGGGAGAGGAATTTCAAGAGGATGGTGGAAGTCAGGCACAGATGCAGTGAGTTATAAGGAGCGTGTGGGTGATGAAAGTAGAAACAAGCAAATATAGCCTACTTCTAGAAGGAGGAAGTATGGCCACAATCACTTGAGGAGAAGTGAGTTGAGGGAAGATGTAGGTATATTTGTAGACATAGAACAAATTTCTGGAGAAAGTAGAAGATAGGACAAATACAGAAGTCTAGAGTTTGAAAGAATTAAGAATTAAAAGGTAGCGGAACACGTAGATAAATATGAAAAGGATTTCCTGTGGTTAATGACAAAGATTTTGAGTAGATTCCATGTTGGTTCCCATCAGTCTTGTTGGAGTAGAAGTGAGGTCCTTGGAAAATGAAGAACGCAACGTGAGAGAGGCAGAAGAAGGAAAAAGAGTATATTGTAAAATAATCATAAGCATTATGGTGGGGTCAGGGTGAAATTGGATAAAGTGTTATGTATGGACATTCTCCAGTAATTTGCAGTAACCCCAGAGAAAATGTCTGACATGCTTTTCAGGGTTAGTAGCTAGGAGCCAAAGATAGTTAAGGAGTGAGGGCTTCTGGGTTGCCAAAGAGGGAACTGTTGAAGTTCTAGACCTTAGGATGTCGGCCAAGGAGAAAAGCAGGTGCATCCAGGAGGTGAATGGACTGAAGATACTGCAGAGGGTTAGAGATCATGAGAAAAGCTAAGTGTAGGTTTATTTTAAAAGAAGTAGCAGATAGGGTGAAAATATAAAAGGTTGCGATCTGAGAAAAGTGTCTACATTTGAGGTCCTTGGGTTAAAAGAATATGTGGTAAAGGCAAGAGGAGGTAAGGATGATGCCTGTCAGTTCCCGGTTAGGAAGTGAAAGTTCCTCTAGAAGAGGAAAGCCAAGGTTCAAGGGTAAAGACAGGATTTTGTATTTCACATCCTAATGATGGCAGAGAAAATGGTAGAGAAAAAAAAAATGAGCCAGGTGAAATCGTGTTTGAAAAACCGGGCGAATACCTCAAAGGTTGGTAAATAAATGCTATACTTTTAGGGCCAGTTGCAGTGGCTTCTGCTTGTAATCCCAGCACTTTGGAAGGCCGAGGCAGGTGGATCGTGAGGTCAGAAGTTCGAGACCAGCCTAGTCAACGTGGTGAAACCCCGTCTCTACTAAAAATACAAACATTAGCTGGGCTTGGTGGCACATGCCTGTAGTCCCAGCTACTAGGGAGGCTGCGGCAGGAGAATCGCTTGAACCTGGAAGGCGGAGGTTGTAGTGAGCTGAGATTGCGCCACTGCACTCCAGGCTTGGCAACAGAGCAAGACTCTGTCTCAAAATAAATAAATAAATAAATAAATGTGATACTTTTTCCTTCATGGCAGTTATTATATGTAACAATTGTTTGTTTTTTAATCCCCGCTTCCCTACTAAATTGAAGGCAGACTATATTTCATCTATTTTGTTCATACCAAGTTCCCAGCACAGTGATGGCTTATATAGTAGACATGTCCAATAAATATTTGTTGCATGAATTAACAGACAGAACCAAGGATGGGAAAGTGAACATATCATTTGATGTCACAGACTTAAAAAAATGTGAGGTCACTGAATAAAATAAATGGGAAATGTTCTGGCAATGGAACAAAGGAGCTTATCTCTTGATAAAAATAGAAAAACATAAAAATGTTCAAATCAATGATAATGAAAGAAATATAATTAATTCAAACATTTGCTTACCCTGCAGAAGGCAAGAAAGAAGAAGGTGCTTTGATTTTTCTGCCAGTAGCATGTGTGTATTAACACTGCTTCAGTCAGAGAAAATAAAAAGTAGGATTAACTTAAGTCTAAAATAATATACACCAACTTTTTTATTTTTTTTGAGACAGAGTCTTGCTCTGTCGCCACAGGCTGGAGTGCAGTGATGCGATCTTGGCTCACTGCAACCTCCACCAATCAGGTTCAAGCGATTCTCCTGTCTCAGCCTCCTGAGCAGCTGCAATTACAGGCACCAGCCACCATGCCAGGCTAATTTTCATATTTTTGGTAGGGACCGGGTTTCTCCATGTTGGCCAGGCTGGTCTTGAACTCCTGGGATTACACCACGCCCAGCCTACGTCAACATTTTCTTTTTAAAACCGTTCATGTTCAGGGGTACATGCGCAGGTTTGCTGTATAGGGAAGGATTGCTACCACAGGGATTAGATATACAGATTATTTCATTACCCAGGTAATAAGCATAGCATCCTATAGGCGATTTTTCCATTCTCGCTCTCCTCCCGCCCTCCACTCTCTGGTGGGCCCCAGTGTCTGTGTTCTCGTCTTAGTGTCCTACACCAAAATTTTCTATTCCTCACATTTCTTGAAAGATCATTGTAAAGTGGCAAGTATGTTTTAAAGTTGTAATGCTGTAAAAGCACTCACAGTGATTTCTTGGGTTACCACTCAGCTTCCCCACAAGGTCACTTTGATGAGAACTGGCTCTTGGGGTCAGAATGAATTGTACATTGGATATGCATCAGCCTGCCAAAAACAACCCCAAGTGTGCCAAGTATGTGAGCCAGCAACGTTACGGAAGGCATACGGTATGCCTGACACCTTTGGCTCTTGGCAAAATGAGCCAAGGGTATGACTTGACAACTTTTTTGGTGAACAAGTTGTCCCTTTTGTATCAAATGTCATCAGCTCACTAATGTGTATTTGCTGATGTCAGCCAGAAAACGAAGCACTTGCAAAAAATGCAATTTTAAAGCAGTCACATTTGAATATTAACTTCCACAGATTCTCATTTGGGTTTGGAAGCATTGCACAATTGCCCTTAAAAGAGAAAAAAAAGCTTATTCCTCGGAAGTGATGCTGTCCTTCTCCCCTCGTCATTACCACTTTTTTCAATAAAATGAGTATTGTCAACGATGAAATAAAAGTGAAGCTGTCATTTGATATGTTTCTGAAGTTTTAAAATATTGAATGGTTACTTTCAAACTAAATATGTTATCTTATTTTTTATATGTTTAAAGGTAGCAGAAAAAATGACTCTTGTATTTATGATGTGGGGAAAAAGAGGGGACGATTCAGAAACAGAGAGGGAGACCAACAGAGTCAACACGTCTCCACCAGTTACATAATCACCAGACTGCCAAGAATTTTTACACTGAAGCCAGAGCTTGACTGAGAAGTAGATGCACACATCGCATGAGAACACAGGTGGTTGGGTCGGGGCCGCCTGGTGCAGTTCAGGTCTTCGACAGGGTAGACTCTTCAGAAAATGTGAACTTTTTTTTTTTTTTTTTTTTTTTTATGGTGTCTCACTCTGTCTCCAGGCTGGAGTGCAATGGTGTGATCTCGGCTCACTGTAACCTCCGCCTCCCAGGTTCAAGCGATTCTCCTGCCTCAGCCTCCTGAGTAGCTGGGACTACAGGCCCACGCCACCACACCCGACTAATTTTTGTATTTTTAGGAGAGACGGGGTTTCATCATGTTGGCCAGGCTAGTCTCAATCTCCTGACCTCGTGATCTACCCACCTTGGCCTCCCAAAGTGCTAGGATTACAGGTGTGAGCCACCGCACCCAGCCCAGAAAACGTGGATTTTATTTGATCCGGTGTATTTCTGTTTGTTTCAGAATAGATGTCCCGATAAACAGTCCCCTGAGAATGAGGACGGTGTGTATTTTCAAACATGCACATAACAAAAAGACTGTTGATAAGATTATTAGAATGGAGATAGAAAGCTAATTTTAAAATTAACATTAGATTTTGCCATTTGGAAATGAATAAAGTTAGTTCTGATACCGGTTATTATATGAAGAAATATTATCAGAGGACTTAATTTATATATCCAACTAAAAATGATGGCAGTGCTGCTGTTTCTAAGCTGTGTGTAAATACTCAGTTACAGTTTCTTAATTTAGTCTCAAATAAATTTTTTTTCAACTTGCGTAGTACAAATTTACTTTTCTGTTGTATTTTCAGCAATGTTTTAAAGCTCATTCTTTGAAATTCTAAAATTTGTCAATTAAGGTTGGGTTTTGTAGTTCTTAACATCTTTTATCCCCTCTGAAATTAAGTCTACTTTGATGGTAATAATTAGGTTTACTGTGTTGATAAACTAAGGAAAGCATACAATTTTAAAAAGTTATTTTTTTTAAGCTGGGCACGGTGGCTCATGCCTGTAATCCCAACACTTTGGGATGCAGGAGAATCGGTTGAACCCAGGAGGCGGAGGTTGCAGTGAGCCAAGATCACGCCATTGCACTCCAGCCTGGGCAGTAAGAGCGAAAATCTATCTCAAAAATAGAAAAATAAATTTTAAAAAAGAAGAAAATTTTAAAGAAAAGAAACCCACCCACTGGGTTTGAGCAGTTCTCCTGCCTCAGCCTCCCTAGTAGCTCGGATTACAGGCATGCACCACCATGCCCGGCTAATTCTTTTTGTGTTTTTAGTAGAGATGGGTTTCACCACATTGGCCAGGCTGGTCTTGAACTCCTGACCTCGAGTGATCCACCCACCTTGGCCTCCCAAAGTGCTGGTATTACAGACCTGAGCCACCGTGCCCACTATTTTCTTTCATTTTCTGTTTTGGTTTACAAACCTCCACTTTAGTCTTCAAATACATTCATTTTATTAATTATCCTGACCATTGGATTTTTTTTATGCTGCAAGTGTATTTTAATTTCCAAGGACGTTGCATTGCCTCATCAGTACTTTTTCCTAGCTTTTTGTTCTTGCTTTATAAATGCAATAATCTCTTGACTCTCTGAAGATACCAATTTGGATTTTCTGCTTGTTTGTTTACGTTTGCTGAAGTTCCTTGTATTTTTGTTTCCCTGAAATTGGTTTTTCTGTTTATTTTGGACCTTCTCTTTTAGGCTTTTCTTTCTTTTTATTTTTCAAATATCTGCTTTTACTTATTTGTCCATCTATATTTGTGAATTGATTGACTACTCTGGTTCATTTTAGGCAGGTGGCATGGGTTCCTCTGGAATCTTTTAGTCTTGTTTTCTTAGTAGGCTTGTTATCTCTAAATGAGAGGGCAGCTGTGGCTCCATGTAGATAGGTAGAAGTATAGACAAACCTTGGGCAACGTGGCGGTTAGGGGCGCTGACCCCTTGCACAGTTGGAAATCCATATACAACTTTTGAGTCCCCAAAGCCTTGCTACTAATAGCCTGCTATTGACCAGAAGCCTTACCAATAACATCAACAGTCAGTTAGCACATATGTTATGTTGTATGTACTATGTACTGTATTCTTACAAAAAAGTAAACTAGAGAAAAGATAATGTTATGAAAATTATAAGAAAAAATATATTTACTATTCATGAAGGAGAAGTGGATCATCATAAAGTTCTTCATCCTCATCGTCTTCACATTGAGTGGACTGAGGAAGAGGAGGGGTTGGTCTTGCTGTCTTGGGTGGCAGAGGACGAAGGAAATCTTCATATATAAGTGGACCTACATGGTTCAAATCTGTGTTGTTCAAGGGTCAACTATAGATGACAGTTAGTCTTCCCTATAAAGTGTGTAGTCAGGGAACCACCTGGTAGGGACCCCTACAGTCACCTGAGTTAGGAAGGCTGTTACTCCTGGGGATGGATCACTTCATTTCTTTTACTCCTGGGCAGAGCTGCCTTTTGTTCAATGAGAGTCCCCTTCTATACTTCTGGGTATGTCACTATTTACTTTAAACTACTCTGTTCCTCTTTCAATCCCACACCTTTGGAAATGCATTTATATATTTGATGCTTCTTATCTTTTTTAAATATGTAAGTTGTCTGACTAACAGAATTTCGCAAGTAGGTAAGTCTTAGGAAACAAAATGATAAATATGGTGAAATTTAAGACCTTCTGAATGATTAACAAAGTATATAAAATTCATAAGTTTGCAACTTAAAATCTCAAATCTAAACCAACTACTCAGTTACACATTTTAAATTGGAATTAAATGACTGATCTGTTTCTATTGGGCCAAACTCTCTTAAACACTAAAAATATGTAAAATGTGAAATATGCACAAGCTCCTTTACATAAAAAATATTAGTTATATTTGTTTAGTCATTGAAATAGCTCTGCTTTTAATTCTGAATTTTTCTGGACTTGCCCACAAAGGAATAATTTATATCATCCTAGCTCAGCCAGTTAAGATTATATAACAGCCAGAAATATTGGCCCAGATGCTGAATAAATCCTTGTCAATGACTATGAGGAGATTCACAGAGCTCTGTTAAGGTCACTGTATCAGTGTCCTTTAAGCATGTATGTATGAGGGTGTGAGGTTGCAGGATACAGGGAGGAAGAGCTCTTATAGCCCAGGTCATTCAGATCCCTAATCTGCTCTTTTCTTTCTTTGTACACTGAATGCCTTTCTTTAGCTTTTAAGATTTATGTGTGCCTTTTCCATCTAACTCTAAATACCTTTGATAAGTTCTGCCTCCTTTGCCTGTATTTTGTAACACTTAGGACTACAGAACTTTTGGGGGCAGGTGCATTCAAATGACATCCAGAGTTTTAGTGCATTCTCATGACATTGACGTTTTTTGTCCCATTTCAAGGTCATGCTACTGACGATTACTGACCAAGAGAAGAGCAAGTGACTACTGACCTCTAGAGGATACTCAATGCAATAAATGATTGTTTTTCTCTGCTAATAATAGCACTGATATCATATGGTTGTAATAAATTTAAACAGGATGATTGAAGCAAATGTACAGCGCCTAGCATGCACTAAGAATATGGTGACTGTGATCATTTTTTATAGTTGCATTAGGTAAAGAACTGTCCCTAAAAATTATTTATAGTTAGATGAGAAAGAACCCTTAAGAAGATATTTAGATAATGGGTGTTTTCTTTTACACCTCCGGTATTTTCCCATTAGCTCTGAGCAATGTTTTATGAATCTAGTATCACAAAAACAGTTTAGATTTATAGCAGGTTCTCAGCCTCAGCACTGTTGCCATTTGGGACTGGATATCTCGTTGCTGTGGAGCTGTTGTGTGCATTGTATGCTTAGCAGCATCCCTGGCCCCTACCTGCTAGACGCCAGTAACACTTCTCTCCAACTGTGACAACCCACAATGTCTCCAGAACCTACCAGATGTCTCCTGGGAAAGGCAAAATTACCACCATTTTATGACCATGCCAATTGCTGTATTTTTTTTTAAATCTATTTTCCTATTTGCTTCTCTGAAAGAGAAGCAAATCTTTGGAGCTTTCTATCTTTTGACCTAAAAGTGGCATGGAATATCTCAACACTTCCTTTTTCTCCCCAGCTCGGGGTCTAAAGAGGAGAATGTAATTAGGATTAAATCCAAAGCTTTATTTAAATAAATAATCAATCTATTAGGGGGGAAAATATGCTCCACTAAAGCCATAAAGCCATCGGATATCTCTCCTTCTTGGGAGCCTGACTTGTTTTTTTCGGTTTGTTGCTGGTTAAGAGGATTGCAGATGTATTCCATTGAGGAAAGTGGTATGTTCCCACAGTAGCAAAAAACATTGTATTCTTCTAGTTAATCATTTTCAAAGAGCTGTTTCTATTTGTGGTTACTACAAAAATAATGGCCTGCAGGTCATCTATTTATGATCAAGTAAATTCCGCTTCATTGAAATGTTGTAGACTTTAGAAGCAGGAAAGAAAACACACTAAAGGATTCTGGACAATCAGTAAATATTTTAACTTGAAGTGTGAAACACCACATTAATTACATAATAACTTCAGGCCGTTATTAGCCTTTTATGGTCAATGAATATTGATTGTTGAGTGAATGAATGATTGGACACACATGTACATGGATTTTATCACTTGGAAACTCTGTAATTATGATACTATGATCCCAATATTGTGGTTAATAGCTTTCTAGAAAAAAAGAGTTGTTATAAAACCATAATGTACTACTGTTAAGACTTGGGATTCGGGGAAAAGAAAGAGCTGTATAATTAATTCATCTACCAAAAAATCATCCTAATTAATATTTTTATTGTTAGTGAATTTGAATGTTAGTTGAATTGTTCAGTTTGGATAAGGGGATTACAAAGATGCTTGACTATGTTCACCACATGGGGAAAACGATTGGACTGTCTGAGACTGAACTATCAATAGAGTATACTTTTTGTTCGTTACATCAGTAAATATGAGGGTTTTTTTTTTTTTCTGTGTTTCCTCCTTTTTCAAGTCTGAAAAATTATTTGCCTAGAAGGGGAAACATATTCAGACAATTGAAATTCCACAGTTCATCTTCCCACATTTGTGAGCAAAAAAAAAGTGAGCCACCGTAAAATAACCAAAACAGCCAAATCAGCCTATTACTGTTGCCATCAGTTACCACTCAAAAACTGTCTGCCATACAGCAAAACATTTCTTCATACACATGAACCCTACAGTACCCACTGTAACAAGTAAAGCAAAAATGTTACATAATAAAAAGCTTTCCAAGGTCCAATAAAAGATGTTTGTTTGATACAGTAGCAATACCAGTGCATCTGAAAAGTATTACTTCATCCTGAAAACCTCTGGAAATCTGCACCAAAAGATTAAAAAACACTTACACTAAAAACTTACTAACTCAGAAAACCTCATGGGAAAGCAATTGGAATTCTAGTGGTGTTTTGTTTCTTTAAAAAAAAAAAAATACTTGCCCTTAGAAATTCACATACTAACTCTAACCTAAGAGTTAAATAAACATGCATAAAGTAGTTTCTAATTCAGAGATAAAAACAGTGGGACCGGGTGCCATGGCTCATGCCTGTAATCTCAGCACTTTGGGAGGCCGAGGCCGGCAGATGACCTGAGATCAGGAGTTTGAGACTAGCTTGGCCAACACGGTGAAACCCCGTCTCTACTTAAAAAATACAAAAATTAGCAGGGCATGGTGGCACACACCTGTAAACCTAGCTACTTGGGAGGCTGAAACAGGAGAATCGTTTGAACTTGGGAGGCAGAGGTTGCAGTGAGCTGATATCACACCACTGTACTCCAGCCTGGGTGACAGAGCGAGACTCCATCAAAATAAAACAAACCAAAACAAAAACAGTGGGCCAGTCGCTGTAGCTCACACCTGTAATTTCAGCGCTTTGGGAGGACAAGGCAGGAAGATTGCTTGAGCGCTGGAGTTAGAGATCAGCTTGGGCAGCAAAATGAGACTCTGTTTCTACAAAAAAAAAAAAAAAAAAAAAAAAAAGATTTTTTTTTTCTTTTAATTAGCCAGATAGGGTGGTGCACACCTGTGGTCCCAGTCACCCTGGAGGCTGAGGTGGGAGGATAACTTGAGCACAGAAGTTCAAGGCTGCAGTTAGCTGTGATGGCACCACTGCACTGCAACCTGTATGCTAGAATAGGATCATGTCCCAAAGAAACAAAACAAAATGAAACTAAAAAGAGCACTGTGTTGGTAAATGTTTAATATTCCACTATCCAAAAAATAAAGAAGAAAATAAGTTCTGATGCATAGCACTTTCCAATTTCCATGGTATAAATACTTGCACCATGGACAACTTCAAGCTACAGTGTCACCTCACTGAATGCTGAGCTGAAAAGTCATGCTGCTGACACCATTCTGCAGTTTCCATCTTACACGTAATGACCTTCGGAGTATAGACAGTAGCAAAATCATTAGGAAGTTATGAGTTTTGAGTATTGTCTTTGTTTTTAGCATAATTTATTTAGTCACAGGTTTTAGTAACTTCTAGTAATGGTTGTGTTTGATAACTGAATCTCAGAATTCCCAAAATTTTAACAGTCAGCCAGGCCAGCTCCAGGAGCACACCTCTGAGATACATTACATATATGTGTGTGTAATTTACATTTACATTTACATATATATGTAAATTTTCTAAAGGTTAATAGGTACTTGAAACATCTATTTCCCAGGTGTTTTAAAGTCATTTTTTGCAGCATTAGCATCCACTTATGCCATTCCCTAGTTGTAGTGTCTAAAACAGGAGCTGGTATAAACTAAGTTCTCAATAATGTTGGGTGACTACCTAATCCTAACAATGTGAAATAGACCTGATAAATCAAAGGAAAGTTCAGTTAGCCTGTATTATCTCAAATTATCTCTGAATTAAAAATCTGTACTGATAACTAGAAAAGATCTTTCTTTTTCTTTTTTTTCCTCTCTCTGTTTTTTTTTTTTTTTTTTTGAAGACAGGGTCTCGCACTGTCACCCAGGCTAGACTGCAGTGGTGTGGCAATAGCTCATTGCAGCCTCAAACTTCCAGGCTCAGGCAATCTTCCCAGCTCAGCTTCCTGAGTAGCTGGGACTATAGGTACATGCCACCGTGCCTGGTTAAATTTTGTGTTTGTTGTAGTGCCAGTTTCACCATGTTGCCCAGGCTGGTCTTGAACCCCTGGGCTAAAGCAATCCACCCACCTCAGCTTCCCAGGGTGCCGGAATCACAGGCATGAGCCATCATACCCGGTCCCTAGGAAAGATCTTAAACTACACAAGGAGCCTATGAGAAATAAGTGGCTTTCCTCCAGGTTCTCTGTCCTTTTCTTTATTAGGATCCTGCAAACCCTAAGCACTGTCTTGGCCCCAGCAGACTTTGCTAATTTACTTTATCCTTGGGTATTCTTTTTATAATTACCCTCAAGGAAGCCATGCTTCTTAGGAGAGTGGAGAAGAGAAAAGGTGAGCTCCTTTTACAAGAACAAATTTTGCTCTTTACTTCTGCCACCTCCACAATCTAGCAAGAATGAAAGGAAACACACATTCTTACCTTCCATGCATTCATAAACCTATAGCTATCTCCCCATTCCCCTACACCACCCCCTGCCCCCCAACAACAAAACCTACTTTACAAAAACTGGCCTCTCAAAGGTCTCCAGAAACCTTCTCCTTGCTTAAGCTAATGACTTCCTTTTGGCCTGCATCCTACCAAACTTTTCCCTAACTTTTTTTTTTTTTTTTCCTTTTTTGAAAATTTAGATTTGGAGGTTACAGGTGCAGGTTTGTTACATGGGTATACTGTATGATGCTGAGGTTTGGGCTTCTAATGATCCCATTGCCCAAGTAGTGAACAGAGGACCCAAGAGATAGTTTTTCACCCTTTACTACCTCTCCCCTTTTGGGACCCCAGTGTTCACGCTTCTCTTCTTTGGGTCTAGGTGTACCCAGTGTTTAACTCCCACTTATAAGTGAGAACATGTGGAATTTGATTTTCTGTTGCTGTATTAATTTGCCTAGGTTCTTGGCCTCTAGCTGCATCCGTGTTGCTGCAAAGGACATGATTTTATTCTTTTTTATGGCTGCACAGTATTCTATGGGTGTATATGTATCACATTTTCTTTATCCGGTGCACCACCAACAGGTGCCTGGGTTGATTCCTCGTCTTTGCTATTGTGAACAGTGCTGTGATGAACATGTGAGTGCAGGTGTCTTTTGGTAGACTGATATGACCCTAAGGAACATCCATTCTTTCTTGAAAATTTCTGACATTTATTTATTCATTTATTCCATAATGTTTATTGAGTGCTCCTCTGCACCAGGCATTACTCTGGACATCGGGAAATCAGCTATGAATAAAGAACATGAAGTTTTTACACTCTAAGAGAATCTATTTTAACCTAGGAATACAACTTACAAGGGACATGAAGGACCTCTTCAAGGAGAACCACGAACCACTGCTCAAGAAAATAAGAGGACACAAACAAATGGAAAAACATTCTATGCTCATGGATAGGAAGAATCAATATCATGAAAATGGTCAAAGTGCCCAAAGTAATTTATAGAGTCAATGCTATTCCCATCAAACTACCATTGGCTTTCTTCACAGAATTAGAGAAAACTACTTCAAATTTCATACGGAATCAAAAAAGATCCCACATAGCCAAGACAGTCCTAGGCAAAAAGAACAAAGCTGGAGGCATCATGTTACCTGACTTCAAACTACACTACAAGGCTACAGTAACCAAAACAGCATGGTACTGGTACCAAAACAGACATAGACCAATGGAATAGAATAGAGACCTCAGAAATAATACTGCACATCTACAACCATCTGATCTTCAACAAACCTGACAAAAGCAAGCAATGGGGAAAGGATTCCCTATTTAATAAATGATGCTGGGAAAACTGGCTAACCATATGCAGAAAACTGAAATAGGACCCCTTCCTTACACCTTATACAAAAAGTAACTCGAGGTGGATTAAAGACTTAAATGTAATACCCCAAATCATAAAAACTCTAGAAGAAAACCTAGGCAATACAATTCAGGACATAGGCATGGGCAAAGACTTTATGACGAAAACACCAAAAGCAATTGCAACAAAAGCCAAAACTGACAAATGAGATCTAATTAAACTAAAGAGCTTCTGTACAGCAAAAGAAACTATCATCAGGGTGAACAGGCAACCTACGGAATAGGAGAAAATTTTTGCAATCTACCTATCTGATAAAGGTCTAATGTCCAGAATCCACAAGGAACTTGAACAAATTTACAAGAAAAAAAATATATCAAAAAGTGGGCCAAGGATATAAACAGACACTTCTCAAAATAAAACATTTATGAGGCAAAAAAAAATGAAAAAAGCTCATCATCACTGATAATCAAACAAATGCAAATAAAAACCACAATGAGATATCATCTCATGCCAGTCAGAATGGCAATTATTAAAATGTCAGGAAACAATAGATGCTGGTAAGGCTGTGGAGATATAGGAATGCTTTTACACTGTTGGTGGGAATGTAAATTAGTTCAACCATTGTGGAAGATGATGTGGTAATTTCTCAAGGATCTAGAACCAGAAATACCATTTGACCCAGCAATCCCATTACTAGGTATATACCCAAAGGAATATAAATCATTCTACTATAAAGACACATGCACACATGTGTTTATTGCAGCACTATTTACGATAGCAAAGACATGGAGCCAACCCAAATACCTATTAATGACAGCCTGGATAAAGAAAATGTGGTATATATGCACCATGGAATACTATGCAGCCATAAAAAAGAATGAGATGATGTCCTTTTCAGGGACATGGACGAAGCTGGAAGCCATCATCCTCAGCAAACTAACACAGGAGCAGAAAACCAAACACTGCATGTTCTGACTCATAAGTGGAAGTTGAAAAACGAGAACACATGGACACAGGGAGGGGACCAACCCACACCAGGGCCTCTCAGGGGTTGGTGGGGGGCAAGAGGAAGGAGAGCATTAGGACAAATACCTAATGCATGTGGGGCTTAAAACCTAGATGATGGGTTGATAGATGCAACCAGCCACCATGGCACATGCATACCTACATAACAAACCTGCACATTCTGCACATGTATCCTGGAACGTAAAGTAAAATTTAAAAAAATAAAATAATTAAAAAATAAAAAGGCACAATAAAGGGAAGGAATTTAATTTAAAAAAAAAGAATCTATTGTAACTGAGAAAGACAGTAACTAAACCAAATACACTGACAAATTAAGGGGAAGTGTGGGTGTTTTGCAATAAAATAAAGGACTCTCTAACAAGGTAACCTTTGAGCTGAGACCTGTATGACAAGGACATGCCACAGGGTGAGCTAAGGTGGAGAGAGTTCTGTGCAGAGGCAAGGGCAAAGGCCCTGAAGAAGAGTGAGTCTGGTGGCACCCAAGAACAGAGAGGCCAGGGCAGCTGAAGTGGAGGCCAGTGGTGAGGACAGCAGCACGTGAGGCCAGATAGACAAGGAGGGGAAGAGTCACTGTCCTGCTCTTATAGCTCTGCTCTTTGGCCTCTTCCAAAGGCATCATTCCACTGAGTATCACTTTCCCCTCCACTCACTCCCTGATCCACTTTCATGCCGACCCCACCACCCCAAGGACCTGTCAGTTCCTCCATAAGCTGGTATCTCATCGGTTCGAATTCATTTCTCCCTCTTTAATTCACACGTCAAACTCTGTTGACCCTTTTATACCCAATCCTTATGTACTCTCCAATTTTTCTACCAGATTGGAAGCTGCTTGAGGACAGGGAGCTTTTGTCTTACTCATCGTCAGTGAGGGCAAAGTCTGCGTAGCTGCGTTGTTATGTTTGTTTCATTCACGTTGCTTTGGTTTTGTGGTCTATGACATAGTTAAGTACAAAACAAAGTTTTTTCGTTTAATGGAATGAGTGAACATATATTTAATGAATGCTGTTCTGGCAAAATCTTGAAAAACTAGTGCTCAAAACATAGCTTAGGATTAAGTCTTTATATGAAAAAGGACACGATTATTAGAGGCAGTAGAATGTGATGCTTGAGAGCACAAAGTCTGAATTTAGACTGCGGGGACATAATCCCAGCCCTGCCACTTACTGTGATCTTGGGCCAGTTACTTAACCTTTCATGCCATTGTCATCTCATCTGTAGAATGGCGATAGTTGTATGTAACCCACAGAGTTATTTTTTAGGTTGAATGAATTAATGCATGGAAAACACTGGAAAAGAACATAGTTAGAACTGCGTAACTATTGGCTATTCTTTGCTTATTGATGGGCTGAAGAATCTGTAGTGCACATTGGTAGTCATTTATAAAGAGCGTACTTGATTTTCACTTCCTGTCCAGCAACATTTGTCTGATTTTTTTGCACATTTTGGAATGTTCTTAAGAGTCATTTCATTACAAGTAGAATAACCATATCCCAGAAACCAAGGATTTGAAAAAGAAATAATTGTCTTACTTAACTAACTTGATTTGCGGGTAGAACTACTGATGATAACATGCAAGGGGACAGAAAGGTCATATTTTTCCTTCTAAGGCAACTACTAGTAAACCCTTTATTTCACACACCACAAACTGAAGTATTTCCAAAGTGCAAGCCAGGAAGAAAATGTGTCTCTTAGAAACAGAGAATTGGGAAAGCAGAAATAGACCTTCTAGGTGAAGCTGAGGACTTCTGGTGCATTCCTGCAGGCCATGAGACATTTTCTCAGATAAGTGGGAAGTTGATATTGAGCCTCTGATTACTCTGAACACCTTCCATCCACCTCCTACTGATTGCATTTATTGATTAGATCAACTTGGGGTATAAGTGCAGTGATGTAACTAGACTTTGAGAGATTGTCTTAGGATATGTTTTGACTATGCATGTATTCGAGAATATTTCCACAGTACTTGGGAATTTGATTTATTCCACTCGCTACCAGAAGTATGACAAATTAGTGATTGACAAGGCAGTTGCTAGTGGGAAAAAAAATGAATAAGACCTGTTTGATAGCACAATAGGGTGACTATAGTCAATAATAACTTAGTTATACATCTTTAAATCACTTGAAGAGTATAATTGGACTGTTTGTAACTCACAGGATAAATGCTTGAGGGCATGGATAACCCATTCTCCATGATGTGCTTATTTCATATTGCATGCCTGTATCAACACATCTCATGTACCCCACAAATAAATACACCTACTGTGTACTCACAAAATTTTTTTTAAAAGAGATAAGGCAATTGGTGTTTGGTATTTTATTCACCTCACTAGTGCGGTTATGTGACAATCATAGGAGCCATTACCTCATATTAGGTTCTGGCCTGTTGATGCATCTTTTGCCTTCTGCCCCTCTTTTTGAATTTTTTTTTTTTTGGGAGAGATTCATGGATTGTCAATAGGGAAAAAGCTTTCTAAGCCAGGGGTGGTGCCTCACACCTGTAATCCCAGCATTTCGTGAGGCCGAGGTGGGAGGATCACATGAGGCCAAGAGTTCAAGACCAGCCTGAACAACATAGCAAGACCCTGTCTCAACAAAAAATTATTAAAAAATTAGCTGGGCATGGTGGCGCATGCCTGTGGTCCCAGATACTAGAGTGGCTGAGGCAGGAGGAGCTCTTAAGCCCAGGAGTTGGAGGCTGTGGTGAGCTATGATCGCACCACGCTACTCCAGCCTGGGCAAGAGGGCAACACCCTGTCCCCACAAAGACAGAAACCTTTCTAGGATGTTAAAATCCCTCAAGCAGAAATCTTAGAAATCAGAGAGTATTAATTCTGATTTCCAAATTAACATCTTGGAAATCAGAGAACATAACTAATGACATGAGCTGAATAACATTCAAAAAATAATGCAAATCAACTTTCGTGGATGAAATCGCATGATTTGTAATAAGCAGGCAGTGAGCAGATATTTTACGGTTAATGTTTGTTGATCAAGGTTCTTTGCTGTTCACCAACTCAGTCAGTAATTTGTTTTTGTTGTTTTTATATGTAACAAGTTTGTTGTCCTACAAAACATCCCACATTTCCATAATTTTACAAAATTACCCTGAATGAGATGGAATAAGCCGATTAGAAACAAAGATCTGAGGGCAATGTGATATCTCTAATTATATGATTTTATTTCCTCAGGAAAATGGAGTAGCTTTTAATGTTCTGTTAACCTCTGATTTCAAAGTGAACATGAAAGAAATAATGACTATATTTGTGAAACGAAGGTAGATGATTAATTGTCAAAACATGACATTAAAGGAATAAATTCTTAAAGCGTCTTATTTTTGCATTAGAGACCACAGCTGGCAAAGTCATTTACATTAATAGACTTATAATGCTTTTACATGTGCAGTAGTGACAGTGTATTAAATTTAAAAGTTTTACTTTCTGCCTAAAAACATCAAGAAATATTTTAATTTTCTTTTTTAAATTTTGGAAATGAGATACCTATAGAAAACTGCAACAAAAATGATAGCCACTACCTTAACATTTATGGTGATATTCTTCCTTATTTATTTATTTATTTATTTATTTATCTATTTATTTATTTTTTGAGACAGGGTCTTGCTCTGTCTCCCAGACTGGAGTACAGTGGCATGATCATGGCTCACCGCTGGCTTCCCCTCCTGGGCTCAAGCAGTCTCCAGCCTCAGTTTCTTGAGTAGCTGGGACTACAGGCACATGTCACCAGCTAATTTTTTTTTTCGTTTTGTACTGATGGAGTGTCACTATGTTGCCCAGGCTGGTCTTGAACTCCTGGGCTCATGCAGTCTTCCCACCTCAGCCTCCCAGGGTGCTGTGATTATAGGCATGAGCCACTGCTCCTGGCCTCTGCTTGTTTTTCTCTATTATTTTTCCATATCTGTACACATCCCTAAGCAAAATAGAGTGATTTTGCCTATTTTTGTATTTTGTATGTACATGCAATCATATTCTATGTATATATTTTTGAGGACTTGCTTTTTTTTTACTGAATATTACATTTCTGCAGTTGGTCTGTGGTATTTGTATAATATTCCATTTTAGAACCTATATCACGGTTTATCTACTCTACTGTTGGTGAACATTTAGTCTGTTTTTTGATTTTGGAACACTCATCGAATCATAGTATAGTAATGTTCCTAATTATGAATCTGAATCATCAAAAAAGATTGACTTGGATTCCACATTTCCAGTGTAAGATTGTATGGAATTAGAGATTATTCTCCCCAGAATGGATCCCAATGTGATATTTTTGAGCAGTTAAGAGTGAGTTTCAATACCGGAAAATTCACTTACTTGGAATGTCCTAATGCAAAGAGATAATCATATTCAATAACTCCACTGAACAGAAAGCAAAAAGTTGGAAAGCTAAATGTTGCTAATAGATTTTCCTATCTATTTTCTCCATCCAGAAAATAAGTAGTAAGTTTCTTTCAGGCATGTTTTAAATTGTTACAATATGATTACAGTTCTTTGAACACATCGAAATGAGACAACATAAATTCAGTCATCTCCATCTTAAAGTCATTTGTAGAAAATGGCATGTTATATTCCATGAATAGCCTGCTGATGTACAACAGATAGAGCATTATACAAAATAGTAGGGGAAAATACCATTTTAAACATCTAACTGATCATATGAATGAGTGTAATGGCTAGGAAGGCAAATGGATCTTTGATGATACACTTGCAAGGAATTTAAAAAATCATGCACTCGTCCATCAACTATTAATTAGGTACCATCTATGTGTTTCTGTTCAGGAGGAGCTTCAGAGTTATAGGGAGGAGAATTATATATTAGATAAGTATTTGCATACATGGGGTGGCTGGTGCTATTATAAACAATATACAATGGATAATGAAGAGAAGCTTTCTGTCTAATAAGGTCAGGGAAGGCATCTGAAAGGAAGGGAAGCTTCCATTGAATTTAAAACATGGATTGGAGTTTGCCAGGGAGACAAAGAGGGAGGCCATTTCAGAATGCAGAAGTTTTACTAGCCTTGCCAGTTGCAAATACTTACAGAATGAATGGATGGTATTGGTAAAGGAATGTGCAAGGAGACATAAACAAGCCAATTGGGAAGTCCATAATATGGAATGCAAAGTAACAGAAATAGTATGTTTTAAATAGTTAATGTTGAAAGAACTTACATGTGGGGTTGGGTGCAGTGGCTCACGCCTGTAATCCCAACATTTTGGGAGGCCGAAGTGGGTGGATCACTTGAAGTCTGGAGTTTGAGACCAGCCTGGCCAATATGGCGAAACCTCATCTCTACTAAAAATACAAAACTTAACTGGGCGTGGTGGCATGCACTTGTAGTCCCATCTACTCAGGAGGCTGAGGCAGGAGAATTGCTTGAACCCAGAAGGCAGAGGTTGCCATGAGCCAAGAGTGTGCCATTGCACTCCAGCCTGGATATCAGAGCAACAGAGCTTGACTCCATGTCAAAAAAAAAAAAAAAAAAAAAAAAAAAACTTACATGTGCCAGACACTATACTTAGCACTTTACGTATGTTACTTGTTCCTCACTCTTATGCCATGAAAGATGTACTATTAGTATTAGCTTCATGGGCATGTCACCTGTGCTTGGAAGCGCTCCACACTTGGATTAATGCTCTGCTATGATTCTGCTATGATCCTTCATAATTTAGAACAAGAGACACCACATTTTCAGTGTGAACTGGACCCCCCAGTCATGTAGCCACAGCCAGTCCAGAGTGTCTCCATATTTTAGTTGCTGAAACTGACCTACAAAGCAATGTCATTTGCCTCAAACCTAGTTGGTTTTTTGTCTTTTTAGGGACAGGATCCCACTTTGTCTCCTAGGCTAGAGTAGAGTGGCTCAGTCATAGCTCACTATAACCTTGTCCTCCTGGGCTCAAGGGATCCTCGTGCCTCAGCCTCTCAGGTAGCTGGGACTACAGGCATGCACCACCATGCCCAGCTTTTTTTTTTTTTTTTTTTTTTTTTTTTTGATTTTTAAAAAATTTTTTGTAGAGATAGTGTCTGTCTTGCTACATTGCCAAGGCTGATCTTGAACTCCTGGTCTGAAGCGATCCTCCTGCCTTGGCCTCCCAAAGTTGAAACCTAGTCTTTCTCTCTCCTTCCCTCCCTCCCTCCCTCCCTCACTCCCTTCCTTTCTTTCTCTTACTTTCCCTCCCTCTCTCCTTCCTTCTTCTCTTCCTTTCCTTCCTTTCTTTCTCTTACTTTCTCTTACCCTCCCTCCCTCCTTCCCTCCCTCCCTCCTTCCCTCCCTTCCTCCCTTCCTTCCTTCCTTCCTTCCTTCCTTCCTTCCTTCCTTCCTTCCTTCCTTCCTTCCTTCCTTCCTTCTCTCTCCCCCCTCCCTTCCCTTTCTTCCTTTTCCTTTCTTTCATCTGGTTCTATCACGCAGACTGGAGTATAGTGGCACAATCTCAGCTCACTGCAGCCTCCACCTCCCAAACTCAAGCCAACCTCTCACCTCAGCCTCCTTAGTAGCTGGGACCAGAGGCACACACCATCATGCTCAGCTAATTTTTGTGGTTTTTGTAGAGATGGAGTTCCTCCATATTGCCCAGGCTGGTCCCGAACTCCTGGACTCAAATAGTCCTCCCACTTTGGCCTCCCAAAGTTGCTGAGATTATAGGCATGAGCCACTGTGCCTAGCTGAAACCTAGTTTTTCTTCATGTTGATTCCTACTGTGTTAATTCTGTGCTAATCTGACTCTGTTGTCTTCCATTTTCAAGATAAATGATTAACAGAATATAGGAGCTACTACAGTTATTCAGAGTTAGTGTACAGAGACAGAAAGAAAAAAAAAAGCAGTTTAAAAAAGAAAAAAAATGGACTGAATGATTAGTAATAAATGAAACATGTGAATATTACCTTGAGTCAAAACTGGAAATCCAAAATGAATAATTAGTAGATGTAAAGCATTCCTCCAGTGTAGTTCATGGCTTGAATTCAAAATCATGTTCCAAGGTAAATCTGCTCTATCTTGGTTATCCAAAGGGCAGTTTGGTGTTGACTTAGTTCTGCTCTTTTTTGGTAACTTATTCAAGAAAAGCAAAGAGCAGAAAGTTCGTGGTGTTTTAATCCAGGGCGAAGGAGTGGTGGAAGTAAACAGAGATCCTCCTTCATCAGACTTCGTCAGAACTGCTATGCCCTCTGACTGCATGAGATGAAATACTGCAAATAAATTGGATCCCATTTGGTACTTAATAAGCACAGCTCACTTGGAAGAAGTTTTACTTTTAAGATGTCTTTACTTTTCTTTGGAATATGACAGTTTACCCCTCTGACCACAGGAACCTCTTCAAAATTGTATTTATGCTCCTTCATGGTAATTCAGGAAGTAGAAAGTAATGTTTTTGTTTTTGTTTTTTTGAGACGGGATCTCACTGTGTTGCCCAGGTTGGAGTACAGTGGTGCAATCACGGCTCACTGCAGACTTGACCTTTTGGGCTCAAGCAATCCTCCCACTTCAGCCCTCTCAGTAGCTGGGACTATAGGCGTGTGCCACCATGCCCAGCACATTTTTTGTATTTTTAATACAGACAGGGTTTTTTGCCATCTTGCCCAGGCTGGTCTTGAACTCCTGGACTCAAGTGATCTGCCCACCTTAACCTCACAAAGTACTGGGATTACAGGCATGAGCCACTGTGCCCAGTGAAAATAATGATTTTTAAAAGCACTCCCATAGGCTACCCTTCCTTGAAGACTAATAAGTCAAATTTCTATGATATTAAAGAATAGTATTCTAGAACATTCCAGATTGGTTCATTCTGTTTGAGTTAAAGATCTGAAATATGTTCTGATGTTATTCCAGAGCACCTGTGGATTTGAGGGTCCAAGTAAAGTGACCACAAAATAGCATACCTATTAATTATATAAAGAACATGTTTTTCATAAGTATATCCATTATATTTTCACAATAAAAATAACATGATTTTCTTTCTATTTATTTCTTCAGCCTCCAAAAATATCAGATATACCTAAATGCTCTCTTGTAGCAATATGCACATCTGGAAATCCTAAATTGCCCAGTCATGGTTTTTTTGTTTTTTTTGTTTGTTTGTTTTGAGACGGAGTCTCCCTCTGCCACCTAGGCTGGAGGGCAGTGGCGCAATCTCGGCTCACTGCACCCTCCACCTCCTGGGTTCAAGTGAGTCTCTTGCATCAGCCTCCTGTTCAAGTGAGTCTCTTGCGTCAGCCTCCTGAGTAGGTGGGATAACAGGCGCATGCCACAGTGCCCAGCTAATTTTTGTATTTTTAGTCAAGACGGAGTTTCTTCACGAGACCAGGCTGGTCTCAAACTCCTGACCTCAAACAATCCGCCCACCTTGGCCTCCCAAAGTGCTGAGATTACAGGTGAGGCCTGAGCCTCTGCGCCCAGCCCCAGTCGTGTTTTCAATGACCACATTTATGCCCTGTATTCTGCTGAAGACAGAAGTTTAAGGCAGTATCTGGCTAACTTCTTCTTACAGATGAGCAGGGTTTGGCACACTCGGGCCTCTGGAACCAGGACTGAGGATGGCAGGGGAGGGGGGGGGTGTGTCCTGGCAGGGCTGGTTCAAGACTTTAGGGCAAGGGGAACTTTTGTCAAATGCCCGAGGAAAGGCAGAGTGGAAGTTGAGGACAGATCAGTAGTGTCAAATTCTTGAAGCAGATAGGATATGAGAAGATGGGCTGCCTTAGAGGTAAGTGGCGAGCTTTTGCAGCCAGTTCTGGAAAGAGGACCTGAAAAGATCCAACCTCCATGTAGCGGTCTAAGAATCTTAGAAGTCATCGAATGCTGGGTTTCATGGTAGAAGTTCAAGAGCTGCAAGAATTCAAGGGTCAAGACTGAACAATGATGAAACATGCAGAAAAAGAGGAGAATTTACATGTCCCTAAAGCAATAATTTGCTACCTTGGCCACACATTAGAATCATCTGTGGAACTTAAAAAAATCCACATGCTTAACCACGTTGCATCCCAGACGAATTAAGTTGGAATCTCATAGGGTGGGCTTCAATAGTTGGTATAACTTAAAGCTCCCTGTGACTCCACTTTGCAGCAAGGCTGAGAAAGACTGGTTTAAAGCGAACGGGAGTGTTTACCTGAGTACTTTTGGCCTGGTTTATCCACTTATGTATCATATGCATTATATTCATAGTTAGAATAATTCACAGATTAACCACTATGATACTTAAGTATAAATATACTTAAATTGCACTTAGACTGTTTGTCTACACATGCACTTAAAGCATCCTGCTTGGTAGGGTTCAATTCCCATCATCAAAGACTGAAACCTCTGTAAAGTTTTAGTCCCCCTATTTAACAAACCAGTGTAGCAAGACATTCATCCTAAAGAGACTTGTACATTAAAGTCTATATAGATTTTTGACTCAATTCAGTGAATTACTGTTTTATCAGGGGTTGGTTAAGCAAGCTTCAGGGCTCCCGAGCTATTTGTGTGAACCAAACAAACCCTAGGTCAGAGATTTGTAGAACTGTATATTATTTCATTGGATATGTAGAGAATAAGGAAACACAAAACCTCCGCATCTCCCAAAGACTGTATTTATGTTGGGGGTATATCCAGTTTTTCATCTGATACTCAGAGAATAGTTTTGACTTTGCAGACCTCCCTATTGCTCTCAGGGCTGTCAGACTACACTTGGAGAACCCCTCACAAGAGGAATATGCATAGAGAAAGAAGTGACGGCTGCAAGTTCACAGATGCATTATTTTCTCATTTTCATTTGTAGGGAAATAGATGCTGTGTCATTCACTTGCAAGGATTTTATTTTTATTCTTAATTGCCTCCCTAATCCTTTCTCCACTCAGTTGTGGTACTCAATGCATTCAGATTAAATGTGTGTGTTCCTCTGGGCCAGGAAGGAATAGGTACCATTGATGTGGGCCCTCAACTGTATTACAGAATAGGGTGATAAACAGTCAGGAAAAGCATTCTCCCTGGTAAAGTGCTAAGCAATTGTTAATCAGCATTGTAAAACATGAATGAACATCTTGCTTGTACATTCCAAAGTTCCACAAATGAAAGTTCTTATTCTCAAAGGAGCAAGAGATGAATCCTGCCTCTAATGTTTTTATAATGTAGCTGTGAATATTTTTTCCGAGTTGGTAGTCCCAAATCACCTCTTACAATTAAAAAAAAAAGGCAGCATAAGAAGAAAGATATAAGCTTATAAGTAATGGGTCACTGTAGTCAAAATCAGGGAGTAGCCAATTATTTTTACGATTTACACTAAGTGTGCATTTAGAAAGTAAGATTAATCTCACTACTTCACTGCAGAAATTAATGAGATGAAATCACATTGTAAAAACCATTGCTTTGTACCTCATGATCTCATTTTTAACAATCTTGTATATCCTTGTTTTGTAGTACATTTATCCCAAATTCATTGTTTCCAACAAAATATTTTATGTTTATTTTATTATATTATATTGAATTTATAGATTTATGTTTTTTTGTTATTGTTTGTTTGTTTGTTTGAGACGGAGTCTTGCTCTGTCACCTAGGCTGGAGTACAGTGGTATGATCTCGGCTTACTGCAACCTCCTCCACCTCCTGGTTTCAAGCGATTCTCCTGCCTCAGCCTACCAAGGAGCTGGGATTACAGACTCGCGCCACCATGCCCAGCTAATTTTTATATTTTTAGTAGAGACGGGGGTTTTGCCACGTTGGCCAGGCTGGTCTTGAACTCCTGACCTCAAGTGATCCACCCGCCTTGGCCTTCCAAAGTGCTGGGATTACAGGCGTGAGCCACCACACCCGGCCAGATTTATGTTTTAAAAATTCAGTTATTTATAAAGATAACACAAAGAAGTCCTAAAAATCACATTCATTATTTAATACTCAAAATATTTGACAGACTTCATATAGGTAATTACACATTAGATGCATATGCTTATATAATGTAGTGTGGATACAGTTATCAGGTTTATTCCTTCCAAAACTCACAACATCAACAAGCTTTAGTTTAAATAGAAGTTAGATGGCCAGGTGAAGTGGTTCATGACTGTAATTCCAGCACTTTGGGAGGCTAAGGTGGGAGCAACCAACACTCGAGCCTAGAAGTTAGTTCAAGACCATCCTGAGCAATATAGCAAGACTCCGTCTCTACAAAACATGGAAAGATTAGCCAGGTGTAGTGGTGTGCTCCTGTGATCCCAGTTACCTGGGAGGCTGAGGTGGGAGGATCATTTGAGCTCAAGAGGTTGAAGCTACAGTGAGACGTGATTGTGCCACTGCCTTGGGTGACAGAGCAAGACCCTGTCTGCAAAATGACTAAAGATTAAAATTAATTTATTTTTTGAGATGGAGTCTTGCTCTGTTGCCCAGGCTGGAGTGCAGTGGCACACTCTTGGCTCACTACAACCTCTGCCTCCTGGGTTCAAGCAATTCTCCTGCCTCAGCCTCCCGAGTAGTTGGACTATAGGCTCCCACCACCACACCTGGCTAATTTTTGTATGTTTAGTGGTGATGGGGTTTCACCATGTTGGCCAGGCTGGTGTTGAACTCCTGATCTCATGATCTGCCCGCCTCAGCCTCCCAAAGTGCTGGGATTACAGATGTGAGGCACCACGCCCAGCCTTTTTTTTTTTTTTTTTTTTTTTTTTTGAGACTGAGTCTTGCTCTGTCGCCAGGCTGGAGTGCAATGGGGTGATCTCGGCCTGCTGCAACCTCTGCCTCCTGGGTTCAGGTGATTCTTCTGCCTCAGCCTCCTAAGTAGCTGGGACTACAAGCGTGTGCCACCATGTCTAGCTAATTTTTGTATTTTTAGTAGAGATGGGGTTTCACCATGTTGGTCAGGGTGGTCTCGATCTCTTGACCTCATGATCTACCCTCCTCGGCCTCCCAAAGTGTTGGAATTACAGGCGTGAGCCACCACGCCCGGCCATAAATTTTTTTTTGATTAGGTGATGCTGGGCACAATGGCACACACCCATTGTCCTAGATACTTGGGAGGCTGAGGCAGGAGGATCACTTGAGCCCAGGGGTTTGAGGCTGCAGTGAGCTATGTTTGCATCATTGCAGTCTAGCCTGGAGAACATAGCTAGACGCCGTCTCATTGAAAAAAAAAAAAAAAAAAAAAAAAAAAGGCAGGGTCAAGGGGTGAAAATTACACCATTTCTTCTGACTTATTTTTAACTTAAATTACTGCGAAGCCCTAGAGATTATAACTGTTACCTCTAACTACTTGAGATTCTTGCATAAAGTCTTGTTCTTCCAACATGTTTAGTAGAATAACAGCTCTAGAACTGTTGGTTTGAAGACTAAGTCACTAGCCTCTCTCTAGGTGATGAGTTGAACATCCTCTCTTAACAGCAGAATACTTAGAGCCTCAGGCCTATCAAGTAACTTAGCCAGTTAGTTAAAGGCAACAGAGCCGGGCCTAGCTCAGATCTCCAAATCTAAATCTGGTGTACTCTTCACTGTACTGAATGAACTTCAAGTTCTCCCTGGATTGTGGGCCAAATCATATCACTCTAAAAGTACTAAGTGTGTGGCATGGTGGCAGCCATGCAGGAGTCGACTGGGGGCGAGGGGTGGGGAGCAGTGAGGGGGAAGCACTCTAAGCAGATGGAAGAGACAGGGCAGAGGCCCCAACACAGGAATGCTCTTGGCTCAGTCCGAGGACAGCAGGACGCCAATATGGCTGCAGTGTGGGGATGAAGGAGCAGAGAGAGGGGAGAGGAAGTCTGAGACGTGAGTGGAAGCCATATCTCCCCAGGTCCTGCAGGCCACAGTTATCTCAGCTGCGGCAAGAAATGAGCAGAGGACTTTAATTTTAAGCAGCAGGGTGATGCAAGCGGTCCGTGCCTTACGAAAGACCTCTTTAGCTGCTCTATGGAGATTGGACAGCATCCAGAGATGAGCTGGTGATATTGCTAAAGGGAGTGGTGGTGAGAGGTGGCAAAGCAAGGGTTGGATTTGAGAAATACTTCGGAGTTAGCATGGACAGGACTTGGTAAATGTTTAGCTGGGAGGATGGGGGAGCATGGGGGTGCTGTTTGCTGTAGTATGAGGAATTAGTAGCTCTTTTGATCACAGAAAGATCAAGAAGTCTATTGGAAATCCATGCAGAGTCATCAAATTGGCATTAAATGCAACAATCTGGAACTCAGAGACCTTAAATATTTAAGAAAACCTGACCTTGCAGAAACGAAGAGTATTCCAGGACTACAGAATAAGTATTCCTTCAGCATAGGTGAGATGTGAACATTTCAGGAGGAAAGCTCTTCGGATGGCAGGCCAGAGAAAGGCTGGGAGAAGAAGATTAGGAAACGGGACGAGAGGGGATATCTAAAAAACACAGTGGGACAAAAACAGCACTTTGTGTAACCTCCCTAGTCCCCAGCACACCTTGTATTATTCCGTGGAAATTGTATTAAGGAGAAATATTGAAACATTATACATAATACATTGAATTAGAGTCATTTAACTACTATAGAACATAATCTGCAGTTCATTTACAGTTAACTCTGAAACGATGTTTAATTCATTTTAATGGTATGAAAAAGGGACTTACCATGTTAAATGCAGGTTACAAGTACCAAAAAATTACAAGCTATGATTTTTAGTGTCAAATTTACAATACAACAGATCTATGGGGCTGGGGAGTAAAGGAGTCAAAGAAGGCACCAAAATACCCTCTCCTCCCATTATTTCTAGAATTGTTTGAAGTGGCAGCTTTCATGAAGATAAAATCACTGTGCCTCTTCATTAATAACAGTAGGTTCTCATTTTCAAGTGTATCTCATTCAGCAGTAGGGATGGGGGGATGGGAAAAAGTCCTTTTCAGTTTTTGCCGTTAGTTGTAATATGCTTGAAACCAACATGCTGTCTCAAAAAGGCTCACTTATTTGAGTAGCTCTGATTTGAATAAAGAGTCTCATCTTATCTGAAGCTGCTGAATTGGAGGCAGGATTGATCATGGCTTCTTAGAGGGATAAAATCTGAGGAAGAGATCTCCACAGTACAACTACTTGCCTTAAATAGTACAGCTTTGGAACAAAAGCGCTTTGCTCTTCTCAGTCAATAGCAATAGCTCAGTTGGAAATTTTGTTAATGTTAAAAAAAAACTGTTAGCAACAACATAGATTGCTATGTTGAAAGAAAATTCTATTATGTCTGTGACTATTTCCGTCTTGCTTTTTTTACTATGGCATGTGAAATTGTTTCCTACTTTTATTTTTTTGAGAAAAGGATGTGTTCGCTGTTGTTTACCAAAAACACATGTGAGCCTTGGTGTGTAAACACACTAGAGTTTTATTTTGCTATTATGATTCACTGTCTGGCTCACACATACCATAATTATCCGTATTTGTACACATAGCATGGCCTTATATAATCAAAGATGACACTGTTGAGGCATAAACTCTAAACTGGGGTGTGATCAAGGGAATTTTTTCACAATCCTGTATGGTTGGATAAATAGTCTGGACTTTGAAGTCTGGACTGACCACTTGAAGTATGTGACCTCCAAAATTCTGCATTTTTTTTGTCGTCTCCTGGCAACATAACATATTTATACTTTGGCCACCACCTCCCCTTCCAGAAAGGTCTGCTGCTGTTTTAAAGTTTAAAACAACAAATGAGAAAGTCGTCTCTATTGAAGGTTCAGAATTCCTGAAGCTCTCCTCTCTGCTTTCTGTTCATGTCGACAGATAACAGCAATGCTGGGTACAAATAAATCAACAGAAAGAACCCTTCTCTTTTCAGATAAGTGAGCATGCATCTTTAGTTATTAAAACAGCACTCCAGGAGTTTTCTAGTTACAGTGTCGTTTTTGGTAAGCCCTTTTCACCGTTTAGCAAAGACAACTTGGGGGCAAGTGACAGGAGCAGGGGATGGAAGGAAATTGGAAACAAGCTAAGGACAAATGTTCCAAGGTGTGAATATAAGCTGGGACTGCAGAAACCTCAGGTCCTTCCGTCTGAAATCTGACGCCCAGCTACTCCAGTGGCCTCTGTGGGCTTCTCCCAGAATCACAGAATAACTGGGCACTTTACTGAGATCCCAGGAGCTGCTTTTGAGACCCACGGTGGTCTGGTTTTTCTCCTCCTGCATTTTGCCTCTCCAGTCTTCTGTCCTACTTTCAAGCAACCTCAACAAGATGGAGAAAGAATTTGAATTTCACGTTCTGGGATCTTAGGTTATACTTGAAAGCACTTCATATTGACAGCTTTGATGTGAAGGGCACCTTCAATTCTGGCTGGTTTCTCGTTCTCAGCACTCTGGACATATTGTGCCGGGTTGCTCTTTGTGATGAGAGGCTCTCCTGTGTGTTGTAGGATGCTGAGCAGGAACCCTGGCCTCTGCCCACTAGATTCCAGTAAACTCCTCACCCGTCCCCATTGTGGCAAGCAACAACGGCTCTAGAAATTGCCCAATGTCCCCTGAGGGGTCAAAATCACCCCCAGTCCAGAACCACTGAGTTACAGCAAAGGAAATTAACGTTATTTGGCAATTCTGGTGTGCCAGATGTGTACTAGATGTTTTATGTAATTCTGGCAATTATCCTTTGAAGTCTTATCCTCTTTTTATGGATTAGGAACCTGGGAGATGACAAGGAGAACTGCTGTTTTGTTTGTGCTTTCCTTTTACTGATTTTCTGGTACTCAACAATGAAAATATAACCAGAAAAATTATTTTATACCTAGGAAAAGAACCCTGAAAACATGCTATTTTAATATATTTATCCCATAATATGACTATGCATTTCAGACATTCATTACCTAAGTTACAGACATCTAATGTGAAAATTTGTCAGAAGTATGAAAAGTAAAAAAAAATCTGTTGGACATGGACTTAACCACTTAAATTAAGGTTGCTTTTCTTTTTCTATTCTCTTAAACTGGCAAGTGACCAAATTGTCTTGAATTTCTTATTTCTTCTGGTATCAGCCATGACAAATTATCTCTCATCTAAACCATCATTTTCACAGGGTGTGATGGCTATAATCCCAGCACTTTGGGGGCCACTTGAGGCCAGGAGTTCAAGACCAGCCTGGCCAACATGTTGAAACCCCATCTCTAGTAAAAACAAGCAAACAACAACACAAAAGTAATTAGCCAGGCATGGCGGCACACGCCTGTAATCCCAGCTACCTCAGGAGGCTGAGGCATGAGGATTGCTTGAACCCAGGAGGCAGAGGTTGCAGTGAGCCAAGATGCTCTGTAGCCTGGGCAACAGAGCGATACTTCATCTCAAAAAAAAAAAAAAAAAAAAATTAAGTCCATCACTTCCTGTCTCACCTGAACCTGAATTATTCACTTTTCTGGGTTTCAATCTCAAGTCTATTTCTCATTGACACGTACATTTTTTCCTCAGTTTTTCCTCATTAGTTTTTCTCTTTATGCTCTTCCCAAGGACCTCAACAAAATATCTCTCAGTCTCATTTGAGAGCAAGAAACACCCCCCCACACACACACACACACACCCACACACACACAAACAGAGTTATTTAGTAGTAGAGAATTTATAGAAGCTTGGAAAGGCTTTGAAAGTCCTATATGTTCCATTTAGAATTTACATCCTCATCCTTCTCTTCAAACCTCAGTTGCTTTTGGTTACCCGAAATCATTATTAGTTAACATTTTTCTGTTCTAAATATATTTTAATGGCATTATAAATTAAAGTGGGCTGGGTTTGGAAAGCTAATACTCAAATATGCCATTGTCAGAAGAGAAAGGAACTATGGTTTCAAATTTAAAACTGGCATCCAAATGTAATGTTTCCAAACTTTCAGAACATTTCTTTCAAACAAATATAGATTGAATACAGGCCAAAGAATTTTTTTTTTTAATTCATTAAAGGAGCCAGCATGGTTAAGCCAGTTTGAAAGATTATGGGAAAGGTTTAAGTATTTATAGTCATTGAAAGAAAGAACAGTGGGCTATGATTGTTCAGTTAGATACAAGAACTGGTTAGTACTCCCCAGAACAATAAAATGATGACTTAGGATGGGCCAGACGTGGCGGCTGATGCTGTAATCCCAGCACTTTGGGAGGCCAAGGTGGGCAGATCACCTGAGGTCAGGAGTTTGAGACCAGTCTGGCCAATATGGCAAAACCTTATCTCTACTAAAAGTACAAAAATTAGACAGGTGTAAATGGCAAGTGCCTGTAATTCCAGCTATTCGAGAGGCTGAGGCATGAGAATTGCTTGAACCCAGGAGGCGGAGGCTGTAATGAGCCAAGATCGTGCCACTGCACCCCAGCCTGGGTAACAGAGCGAGACTCCATCTCAAAAACAGAAGAAATAAAAGATGACTTAGGGAATAATCTTTCCTACAAGACCGCAATCATTTGCATTTCTTCTAGACCAATTTATTTATATTGGACGAATTCATTTGCATGTCTGTCAGTTTTTGACAAGTTAAAGTCTATCCTCACAGAGATAAAAAATATCCTAACCCATAATAAATGCTGAGTTAAACAAAGGGTTCTAATTTCCCTAGAAAATTAGATAATCCTTGGTTGCGTGTTAGACACTGAAACTTTATTTGAGGTTGAAAAGTAATATCAATATCAACCCACTGTAGAAAGTTTGAAAAGTACTAAATTTTTTAAAAGGAAAGAAAAAACAAATACCCTCAAACCACTACTCAGTAACCCACAACCACTGTTAATATAATTTATATGCTTCCTTAGAAGTTTCTTCTAAATATTTTTAACAGTGGAATATTTATTGTAAAAACAAATTGGTAGTCCACCTTTTTCTTTTGCTTTTTTTTCCTCTTCTTTATTCTTCTTCTTTTTTTTTTTTCTTTTTTGTTTTTTTAGACAGGTCTCACTCCCATTGCCTAGACTGGTGTGCAGTAGCATAATCTTGGCTCACTGCCCCCTCAACTTCCTGGAGTCAAGCAATCCTCCTATCTCAGCCTCCTGAGTAGCTGGGACTACAGGCATGCACCACTATGCCTGAGGTCTTTCTTTATTGCCCAGGCTGGTCTTGAACTCTTGAGCTCATGTGATCTGTTCATCTCGACTTCCCAAAGTGCTGGCATTACAGGTGTGAGCCACCATGCCCAGCCTACTTTTTTCTTTTATTTACTCTTATCTATTGTAGCATTTGTTATACAACGGAAGTGTCTCGTAAGCATTTTAATGGCCACAATGGTCTAGCACTTTTTGTATCAAAAATTTTTAACAGTTTTTCCTAACTTTAAACACTTATTTATTATAAATTATTTCGGAATATAAAGAAGCATAGAAAATATTATAATGACCAGTGATGTAGGTATGACCTAGTTTTGAAAACATATTACTGATAAAACTGCCCCTTCTCCTCACTAACCCTCCTAAATATACTCCTCTCCAGACATAACCACTATCCTAGATTTGGTATTCATTATTTTCATATTTATTTTTTACATGTTTTACCACCTACATAAAATATATAGTATTTCTGCATATTTTCAAATTTGCTGCAAATCATGTCATAGGTTCTTTTTTAAAAATGTATATATTAAGGTGTACAACATGATGTTTTGATACTCATATACACAGTGAAATGAAACTGGATCATTATCTTGTACCATGAACAAAATCAACTCAAAGTGGATTAAAGACCTGAAACCATCAGATTCCTAGAAGAAAACATTATGGAAAAGCTGCTGAATACTGGCCTTGGTAATAATTGTTTTAAAACATCACACCAAAATCTCAGGCAACAAAAACAAAAATAAACAAGTGAGATTACACCAAACCAAAAAGCTTTCCCATAGCAGAGGAAATAGTCATCCAAATGAAAAGGCAGCCTGTGGGTTGGGAAAAAATATTTTCAAATTACGTATCTGATAAGGAGCTAATACCCCAAATATATAAAGAACTCACAGAATGGAAAAAAGACATAACCTGATTTTAAAATATACGAAGGACCTGAATGGACATTTCTCCAAAGAAGACATAAAACTCTGGCCAACAAATATATGTAAAAGTGTCAACGTCACTAATCATCAGGGAAATGCAAGTCAAAATCACAATGAAATACTAGTTTACTCTTGTTAGGATGGCTGCGATCCAAAGGACAAGAGAAAACAAGTGTTGGAGAAGGTGTGGAGAAAAGGGAACCCTTGTACACACAGGTTCTTAAGGTACCTTACAGTTCCCAAACTTGCTTTTTCTATCAACATTGTGTTTGTAGGGATTTACTCAAGTAGGTAACTTCCGGACCATTCACTTTCACTACTGAATAGTATCCAAAATTTTATCCACTTTTCTGTTGATATGTATCTAGGTTTTTTCTTCCTCTCTTCCTCTCTTTCTTTCTCTCTCTCCTTCCTTTCTTCCTTCCTTCCTTCCTTCTTTCCTTCTTTTTTTTTTTTTGAAACAGGGTCTCACCCCACCCAGACTGGAGTGCAGTGGTATGATCATAGCTCATTGCAGCTTCTACCTCCCAGGTTCAAATGATCCTCCCAACTCAGCCTCCCGAGTAGCTGGGACCACAGGCACATGCCACCATGCCTAGCTAACTTTAAAATTTTTTTGCAGAGATGGTGTCTTCCTTTGTTGTCCAGGCTGGTTTCAAACTCCTGGGCTCAAATGATCCTCCCACCTCGGCTTCCCAAAGTGCTGGAATTATCGGCGTGAGCCACCATGCCCAGCCTGTTTCCTGTTTTTTACTACAGCCCCTCAGTGTAGCTAAGGACATTTCGTTCATGTACCTCCCTATGTACTCATGTGAGGGTATCCCTGGGTCTAAGTACTTGGGCATCAACAGTTTCATTATATCCTGCTAAATATCTAATGTGACTGTACCAGTTTATACTCCCACCAGCAGGCTGGGCACAGTGGCTCATGCCTGTAATCCCAGCACTTTGGGAGGCCAAGACGGGCAGATCACTTGAGGTCAGGAGTTCGAGACGGTCTGGCCAACATGCTGAACCCCCATATCTACTAAAAAGACAAAAATTAGCCAGGCTTGGTGGCACTCGCCTGTAATCCCAGCTACTCAAGAGGCTGAGGCAGGAGAATCACTTGAACCTGAGAGGTTGCAATGAGCCGAGATCATGCCACGCACTCCAGCCTGGGCAACAGAGCAAGAGTCCGTCTCTAAATAAATAAATAAGATATACTCCCACCAACAGAATGTGAAAGTCTAGTTGCTCTGCATCACAGGCTTACGAACCTTTTCTGTAAAGGGCTACGTAGGAAATATTTAAGGCTTTGTGAGTTACATGGTCTCTGTTGCAACGACTGCTCTTGTAGCACTAAAACAGCCATGGAGCATACATAAACCAACAAGCCCATATGTTCCAATAAACCTTTATTTAAGAACATTGATTTGAATTTCATGTAATTGTCATGTGCCACAAAATACCATTCTGTTTTTTATTTTTTCCCTAGTAATTAAAAAATGTAAAACACATTCTTAGCTTGCAGGTTATAAAAAACAGGTGGCTGGCTGAGTTTGACTGTGGGCCATAGCTTGCCATCCCCTTCTTGACATTTTCACCAAGATCTGAGATTTTCAGGTTTGTAAAAAATATTTCCACCACGATGGATGCAAAATGGTAAACTGTGATTTCAGTTTGTATTTCCTGATTAGAAAGGAAGTCCCGTTTATTGACCACTAGAATTTTATCTCCTATGATTTATCTATTCATGTCTTGTTTTCCATGTTCTTTTAGTTGTGAGTCTGATTTATAGGAGTTCTATTTCCTGGATAGTAATACCCATATGTGTGTGTGTGTGTGTGTGTGTGTGTGTTGCAAGCATGCTCTCAGAATATTGTGTTTATTATTTCAACTTTTAATGCTGTCTTTTAATATAAATAAGCTTAATTTAAAAAAGTAAATATCTCCAAGTGATACTTATTTGACTGTGAAAAAAATTAGATTTTCCATAGACACTGAGAACTTGAAAGGCGATAAAAAAATAAAGATCACTTTCTTGTGTGCAAAAGAGAAAATATTTCTTCAGTGGGTGGGAGTAGAAAAATAGTTTTACTATTATTCCAGACTTTTTCAGGGCAGTAGTTTCTTTGAATGCCAACAGTTTATCCAGTTATGCAACCTATTGTTCTGTTCTGAAGAAAGGATTCTCAAGCAGGGCTGGAGTCCTGGCTGCCCCGAGGGACCTGTCGCATCTGATACTAATGAAGTGTTACTCTACTTTGACAAGTTTGCAGGCGTCCGTCCGTCTTCCAAGCCAGCTGACGTAATTCAGAAGAGTATAAGACCCTCCCACTTGCGTTTGTTAATTGACTTTGATGAGCTCCTCTGCTCTGCCTAAGTGGTTCTGGAACAGACAGCTGTTGTGATCTGACGAACTTTAGAAAGTCACACTAACTAATACTACACACCCCAAGCCAGCAAGAAAAAGGAAAGCAGTTGCTATGCTGTTCAGCAAAGCAAGACTTGGCTGCCTTTAGCTAGTCCTGAATTTTTGCTCCTGTGAAGAAAATTTCTGCTGGAGTGCTGGGAGCACTTGGAATTGGTCTAGCATGCTTGACAGACGCCTTATAGCTCCTCAAACTAAATACATTATTCCTGGGGTAAGCATACGGGAGAGAAGCCGGCCAGATGCACGGTGTGGTTTAAAGAAAACAGGAATGCATAGAACTGTTACTGAGCTTGAGCTAAAATCATATTAGTTACTTAACTTTTTAGACTTTCTTATCTTGCCAGAAATGTTGCTATTCACAGTGTTATTACTTTAATGCTGTGGTGATTTAAGCAAGTGAAACTGGAACTCTGGTTTTAAACTGTATCTTACTGAGCTTCATTTAGTAGCTTGGAGAGAGAGTCCAGGTGCAGACAAATTTAGTGGAAAATGAAAATGCTTTTTCCAGCTATAGACCAGCACTTGTCTTGAGTATCATTCTGACAGCCTAGCCACTGAACTGTTTGTGTGTCTGAGACTTTTCTGTGTAAATCACGATGGTCTGACTTGCTGTGTTGCTGCAAATTTTTTTTTATTCTTCGTCACTTTAGAAATTTTGAATTTAATAAAATACGACCACGAGAGTCTAAAGTTTAAAATACTGAAACATAAAGCTTTGCCACACAGGGACTGACTGACTGGGTCTTCGGATTTGGTTTAGAACTTTTAAAGAAAAGACCATATTATTATTTATTGGTGCCTTTTTAGGAAAGGATGAAAACACGCACAGAAGAATCTTGAACCTAAAACTAAACCAGAGCCTATAAAAATAAAAATCATGAAGTTAGAAATATTTGTGCTAATAGGACATGAAAATACCATTTTAATTTGTCTAAAAATTATTTTAAGTACTTCCTTTGTTTCTAATTGTTCCAACCTATACTAAATTTAGTATAACAGAGAAAAAAAAATACTTGCTAGGAAATATCTTTGTGGTCATTTCTTCTGTGTTGTATTGTATAAAACTGGAAACTGAGATACTTTACTTAATCTATGTGATTTTGATGATTCTTTTATTAGATTTCACTTTAAGTTTTATGAAGATACAGAATTTGACTTTCTGAGTTGGCCCTCATTAAGTACTGTATGCAACAATTCTATTTATTTAGGTTCTGACATGGCTGGCAATGTATACACTAATTATCAACGATTTCTGGGCTTTAGATACGTCCCGCCTACTTATCAAATGGTATTCACATCCAATTTATAAATTATTCAATACCTATTTGAGTACATCTGGAATTACTTCCTGTAAACTTGCTTGCTTTTTAAGAATATTATCAAACATGAAATAACTGCTATATTTTTCCTGCAGAGGAATTCTATGAATTACAAAAACATGTATAACCTAAAATGCAAATGGCCAAATACATTCCATTGGCCATTTTGAATATTTTCAGCAACAAAACTGATCACAATTATGTCACAGTTATTTAATAAGAATGGCAATGTGTATGATTTTAAATAGTCACAAGGCCAGGTATGGTGGCTCACACCTGTAATCCCAAAAGTTTGGGAGGCCGAGATGGGAGGATGGCTTGAGGCCAGAAGCTAGAGACCAGCCTGGGCAGCATAGCAAGAGCCGTGTCTACAAAAATAATAATAATCACATGAATAATTTATCCTACAATTAATTTTAGTCCTGTCTTTAAGTGTTATGGGGAATCTGCACAGGGATGTTTATTCTTTTAAATTACTTCTTCCCTAAAAATAGACTTTTTGTTTCCTATGGCCTGGCCACTTCTCATTTTAACTAATAACTATGCTTGAATAGGGCTTATAAATACATGGATTTTTGGATTTTTGAATGGTTAAAGTTTAAAATAACTCTTTATAAAGTTTTTATTCTGTAACCATTCAACACTTTAAATTCAGTCTTTTTCAAAGTTCTCCAATAATGACAGAAATGCTTCTTTCAAGTTTGGACAAGAATATAAATGGAGAGAATTTTTAAAATTATACATATTTATATATGTATATTTATGTGTGCCTGTGCATTGTGGGATAGGTTTTTAGAATGCTGAATAAACTGTGTGGTCTTTATTTTTGTTCTAATCCCAAGTATGATTTCAGTTTTTATATCAGTTTCAGTTTATTTCAGTACCTTCTAATGCCATTCCAAACCCCAAATGCAGAAAACACATTTAGAAATTACCCATTTAATTCTCATTGTGCATTAAAATGAAATCAATAAACCAATGCAATTTGGTGTAATTACTTTCTACTGCCAAAGGCGAATATATATAGATCAGTCTTACTAGCTTTAAGTGTGCAATTTATTTATGAATCCTGGTATTGTTGCATTGTAAATTTCTTGAACATAGTATCTTTAATAACTGCAATTGAGTGCCATTATTCTTAGACCCAGATGGTCACTTCTTCTCTATTCTTTCTTCCCTTCCTCCAGATAACAATGATCTCTCTGATTTGGGCAGGTTATTATTATTATTATTATTATTACCCATCATTTTTGTTTTTTCTGACTGTGGGTAAGAGCCAAGTATTTGGATCTAGTCAGACTTGACATTGAATACTAAACCATCTCCTAAATAATGGTGTGATCTGGCAGATTTTGTCTTCTCTGAGCCTCAGTTTCATCATCTGTAAAATTAGGAATAATAATAGCTGTGTTTCAAGATATTTGTGAGAATTTTTTTAAAGATCAGAGTACATGCATAGAATATAAGTAGATAGATGGCTTAACATAGTTCCTAGAGTTATTAAGGGAAGGTGTATGCCTTCCTATATTTTCTGCAGTGGCTAGGAATGAAAGAACTTAGCTCTGAAATCCCAAACTATGATATTTCCGATAGGCAGCAAAGGAAAGTGATTTTTTATTTGCATATTGGAGGACGGGGAGGGATTAAATGTCACCCTTGTGAAGTGTGACTCTTAATTGGAGACCTGTGGGTCAGCTATCAGAGGGCTGGGAGGAGAAAGCAAATATAGATGCTCTAAAACTGTGTGCAAATATTTCAGTCTCTGCATATGTGAACATTTTCTACCTTCTGTCAGTTCTCAAAATGGTCCTCAACTCCTAAGTGGTAATAAATAAATAAATAAATAAATCCTGAATGGATGTAAGCCTGAGAGAACAAGTAAGATGATGGTGATTAAGTATTCTAAGAAGGCTAGTAATTTGGGGTTGATTATTTTTTCTTCCTCTTTACTTTTATATTGCTCAAGCATTTATCAAAAAAAAAAGAGAGAGAGAGAGAGAAAGTTAGCATGTGACAAATAATGATCTAAGGCTTCAGGCTTCTACATCACTCTTCAGATAATTTGTATTTAAATGTAAGTATAATGTTCATAAGGCCTGGTGGCTAATGTATGTACATGGAGATGCTGGCTTCAGCATCAAGAGGTGCCATCCTGTTTGATTGTACGTTGCCCCATAAAACGATCAGTTTGTGGAAACAGTCATTTTGTGCAGTCGCCATCGAGATTTCCAGTTATTTTCATTATTAAAATTGACAAAAGTTTTTTTTTTTTTTTTTTTTTTTTTAAATGGAGCCTCACTCTGTCACCCAGGTTGAAGTACAGTGGCGTGATCTCAGCTCACTGCAACCTCCACCACCTGGGTTCAAGTGTTTCTCCTGCCTCAGCCTCCCAAGTAGCTGGGATTACAGGCGTGCGGCACCACCGCCAGCTAATTTTTTTGGATTTTTAGTAGAGACGGGGTTTCACCATGTTGGTCAGGCCGGTCTTGAACTCCTGACCTCAGGTGACCCACCCGCCTCGGCCTCCCAAAGTGCTGGGATTACAGGCGTGAAAGAGAGCTTTATCCTTCAAAATAATTAAAGTTTTTTACTACTAAAAATAGAAGAAATAGGCCAGGTGCAGTGGCTCATGCCTGTAACAACACCAACCTGGGCAAAAACTCCATCTCAAAATAAAATAAAACAGAGGAAATGTTAAAAGAATGTGGGTGTAGGAATACCCCACAGTCTCGCCATGCTGTAGTCAGATATTGTTATGCTGGCATATTGGACTGCACTTCTTTTCTACAAGCATACATGTTTTTATAGTTGTAACTGTAGTGTTCAGACAACTGTGGGTTTGGCCTTTTTTCCTTCAACCTTATTTTGAGATCACTGTTTAATCAGCATAATATAACATTGTGCAGATCTGCCATTGATTGTCCAATAAAATGGCCATTTATTGTTGGACTTTTGAATTGATTTTATAATTTTGTTTTTATAGATAAGTCTATAATAACAAATTTGAACATATGGTTTTCAGCTCCATTAAATAACTTATTTGAGATAAATCCTCAGATATGGAATTATTTGTACAGTGAGTGGGTTTAAATGTTCTTATAAGTCTCTGGCTATGCCTTTGATATCTTTTTTCCAAATTCTACCAGTGGACAATGCCAACATTATTCATATACTAATTTTATCACAATGTATGCAGCATTAGGTATTAATGATTGCTTCTCATGTAAATACTTATGCAGCATTGTTTTAATTTCTGTTTAGTGGATTATTACTGAAGGTGAATATTTACATATTATTTGTATTTCTATGCAAATTGTTTCATTAGGCTTCCTGTATTTAGATTAAAATGTTACTTTTATTTGTTAGATATTAACAGGCTTTCCGTCTCTCGCCTTGGAACTCGCCTCCCTCTGTCTCTGTATGGGGGAGCTTCTTCTTTCTTCCCTATTAAACATGCTCTGCTTCCTAAAACAAACAAAAAATGAGTAGCTCCTTACAGAATTAACTGTGGAATAGTTTTTCCCCTATCCAATACTATGCTATCAAAATACTGTCTTTCATATAAATTTATCTTACATTTATATTGTAATACCCTACTGATGTCTCTAGAGGCTAGCTTGAGGAAATAGAGTATTCGTGTAATTAGAAATCAACAGATAGACTAGTCACAAGTTTAAAGCTCAGTTTCAGAATATGGAGCAAAAACCTTTTGACTTTATTCAGACATCTCACTTATTTTTGACAGAGAGCTAATAACCATTGCGTAGAATAAGGAAAAGGGCACATCTGACCAAAGCACGCTTCATATGAAAAGTGAATTCTGTCTCACCTTTCTGTTCATAGATTTTACATTGTCAGGGACAGCACAAGCCAGCATACCATCACGTTTCTGTTGATTCAGGGCTGGCAGGGCCTGGCAGGAACACTGTGCCTTTGTAGCTTCCTGCAGGGCTCCCCCTCCAGTGGCCATTCAGAGATCTTCCACTCTCCTCTTAAGAGTTGGAGAACTGGAACTTTCTTTTATTTTTTTGAGATGGAGTCTTATTCTGTCACCCAGGCTGGAATGCAGTGGCATGATCTTGGCTCACTGCAACCTCCGCCTCCCGGGTTGGAGCAATTCTCCTGCCTCAGCCTCCTGAGTAGCTGGGACTACGGGCGCGTGCCACCACACCTGGCTAATTTTTGTATTTTTAGTTGAGATGGGGTTTCACCATGTTGGCCAGGCTGGTCTTAAACTCCTGATCTCAAGTTCCGCCTGCTTCAGCTTCCCAAAGTGCTGGGATTATAGGTGTAAGCCACTGAGACCAGCCAGAACTGGAACATTGTATATGGTTTTTTGCTAAGGGATCTGCTAGCAGTTTGATCTTAATGTAATATCATGTCATTTGTTAACTTACAAATAGTCATCACTTTTCCTTAAACCTTTGTTCAGTTACCTAGCTTTGTTAATGTTAGTGACTTTTTTGGGGGAGTCGGGGGGGGGAGCTGGGGGAGGGACAGGGTCTCACTCTGTTGCCCAGGCTGGAGTGCAGTGATACGATCTCAGCACACTGCAACCTCCGCCTCCCAGGCTCAAGCCATCATCCCACCTCAGCCTCCCAAGTAGTTGGGACTACAGGCGTGTGCCACCATGCCCAGCTAATTTTTGTATTCTTTGTAGAGACAAGGTTTCACTTTGTTACCCAGGCTGGTCTCAAACTCCTGAGCTCAAGAGATCCACCTGCCTTGGTCTTCCAAAGTGCTGGGATTACAGGCATGAGTCACTGCACCTGGCTTGTTAGTGGCTTTTTGGACATCAGAGAAGAGAAAAACCTGACCCATGAAATCACATCTAAGATCTTTAACTGTGCTACCAACACACAAAACAGACCTGCCGCCATCAGTCAGAAGGGGCCATACTCATTGATAAAAGCGTCCTCTCCACAAAGTCAGTTTCATACCATTCTGTGCCTCCTAATCTTCTTAATAGAAGAAAAAGGCTTTGATTTGAAAACATGATAGAATGGACATATCTGACTGCACTGAAAGGGCAAGAACAAGATTTTATTCTTTTTTTTTTGAGATGGAGTTTCGCTCTGTCGCCCAGGCTGGCAGGTTGGAGTGCCGTGATGAGATCTTGGCTCATGCAACCTCTGTGCCTGGGTGCAAGCAATTCTCCTGCCTCAGTCTCCTGAGTAGCTGGGACTACAGGCACATGCCGCCACACCCAGCTAATTTTTTTTTTTTTTTTTTTTTTTTTTTTAGTAGAGACTGTGTTGCCCAGGCTGGTCGCGAACTCGTGAACTCAGGCAATCCGCCCACCTCGGCCTCCCAAAGTGCTGGAATTATAGGCTTGAGCCACTTCACTCAGCCAAGATTTTATTCTTAATTCTAGCACTGGCTCCTTAGTTTTTGAGCAAGTTGATTAACATCTCTAGGCTTTTTTTTTTTTTTTTTTTTCCTCCTATACAATAAAGGCAATAATTCTTCTCTCTCCACTGCTCTGGGAGGCTGTAAAAGCCTATAACAGTAATGCAGTATCCTTAAAGCATCTGAGAATAGCTGTTCCTAGTTTCGTCTTTACTTTGAAGCCCGAGTAATTACTTAAGGAATGTACCTTCAATCTTGAGACCACGTTTCTAACAACACAGGTATTTCTTCAAGGCGAAACCTGATGAGCCTGAGCTCCTTTCTGTTGGATCCAGGTTGATGGCTATTTTTGTGACTTCACTTAATCAGATTTAATGGTCAATGTAAACACTTGAAAGGAATTTTTCAAGGCTAAATTCCACATCAGAAGGTTTTGAACATCATGCACAGCTCAGTTTCCAAGTCTTTCACAGTGGGCTGTGAATAATTAATGCTGATTTGATATCTGGGCATTCTTTAAAAAAACGCGTATATCCACCCAAATATAACAATACAGAAAAAAGAAGAGCCTCATGATATTGCCCAAAATGTTAATGACTCACATGTGATACGTGTTGAGTACTATCTAGGTGAAGTTAAATGTAGCCTCTGTTGAGGAAATTGCCACTTACTTGAATAACATAGCAAGGTAAAAACACGTTTGCAACCGTGTACATTTTGAGGAATCATGAATTTCTGTATTATAGACATAAATATTTAAAGAACTCTCAGGGTAAAAGATCAGTTGAATATTTGGAAATTGTGAAATTCAGTTCAATTTAGTATACTTACTGAATGACAACAATTAGAGAATAATTTTGTCAACTGTCTCTTTAAAATGATTTAATTAAGATATATATGTTTGGCACTGTAGCTAGAATACAGAGGCCCAAGGTGGTTAGATGGGCTAAACTTGAACTCAGAAAAAAGATGAATGGATGGATGGATGGATGGATGAATAGATAGATAGATAGATAGATAGATAGATAGATAGATAGATAGATAGATAGATGATAGATAGATGGATCGTTTGTTTGAGACAGAGTCTTGCTCTGTCACCCAGGCTGGAGTGCAGTGGCTGATCTTGGCTCACTGCAACCTCCACCTCCTGATTCTCCTGCATCAGCCTCCCGAGTAGCTGGGACTACAGGTGTGCACCACCATGCCCAGTTATTTTTGTATTTTTAGTAGAGATGGTGTTTCGCCAGGTTGGCCAGGCTGGTCTGGAATTCCTGACCTCAGGTGTTCCACCCGCCTTGGCCTCCCAAAGTGCTGAGATTATAGGCATGAGCCACCGAGGCCAGATAAAAAGTTTATATTTTAAAGAGACCTCAGAACTAGGCCAGGCAAGATGGCTGACGCCTGTAATCCTAACACTTTGGGAGGCCAAGGCGGGAAGATTGTTTGAGCTCAAGAGTTTGAGACCAGCCTGGGCAACGTACGAGACCCTGTCTCTATAAATATTTTTTAAAAATTAGACACATGTGGTGGTGTGTGCCCGTGATCCCAGCTCTTTGGGAGGCTGAGGTGAGAGATCACCTGAGCCCCGGATGTTGAGGCTACAGTGAGCTGTGGTCGTGCTTCTGCACTTCAGCCTGAGTGACAGAATGAGACCCAGCAGACAGAACAAACAGACCTCAGCCTGTCTTCACTTCTTTGTATTTTATATGAAGGGTGGACATTCACAGGACATTGCAGGAGGTGTATAAGATTCAGAGTCCCCCATACAGCCTCCACTTGACCGCTTCTGTATGACTTTTGAAGGATGTGATGCTGTGGCTGGAACAGCTAATTGGTGAAAATGTTATTGAAACTCGTTTGTTTAAAGAGGCCTAAAAACCATTTTCCCGGAGCTCCAGCATACTACAGTGACCGAAGTTAATAGACCACAGCGTGTGTGAAGAATAATGGGTCCAATTGTTGATGCGGTATCTGCTTTTAGGCTAAGAAAATGTATATTGATTTAATTTCCACAACTGAGTTTGCCTGACTTCTCTGGGACCACTTGCCATTCCAGCAGCTTAAACCTGGCATTCAAAATGCCATTAAAATTGACGACAATCTGCTAGGTGAGACGAGCCAGACACAAGGGGACAAATACGGAATGACCCCACTTATATGAGGGACCTAGAATAGACTCACACAGACAGAGTCTAGAATGGTGGTTGCCAGGAGTTGGGAGAAGAGGAGAGTGGGGAGTTAGTGTCTAATGGGGGATAGACTTTTAGCTGGGGATGATTTAAAAAATAAAAAATAAAAGGTCCTGGAGATAGAAGATGGTGATGGCTACCCAATAATGTGAATGTATTCAATGACATTGAACTGTATGCTTAAAATTGGCTCAAATGGTAAATTGTATGGTATGCATATTTTGTCACAATGCTTAAAATGCAATTTAATAAAAACCCACCTGTATTGCGCATGTATGTTGCATGAGGCCAAATGCTTTATATCTATTATTATTTTTTAAATTCCATAACAGCTGGGCGTGATGGCTCATGCCTGTAATCCCAGCATTTTGGGAGGCCAAGGTGGGTGGATCACAGAGGTCAGGAGTTTGAGACCAGCCTGGCCAATGTGGTGAAACACTGTCTCTACTAAAAATGCAAAAAATTAGCCAGGCGTGGTGGCAGGTGCCTGTTAATCCCAGCTACTCAGGAGGGTGAGGCAGGAGAATCGCTTGAACCCGGGAGATGGAGGTTGCAGTGAGTCGAGAGCGCGTCACTGCACTCCAACCTGGGCAACGAGAGCGAAGCTCAGTCTGAAAAAAATTTTTTTAAAATAATAAAATAATAATAATTCTCATAACAACCCAGTGAAGTAGACACATGATCATCTCTAGTTGGCAGATGAAGAATCACAGCACAGTCAAGTTTGTCACTAGCATGGGGACCCACAGGTGTCAGTGGCAAAAGCAGGAATTGGAAGCAAAAGGGCAGCGTCTTCCGTGCACGTAGGACACGCAGCAGTGCCTGTGCTTCCTTGTTGTTTTTGTTTGTTTTACCTCTGGTGACTGCTATTTCTTATGGCCCCAGCTGCTAGAGCAGCCGGTGTTCCTTTAGGAGTAGGGCTTTAGGTTCCCCGAATCTTCACCCAGGGGCACCTCCTTCACCTTGAGCCCTGTGGGTCCTGTAGCAGGAGGTGAGATTGCCCGTCACACTCCAGGAGTCCACCAGGCCCGGCAGGCCTTTACGCAGCAGAACAAAAGGCCAGCTGTTTATTTCCTAGGCAGGGTTAATGGAAATCACCCCATGGGTCTGATACCAAGATCACCTTAAAATTAACTTGTGTTTTAAAAACCACTTTTTGTTTGGTCGTTTGGTGGTGGTGATGGTTTCTGAGACAGGGTCTCGCTCTGTCATCCATGCTGGAGTGCAATGGAGTACAATCATAGTTCACTGTAGCCTGGTACTCCTGAGCTCAAGCCATCCTCCCATCACAGTTAAAACCCATGTTTAATCTTCTCTAAACAAGTAACTTTTGTTAACAGAGTTTTCAGTCTTCTAGGAGGATCAATTAGAATTTTTTTTAATGAGCTGCTTTTTTCTTATTATATGCCAGCTAGTTTTTCAGAAAAGCAATAGCATAGGGTCATTCCCACAAGGGAATGTACATAAAAACAAAGTAAATATATGTTTCTAAAGACCACCCTTTCTTTTTTTTTCTTTTTCTTTTTTTCTTTTTTTTTTTTTTGCTAAAATGTGTGTTTATAACCAGATTTCTCATCAGGCTTTCTTGGGATCTTCAAAATATGTTTCTTTTGCAAATATAGGTTTAGAACTAAATATATTCTGTATCCCGTCATCTTGTTGTATTACAGATGAGAAGACAATTAATTCTGTTATAAAGTCTCATAAGGCAAGAAAGAAGGTGCTTGGGGAAATTGGACTGTGCTAGAGATCTTTTCTGATTCTGCCATATATGATACATTCAGTGATCTGCGATATACAATGATTACTGTCTCTTTACATTCCTCTACCTATATTTTTTAATTGGGTAAGATGATGAACTGGAAGATGACTTGCTACATCCAGAAATTTCAAAGCATTCTTCAGGATTTTGTTGGAAACACATGTTATTCTATTGTTACCATTTTCTGCCTTTTTCACTCTACCACGGAAAACCAGATGGTCTGTACAAGCCGAGAGAAATAATTTCCAACCCAGCGTATTTGCATAATTTCCTCTCTGCCCTTAGTCTGGAACGAAAGGAAACAATGAATTGAGTTCAACATAATAAACCAGATCAGTTCTTAATTACAGAATTAGGAAAGATTTTCACATAATTTAAGATTCTTTGGTTGTATTGCTTTCAAAGTTAGAGAAAGTCTCTTTTAAAGTGTGATTTCTATTAGAGGCTTTTTTTCCTGATGAATTCATTGATTCAACAAGTCAAAATGGATGACAGTTTTTGCAAACCAAAGAAAGAGAGTGATGACATTTAAAATACATATATAGACATAGAGAATTTCAAATGTTCTACACTCCTGCTGCTCTCTCAGGGCCTGTTCATGGTCTCCTAAAAAGGATGTTTGACCTGTTTGCAGAGCTCTGACAGATGATATTTTGACAGTCTCTTTCTTCTGTGAGTTCAATGCTATGCCCAAGATGAATAGGCATTCAACTTCTAAAAGTACAATTTAAAAGTACATTTTTGCATACAAACCAGCCTCTGCTGCATACTTCATTCTTAGCCTTATATAAGAGTAAGATATTTGGTATTCTGATATTCATGTTACCTTTCTGATTGCATGAGTTGAGCGAACTTCTATGCATCACGTCCCATGACACAGGGCTCCTCTGTGAAGCAGGGAAACAGCACGGCATCTGATCCCCTTAATTCTTACAACACCGAGAGAACATAATTGCTTTATCATACAGAGCTATGAAGATAGCACATGTCACCACTGTATGAAAGCTCTTAGGTTGTGGAATTTGGTCTAATGTTATCGTGGAAGACTACTGAAATAGGGAACAGTAGGATTGATAAATCGAGAAAGAAAAGAGAAACCAGGAATAATCAGTGAATGATAAGCAAGTAACATGGTTTAAAAGCATTCCAGGAGTTCCATTTTGAAGCACTTTTGTTTACTTAGTTTAGCTACCCACTTGTTGCTTTGGAAGAGTTTCTATTAATTGGACATCATTTTTCAAATGTGCGTACTCAATTGTTATATGAATTACAATGGACTGCATAGGTTTCGTTGCAGAAATGTTTTTCAAGTAATACTTAGAAGAAACATGCTTCATAGCATTTTATAGTATATGACATTTTTAAGGGAGAATGCTTTACATGTAATATTTAGCACAATTTGGAATTATTAGTATATTGGATTTTCTCATGTTCTGGGCAGATGAAAGAATGTATATGTTTGTATCAATAAAAGCTGTGAATACAATATGTGAGCATATTTTAAATCCATCAAATATATCATCTCTAGTAAAGCTATAAGTTATAGAATACTTTAATAAAGTTTTTTTTCTTATTCATGAAATATTATGTCTGGTAGCGGGAAAATGTGATCTGTTCAGAAAAAGGATAATGAAAGAAATCTTATTTTTTATTAGAGAAATATGATTGCTATACAATAATGTGGCCTACATTTAATTCTACATGTTTTAAAATTAGAACTGGGCTTTAAAAATTTATGATTCTATGCCGGGTGTGGTGGCTCACGCCTGTAATCCCGGCACTTTGGGAGGCCGAGGCAGGTGGATCACGAGGTCAGGAGTTTGAGACCAGCCTGGTCAAGATGGTGAAACCCCATCTCTACTAAAAATACAAAAATTAGCCGGGCATGGTGGCGGGCACCTGTAATCCCAGCTACTCTGGAGGCTGAGGCAGGAGAATCGCTTGAACTGGGGGGGGTGGAGGTTGTAGTGAGCTGAGATTATGCTGCTGCACTCTAGCCTGGGCAACAGAGCAAGACTCCTTCTCAAAAAAAAAAAAAAATTATGATTCTATATGAAACGTATGTTTGTATGGACTTGGAAAAATCTTAGTTAAGGTCTTCTCAACTGTTTTCAACTCTGTAACTTTATGATATAAACGAACTATGTAAGCATTTCTTTTCTTTACAGTTCACTGATGTATGTTAATTCAGTATAAGGTACACATCAAAGTAAAATTAACCACAAAAGACTTTAATATGAGGGAAAAATAAAGCAAATGCTTGATAAGAGAGAATACAGTATTCCGGGGGTTATGAACTATTAATATTTCTAATTAGTGGCAATCCAGTTTGAGAGTATAAATTTGGATTATCAGCCTAGTTCTGAAAAACTTTATACTGCTGTATGGCAGCTGAGGGCTTCCAGTTCATTACTTGTATCTGTTTAGTCTGTTAACTCTGACAAAAGCCATTATCTATTTTTTTGCCCAAAGGCATTAGAAGGAAACACTATGAGTAAAGTTTTCTTTCTAGTATAAACAGTAAATCTTACGAGGCATTGAGCAAACTCATATTCTGGTAAATATTTTGAAAATGTTTGGCACTCATTAATACCAGCAAGTGTCTAGCAGTTTGATGAGTACTTGGTGGCTTTTAAATGGAATGTATAGTCCATCAAAAAACTATAGGAGGCCTTAATTAGCTGAGTGACATTGGACAAATCATCCAGAGTCAAATCCCTGAGAGTCAATTTGCTTATCTTTGCATTTGGAGTAATAATGACGTATGACCCCTATAGACCTCAAGGCTCAAATATAATTTGAAAGTCTTAAAAGTAGTAAAGCGCTGTATGATAATGAAGTATTAATCATTTAACAAACACTTGTTAAGTGTTAGCTCGTTTTTTTTCCTCCTGACTTGGGCCCTTAAACTGCTTGCCTGTCTTGGGAAGAGTGTCTTTGGTGAGGTCCTACGAGAACTTTCCATTGTGCCTGGTCCCAAGCACCACCCAACTCTCCACCCTTCCACCAACTTGTGCTGGCCTTGAAAAGGTCAGAAGGCTGTTGGAAGAGTCCTGGGGAGAGAAACGTGGCAGCCGAACCCAAGACAGTTATGGTGGGACCTGGAGAGGAACCAGATGTTGCCCTGGTATAGTTGATTATGTTGGATGGAGCTGAGATCACAGAAGATGAAGGCTGAAAGGGACGCTAGGGTTATTTTGTTTGTGTTTTGTTGTTTTTGCTTGTGTGTTTGTTTTTCAGTTACAGCTGTAGGGGTGGGGGAACTATCTTTAGAGGAGTCTCAGGACCCAGCATGCTCAATAACAGAGGAGCGGGGACTTATGAGAAGTCCGGCAGAGCAAGCGGTGGGCAGTGGCTTTTCTGGTTCTGAAAATATCTGCATGATCATACAGGGGTCATCAGGGTTCAGAGAATTAAACTAAAGCACGACCACAAACCCATGCGTGGTTTCTTTCTTCAAAGTCACATCTGAAGCTCAATATTACAGGTTGAGCGTTCCAAATCCAAAAATCTGAAATTCAAAACTTTTTGAGTACTTCCATAGGCTAGAGATACCTTTGCTTCCTGATGGTTCAACGTACACAAACTTTGTTTCATGCACAAAATTATTTAAATTATCATGTAAAATTACCTTGAGGTTATATGTATAAAGTATACATGAAACATTAATGAATGTTGTATTTAGACTTGAGTTCCATCCCCAATATAGCTCATTATGTACATACAAATATTCCAAAATCTCAATAAAATTTTAAATCCAAAACACTTTGGTCCCAGGCATTACAGATAAGGGATACTCAGAATGTACACTCTAAGTGTTTCAGGGTGCTTAACATAGTACTTCTATCACTTCTTGTTATTTGAGCTTTCTAGATTTTGGAGTTCTGGATAAGAAGCTTATCTTTCACAAACATTACTTGTAGTTGTTCTTTTCCAGATATAAACCTAGGTAGAAAAAAGTTGTTATAAACAGAAAAATCTATTGTCCTTTTTTTTAAAATGGGGCTTCCACATGTAACTAACAATTTGGTTTTAGTGTTAGCTATGATTTGTTCTCGGAATGATGAATGATAGCACACAAATGATTACAACACTTGAATAGATTGTAGCCTTTATTTAGTTTTTTGATGCGATGGCAGAGCTGCTTCTAACACTCAGTCCCAGTTATAATCACAGAAGTATCTGCCATAAGCCCAGCTGATTAGGCTCTGCAAGTTTGATCTGATTTGTTGTTGTTGTTGAGAGGGAGTCTTGCTCTGTCACCCAGGCTGGAGTGCAGTGGCACAATCTCGGCTCATTGTAACCTTCGCCTCTGGGGTTCAAGCAGTTCTCTGCCTCAGTCTCCCAAGTAGCTTGGATTACAGGTGCCCACCATGCCTGCCTAATTTTTTTGTATTTTTAGTGGAGACAGGAATTCACCGTCTTGGCCAGGCTGGTCTTGAACTCCTAGCCTCATGATCCACCTGCCTCGGCCTCCCAACTGGGGGTTACAGGCATGAGCCACCGCGCCCGGCCTCTGATTTTTCTTTCTCCTCTGTAATGTCTGAGTCAAGAGTCAACTAACATGCAGGTAAAATATGCAAAAAACCCCACAATTTTCTGGAAGGTTTCTGTAAGGGTTGCTCCACAGAGACTCTGGCACCCCAAGTCTGCAGCCCCCTGGAGGTCCCAGGAGACCTGGATCTCTACCCACTGCCCTGTGCATTGACACAGCCCTCCCTTCTCGCCTTCCCCACTGTGATACTGCTTACACATCTTGATTCCTTCAAGGATGAAGCTGTCATACGCTGGGCCTCTGCTCCTGCATTTTTTTCTGATGCTTCATTCATACAACTGTCCCAACTGCCCAGCACCCACTTTGCATCATGCTAATTCTGGGCACCATCAGGAAGCCCACGGCCTGCACCCTGTCCTCTGTCTCACTCACTTCACCTCATCATCACTGCTTATTTTCCTCACTTTCTCCAACAAGCCAACTTCTTTCCACCTGTCTAGTCTTGCTGGATGATGATGATGATGATGATGATTATTATTATTATGATTAACCTGGAATGTTCTTCCCTGCCCTTTACATTGAGCCTAAATGTCTCAGACTATGGTTCTGCAGAAAAGTTTTCCCTGAGTATATTGCACAAAGGAACTTCTCCCATTATTCTCCTCACCCAGTTTGCTTCATATAAATGTAATTATTTGACCAGCAGTTCACATTTTGGACCTCTCTTCTCCTCTCCTCTCCTCTCCTCTCCTCTCCCCTCCACTCCCTTCCCCTCCCCTTCCCTTCCCTCCCCTTTCTTTTTTCTCCTTCCTGCCTGCCTGCCTTCCTTCCTTCCTTCCTTCCTTCCTTCCTTCCTTCCTTCCTTCCTTCCCTCCCTCCTTCCTTCCTTCTTCCCTCCTTCCTTGTTTTCTCTTTTCTTGTCTTCTTTTTCTTTCTTTTACGACAGCGTCTCACTCTGTTGCCCAGGCTAGAGTGCACTGACATGATTGTAGCCTTGTCCTCCAGGACTCCAGCAATCCTCCCATCTCAGCCCCAAGTAGCTGGAACCACAGGCACATGTTACCAGACCTGGCTAATTTTTTAAATATTTTGTAGGGATGAGGTTTCCCCATGTTGCCCAGGCTGGTCTCGAACTCCTGGGCTCAAGCGATCCTCCTGCCTCAGCTTCCCAAAGTGCTAGGATTACAGACGTGAGCTACTGTGCCTGGCCCAAACTCAATTTCTTTTACGTGTATTTCAGCACTCCTCGTTTATCATCCTGAAGTGAAATTTATAGTTAATGCAAACAACCAACACACAAATTTCAAAAACCATTTGGGTCAAAATACTGACCCAATGAATAAAAATATTTAATTTATTCTCAGGTAGTGTGTATTTCAATGGGTTATTTTGCTGGTATAACCACACTAGAAAATGTGAGGAAGCAGTCCCATGGATGGGGCCAGTGCACTTGCAGATTAATGGTGATGTACACCTACAGGTGTGTGGCTATTAATAGTTAACAATTCCTGGTAAATTTCCAAACAAAGTATAGTCTTTCATTGATTGTCACTGTACTTTCATTTCTGGAAAATTCAGTATATTTTACAACTATGCAAAAAAAAGTCCTCATATCCCAAAAACACTTAGATTCTAGGTTCAGATAATTTTATATTTTTCACCTACATGAATTCCAGCAGGATAGTCAAAGATCATGAGAGGAAGTGCATATCCATCTTATAATCATGTAGGATTGTTGTGTAAAATGCAGGACATGTATATTCCTAGCCGCTGTGTACAAGCATCTGTAATGCCTCTCAATTGTTGAAACAACCAAAAATCCAGCAATACCTTTCTGGAACACTCCTTTTGGGGATCCACTGGTTTAGACGATAAGTTCCGTAAGCTCCTCCTGTATGGAGGGCACGAATCATGTTTGCCTCGTCTATTATAGAAGCCTCAACGTCCAGCACATTGTCGCAGTGCATGGCAAATATTTAAGGAAGGAATGAAAGAATGAGTGAATGGAAGGGAATATGCAGAAACAGGAAAACACATTCATCCATTCAGCTGATTGATAGATTGGAGACTCACTCTGTCACCCAAGCTGGAGGGCAGTGGCATGATCTCGGCTCACTGCAATGTCTGTTTCCCAGGTTCGAGTGATTCTCCTGCCTCAAGCTTCTGAGTAGCTGGTACCACAGATGCATGCCACCACGCCCAGCTATTTTCTGTAGTTTTAGTAGAGACCGGGTTTCACCATGTTGGCCAGGCTGTTCTCAAACTTCTGGCCTCAAGTGATCCACCCACCTCAGACTCCCAGAGTGCTGGGATTACAGGTGTGAGCCACCATGCCTGACCCATGTATTCAATTTATAAATGTTTACTGAGCAACTAGTATGTGCCACCTGCTGTTCTAGAACCTAGGAATACAGCAATGAATGAGGGAAAATCCTTCTCTAATGAGCTCTCTCTCTTTCTCTGTCTCTCTCTCTATGGGACTACTTTGTGACTGCAGTATGGCATTTGGTTTTCCTATACAGGTACAAGGTGGCTGTACTTGTGACATGCCAAGTTTTTTTTTAACTCAGAATACTTACCATATAAATAGAACAATAGAGTATGATAGAGAAAGCTGGCTAGGAAATAAAAAGCAGTGGAAGGAATTCAGGTTGATGACAAAGAAGTGTGAATTGTGCTTAAGAAACAAACAATAGAATAAAATGAAAGCCTGAAAATAAATAACTTGGTTATTTACAGATTCCTTGTATCTGTCAATACAGCATCACAGACCAAAACATTTAAAGTCAGGGTTTGTTGTGGTTGTTGTTGTTGTTCTTTTCATAAATAGGGCCATATTAGAGAAACTTTACATGACGTTTTTCTCCTGTGCAATCTTTTTTACGTCGCAGTTTCCTGGGAAATCTTACGTCAGTTTAATACAGGCCTGAATTTAACTGGAAAACAGTGACACAAATTGTCATGATGAAAAGTAACATTTTGGGGGTCTTAATAACCATTGAAATACTGATAGCTGTTTTCTTTTTTTTAACTTCTATGTTATTTAGGGACCTATTTTGCAGGCACAACCTTAAACTAAAATAGCTCGTGTCCTTTGAGAAGCCTACCCCCAGAAAATAAATAGATGTGGGAATGATATTTGGAGTTTGTGAGTAACGTTCTCTTTTTTTTTTTTTTTTTTTTTTTTGACACAAGGTCTCCTTCTGTCACCCAGGCTAGAGTGCAGTGGCGCCATCTCGGCTCACTGCAATCTCTGCCTCCCAGGTTCAGGTGATTCTCCCACCTCAGCCTCCAGAGTAGCTGGGATTACAGGTGTGTGCCATCATGCCTGGCTAATTTTTTTTATTTTTAGTGGGGATGGGATTTTACCATGTTGACCAGGCTGGTCTTGAATTCCTGACCTCAAGTGATCCACCCACCTTGGCCTCCCAAAGTGATAGGATTTTGGGAGCTACCGCACCCAGCCTGGAGTTTATAAGTAATATTCTCTTTTTTTTCTTCTTTTTCATACTTTAAGTTCTGGAGTACATGTGCAGAACATGTGGTTACATAGGTATACATGGGCCATGGTGGCTTGCTGCGCCCATCAGCCTGTGATCTACATTAGGTATTTCTCCTAATGCTCTCCCTCCCCTCGCCCCCTACCCCCCAGCAGTCCCCGGTGTGTGATGTTCTTAAACTGGCATGTTTCTTGGCCACAGCTCTTGAATTATAATTATTGTACTTTGAATTATTTTGATGTTAAGATTAACTTTTATGCTTATGCTTATTGCTGTCGTGAGTGGTACTAAAGAGTCCTGGGTTGTAAATTGAGCCACGAGTGCAAAGAGGAAATTAAACCGTTCTATATTCAAATTAAGCCATAAACATAGGAACTTGACTGTATACTGGGGAGGGCGGGTAAGAACAGTGCAGGAGCACAGGGTGATCCAGCGTCACACAGGGCGCGTGCTCAGGAAGGCATCAATAAACTGCCGATGAATCAACATTGTAAGAACAGGGAAATGAACTTTGAAGTTTCTTTGACATCAGTTATTCCACCAACCTAAGAAATAGGTGCTGCTTCCTCTCTTATATAGAGGAGGAAACTGAGGCACAAAGACTTCAGTTTAGCTTTATTTTAAGAGACAGAGTCTCACTCTGTTGCCTAGGCTGTAGTGCAGTGGAGCAATAATTGCAGCTTACTGCAGCCTCAAACCCCTGGGCTCAAGCGATCCTCTTGCCTCATCCTCCTGAGTAACTGGGACTACAGGTGTGCACCACCATACCTGGCTAATTTTATTTTTTGTAGGGATGGAATCTCACTTTGTTGCCTGGGCTGATCTTAAAGTCCTGGCTTCAAGGGATCCTCATGCCTCATCCTCAAATAGTGCTGAGATCACAGGCATGCACCACTGAGCCCACCCTTATTTTGTTTTTAAGGCAATATTTATGCTATGTTTCTAATAACTCATCATTCACAAGAGTCCTGTGAGGCAGACCTATTGTTTTCATTTCACAGAGAAGGAAACTGAGGCACAGAACTTCAAGTGGCAGCTTTGATCACGGGGCTGAGATATGGTGGCCACAGGTAGTCATGAGTGAAGACAGCAGCTTGTCCTCTTAGATGACTTGCTGGCTGTGTATTCCCCTGCATCTGGGGTGTCAGATTAGGCACCTGCTGAATACACCAGCAAGGAGCAGAACAGGACTGTCTGATTCCAAAATCCATGTCCTTTCCCCTCCCCTATCCTTAGCTGCAAAACCAGTGATATTCCCTACTCACCGTGGGAAGAAGTGTGCATGCCTTCCTAATCATCAAAGCCAAGAGTTTTTGTCCACAATTCGAATTCCTGGTGACCTTTCTTTTCTGCTCATTGTTCATCCCTCCTTCATCTCATTGTGGTTTTTTTTCCTGCCTCCTACTTCTCTGAGCATGACCTCTCATTCTTGTCTGACTTTTCCCCCATCTAGTAAATATGTGTGTTCCCTGAAATTTTATCTTAAACTCTCTTTATTCTTCTATCTGCTTAAAGCACCTGTGTGTTAGCATTCTCCTCTACTTCCTGGGCTCATCCATTACCTTTATGTAGCCATCCTAAAATAGACTTTTCAAAAATTCCACCTGTAATCCCAGCAACTGGGGAGGCTGAGGTGGGAGGATCACTTGAGCCCAGGAGTTCAAGACCAGCTGGCAACTTAATGAGACCCTGTCTCTACAAAAAATAAAAAATAAAAAAATAGCTGGGCATGATGGTGCATGCCTGAAGTCCCAGAAACTCAGGAGGCTGAGGCTGGAGAATCGCTTGAACCCAGGAGGTGGAGGTTGCAGTGAGCCGAGATGGTGCCACCACAGAACTCCAGCCTGGGCGACAGAGCAAGACTGTCTCAACAAAAAAAAAAAACAATTCCAGTCATATAAGTCCAATTGCTTATTATACATTTCTCCATGGTTGTTTTATTACTGTTATCTTGTCTAAGATAAAATTCTTCTTCTTTTTTTTTTTTTAAACAGAGTCTTGCTCTGTTGCCCAGGCTGGAGTGCAAGTGGCATGATCTTAGCTCACCGAAACTTCTGCCTTCTGGGTCAAGTGATTCTCCCATCTCAGCCTCCCAGATAGCTGGGATTACAGGTGCATGCCACCATGCCTGGCAAATGTTCGTATTTTTAGTAGAGATGGAGTTTCACCACCTAGGCCAGGCTGGTCTTGAACTCCTGACCTCAAGCAATCTGCCCGCCTCCGCCTCCCAAAGTGCTGGGATTACAAGTGTGAGCCACCACACCCAGCCTAAGGTAAAATTCCTGATTGCTGCTTCCCAAAACCAACCTCTGTTTCTAACTTCCATATTATTACCAGTACACATTTACCCAGATATAGGACAATTTGTTTAACAATTAACACTCAGTTTATCTAGCAGTGGTTCATCTAATGACTGAAGCCTCTTTCGAGTGTTTTTGTGTACATGCATGCATCCTGTTCTTTTTACCATGTTGTTTTTCTTATTAAGGACTTCTTAAACATGCTTATGGAAACATTTTCAACTTCATTTGTATTTCTAAAAAGTCATGATGAATTTTGTTTCAGTTACAGCTATTAAGGGTTATCTAAAGACCCTTTCTTCAAAATGTTTTGTTAGGAGCAATAGATACTTGTAAAATTTATGAAAATTTGACTAGTTTTTTTCTTATTACTTCTTTACATTATGTGATTACTGTTTCCTCCTTGTTTTTTTTCCCTCTAAGTGATTATATTAGTATTCTGTTTTTGTCATTTTAGAGAATGGACACAGAAGTCACCTTAGGTGAATTGACTTAAAATCTTTTAAGAAAAATAGCAAAAATGATAACCCGTGAAATGGGTGATCAAGTTTTTAAGTCCATAGAATGTTAAAAGTTTATAACAAATATTGCTATAGAAAATGCATGTAGAGGCCGGGCGCTGTGGCTCATGGCTGTAATCCCAGCACTTCAGGAGGTCAGGAATTTGAGACCAGCCTGGCCAACATGGTGAAAACCTGTCTCTACCAAAAATGTACAAAAGTGGTGGCGCATGCCTATAGTCCCAGCTACTCTGGAGGCTGAGGCGGGAGAATCACTCCACCCCGGGAGGCGGAGGTTGCAGTGAGCTGAGATCGCAGACACTGCACTCCAGTGTGGGCAACAGAGTGAGACTCCGTTTCAAAAAAAAACAAACAAAAGAAAGAAAAGAAAATACATGTAGAATGTTAGGCCAGGGCTTCATTAAGTGAGTTTATTGACTCTAGGCTAATTGGCTCTACCTGTGAGCAAAAACTGACTGTGTCGAAGACAGTTTATGCACCTGTCTCTCCTCTTGGTCACATGGACATGTTGCCTCTCCCCCTTCTTCTCTGCTCAGACATCTCAGAAGCTCCTAACTGGCTTTTCTTCCCATGAACAGCACAATAGGTTTCCTAAATAAAGATTTTAACATCCCAGTCCCCTGTGTTAAAATCTGGGATGGCTCATCATTTACAAGATCAATTTCAAAAGTATTAGCCTGGTGTTCCAGGCTCTCAACAGGATGGATGGCTCAGGCTTGGCTTTTTAGACATAACGCCTACGGTTTCTGTATAAGCAGCAAGCAGCAGGTCTACTCACTTGAGGATGTCTTGTACCCAGTCACCCCTGCTTTCTTCCTGGTTCAAATCCTGTCACCCCGTGGAGACTTCTCTGATCCCCACGGAAGTTTCATCCTCTGATCCTCAGTGCCACATGGCATTTGTTGTGCTGGTTATTTCTTGACATGTCTGTCTTATGCTTTCAAAGAGTGTACACTCTCTGAAGGTTCAGCATGAAACTACCAGTACCTTGCATTCCCTTCAGTCTTCTATTCTAGTAAGTTCAAAGCTAGCAGTTCAAAGCTAGTATTTAATAGCATCTTTAAAAAATATGTATGACTAGACAGTGTGGCCAAAGTGTTTGAGCCAGAGGGTCTGAATTCAGGTCTTTGCCTAACATACTCATTATAGCTGTGTGACACTGGGTATGGCACCTAACATCTCTGGACATTGGTTCTTTTACTCTTTCTTTAAATAGTAAGGATAATAATACCAATCAAATAGGTTTGGTTTAAGAACAAATCGTTTTGGAGAAGTGCATTCTATATCATAAACTGCTTTAATAATATTAATACTGGCAGTATTTTTATTACTGCTGTTGTGAATAGTAGAGCATTGAAGGCAGTTTATTTATTTATTTATTTATTTATTTATTTATTTATTTATTTATTTATTTTTGAGATGCTGTTTTGCTTGTTGCCTAGGCTGGAGTGCAATGGCACAATCTAAGCTCATGAAACCTGCACCTCCTGGGTTCAAGTGATTCTCCAGCCTTGCCTCCTGAGTAGTTGGGATTATAGGCACCTGCCACCATACCCAGTTAATTTTGTATTTTTAGTAGAGACGGGGATCTAACCATGTTGGCCAGGCTGGTCTTGAACTCCTGACCTCAGGTGATCCACTCACCTCAGCCTCTGAAAGTACTGGGATTATAGGCGTGAGCCACGGTGCCTGGCCTCTACGTGTGTTTTCTATAGCAATATCTGTTATGGAATTTTAACTTTTTTTTTTTTTTTTTTTTTTTTGAGATAGAGTCTGGCTCTGTCACCCAGGATGGAGTGCAGTGGCAATATCTCGGCTCACTGTAACTTCCATTTCCCGGGTTCCAGCGATTCTCCAGCCTCAGCCTCCTGAGTAGCTGTTATTACAGGCGTGCATCACCATGCCTGGCTGATTTTTGTGGTTTCAGTAGAGAAGGGGTTTTACCATGTTAGCCCGGCTGGTCTCGAACTCCTGATCTCAAGTGATCCACCCGTCTTGGCCTCTCAAAGTGCTGAGATTACAGGCATGAGCCACTGCACCCATACAAGGCAGTTTAATTTTTCTTCTGGTCTGGTCTTCTCTTTCTTCTCCATTTCTCAGCCTCTTCTCTCATTACCTACCTGTTCTACATCTATTGCCTCTGACGTGCATTTGTTGCCACCATTTCTTTTGTGTGTATCAATTTACTTTCCTCTCCTTGCTTTAGATATCTTTCATCTTCATTCCCAATCTTCCTCTTTCTGCCAAAATGTCATTTTCCATGCGATGTTTCTTTCTTCATTATTCTTTAGCTTACTTTCTTGTTAGTATGTATAATAGGATTTAAAAGTGATAGGCGATTAAATAATTATCATAAAATCCAGAAGTCTATGCAATTTCTCTTGCACTTAGGATAGCATTTTTTGCAAGTGCTGTTTTATTTGTAGGCACAGAATTTTGGAATATTAGTAGTAGAAAGAGGTATATAAATTAATCTAATCCAATCTACTTGGGTTAAGGATGAAAGTGGATGTCTAGAGAAGTTAAGGCACTTGTCCTGGACCTCAAAGTTAATTACTGATTGAGTTGATAATTAAGACGTTTCCTGGGTTCAATTTACTCTTGTCTCATTTTTTGCTAACCACTGTATTGTGTTTCCTGCCCCAGGGTTCAGTTAAGGGCACCATCTGGGAATTAGTTTGTTTTCAGCATGCAATCAAGCTGATTGGCTTTGGACAAGTTATTTACTTACCCCTCTGGCCTTGATATTCTCATCAGAATGTGAGAGGACTAGATAGATATTCTTTAAGGGCTCTTTTTAATTTTCAACCTTTCTTCATCCATATTTGATAATTATTTGGTGATGGCCAATTATTTACATATAAAAGCGATTTGGACTGTTACACTCTGTTTGCCTTCACGGTTTATTCCAAATGCCACCCAAGGTGGGCCTTCTTTTGCACATTACTATATTTTAATTTATACAACCTCTTAAGCTTCTCCAGTATTTGTTTAAATTATTTCTAATTAAAACATGATGACTTTCTTGGCAGAAATCCTGTCCTTGTACTACAAGGATGTTTGGCAAGGTTTTTGTTATTTTTTTAAGAGGCTGAAGGAAGATTAAATATTTTGCTGAAATATTTTCTCTGGATTATAATGTTGGGACAGAACAGTGCAACATTCTTAGTGTATACTACCTGAATGTTGAAAAAGAGAGCCTCCGTTCTTCCTTATTTGGAGAACAGTAGAGTATTAACCATTCATTGATTTCATTGAATACTTTTTCGCACAAATTATTCACAATGTGAAGCAAACTCAGATAAAGAAAGAAAATAAATGTATAGAAGTATCTTTGTTGAGGATGTAAGAATCTGTCAATTTGACCTGTGAAGGGTAGGAATTCCAGGAAGTTTCTAAGCCCTCTAACTTCACAAATACTCACATTCCTTTCAAATTCGTAGAAAATCAATCTACCCATTTAAATAAATGAGAAATAAGTCTTGCTTACTTCATTCTGGTTCACTAGGGTTCTTTCCCCATCTACCTGGGTTACTGGAATGTTGGCTGGTTCAACCATTCAAATGTAGGAGCCTTTCCACATCTAGGTCTGGGTCATGTGAGTAAACCACTGAACAGAAACTTGAATGAAATTCTCCTGGCCCCGCACTTTCTTTAGTTAATTTTGCTTTTAGTAATCAATTAATATAGTCCATCAAAGACTGATTTTGGGCTGGGCAAAGTGGCTCACGCCTATAATCCCAGCATTTTGGGAGGCTGAGGTGGACGGATCACTTAAGGTCAGGAGTTCAAGACCAGCCTGGCCAACATGGTGAAACCCCGTCTCTAACTAAAAATATAAAAATTAACCAGAAATCACTTGAACTCGGGAGGCAGAGGTTGCAGCGAGCAGAGATTGTGCCACCCACTGCACACTCCAACCTGGGCAACAAAGCAAGACTGTCTCAAAAAAAAAAAAAAAAAAAAAAAAAAAGCTGATTTTGGCTATTTATGGAAATTTCAGTCAGTTTGCCAGAGCATCATTTCCTGAAGTGCTTACAAATAGTCATTTTTTGTCTTTTGGTGTCTGAGAGCCTATTTTAAGAGCATTACCAAGCGTGGGAAACTAGTATCACTATATTCCAGCTGTGGAAAGTATATCACTGTCATAATGCACTTTAACTTCCTATGAAAGGATTTCTTAGCGGACATGCTAAGAATTTACTTCGAGGTGTGTACGAAACATGTACTACGATGACGATGAGCCTTCTGAAGTGGTAAGAAATATACACCCATTGACATCTGACATTTTTCATCTTTTTTTTTTAACCATTTCCAAGTTTGTTTTTAAACTTTCCACTCAAGTGCTTGCTTTCACTAACAGTAATATTTTTCCCTTAGGGACTAGCACAAATGTTGAAATACTTTGGGACAAAGTTTGAAATGAACACATTTTGTAATTATTTGTTATATGTGGAATTATTTTTTGTGCTTGAACTTGGATTTTAAATAGTTTTCCGTATCTTCAAACATCTTCTGAAAAGGTATTTTTAAAAGGTTTTATAAGTGTAACTATAGACAATTTAGATTCTTTTTTAAAAAACTTGATTTCCTAGTGAAATTATATCTGTTAAAGATAGTTAAAAGTAATTGAATTGAGAATTGTATATGTTATAAAACTTTGGATCATTTGTGAATACTTAGTAAACTGTTAGTGAAACCTCACTTTAAGAAATATTTCTCCTAAATATTAAAAAAAGTATTTAAATTAAGATTATATAACTAGGATTGTGCATTGTTCTCAAGCCATAAAATTATGTAAAAGTCTACATTTATCAATACATATAGCAAAACTGACAGTAAATGTCAACTGTTCCTTATATGCAAATAAAAGATGAAGCTAAACTTTAAGAGTTATGGACACATTTTCGAAATTGTAGAAAGCTATATTAAACCATATATTTCATTGAAATAGTATATAATTCAATTCAAATTTAATAATTATGTTTCTGCTTCCTTAATATCTTATTGAATTGTGATGGTAATTTGATCTGATTTTAGAAAGACTTAAGAACTCTAAGTTTGACTGTTAAGAAACAAACCTGTATTAAATAATATATTTTGGCTGTCTGGTCATATTCCACCAAAAATGAAATTCCCTTTTTAGGTGCGTTTGGGGGTACAATAGAATGAGATTATTTCACTTTTTGTCATATGACCAGGAGGAAAGAAATTTCTTGAAAAGCAACCGAGCTCTCTTCTGTAAACACAGCAAGCTGAAATCCCACAGCTCCTAATTTGGTGTCTTCATTTCAGTCATTGGAGTAAGATTATGAACAACTGCTATAATTACATTCTGAGAGTTAAAAGTTCTCATTATAAATTTCGAAATGGTCATTTCTACTAATGTGGCCATTATTTTTCTAAAGACCCACTTCTGTCTCTTGTTTTTCACCCTTGGGTCACTGTCAGTGTGGAAAAAAACTTAAAAGAGTAGGATATGACTCCATTCAAGTGTTCCCAGGAACTGAAAGTGATTGCAAAATTATAAGCTTTCGGAATAACACAGAGAAAACTTCTACAAAACAAATAATGCAGAAATGCATCCAATATTTAGGTCTTGCTCTCTATTTTTATTGTCTGCATCGCATGTGGCTTATACAGAATTTTCAAACTATTTAAGAGTTGCATTTAAGCATATGCTACCAAAAAGGAAAAAAGTATTTTGAAGAATGGTGTTAACATTTTAGAGAAAGCATTCCTGAAAATGAGTTCCAGGTTTTGTTATTTTTTTAATAGAGAATGTAAATGTATACAGAAATTATTTCCTAGAATATACTCGAAGGAGTATTTTAGGAATACAAACATTCATTAATTACCCCTCATGTGTTTAAAATATACACCTGTTACATATGATTATGCACAAAAGCCAGTTTTTCATGAATAATTTGTCTTTTTTACATAATTTCAGAAACCATATGCTCTATAATGAAGAAAAAATATTTAAAGTATGTAATCATGTTAAACAGTTACAGCATGAGTCACTATTTTAAAAAAAAAAAGAACCGGTCTGCACGTGACAACAAGAACTTAAAGGATCTGGTGTTCATTTGAAATGTGCTGGTGATTTAACACGTCACTGTAAATTCATTAACTTAGGTCATTCTGGTTATTGAGATCAAATTTGAAATTTTTCTTTTGTTAACTATTCAAATGTTTAAAAACCCTGTAAGCCAGATCAGAGTATTAGGACATAAATTTGAGTGTGTTTATTCTATAAAATGAGGTCTACATAACTGTTTTAAAAATTGACTCTGGTAATTCTTCTAAGTCTTATAGTAAAATTTGCCAGAGGTATACTATTTAAATTACAATTAAGCTGTCAAATTTAAAAATTAATTTTTGATTTCTTTTATTCTGTTTTTCTCCCTGTGAATCAAAAATTGTTTGCGGTATATAATAATTTTTTGTGGATTTGTCATTATTTTTGAATATTTAAAATATCCTGTGCTTTGCTGTAGTATAGGTGGCAGTAGTCTAAACCTTGATCTTTTCAATGCATTTACATCAGGATTTTTATTTTTGTGGGAAGATAAGAATCATTATTTTCCCCTGAGGTCACTGATGTGGTCTTATATTTAAGAAGAAACATGCATCAATAAGAAATATAAAAATAGGATAAAAATAGCCTGCCTTTGAAAGGACTACTTTATTTAAGAAGGTGTATTTCCCTATTGTGTCTTGTTAGAGGGTGGAACTGGGCCAGTAGTGGACAAAAGGGACAAGAGGGCCGAGCATGGTGGTTCATGTCTGTAATCCCAGCACTTTGGGAGGCTCAGGCGGGCAGATCACCTGAAGTCAGGAGTTCAAGACCAGTCTGGCCAACATGGGGAAACCCTGCCTCTACTAAAAATACAAAAATTAGCCAGGCATGCTAGCACACACCTGTAGTCCCAGCTCCTCGGGAGGCTGAGACAGGAGAACCGCTTGAACCTGGGAGGCCCAGGTTGCAGTGAGCCGAGCTTGTGCCATTGCACTCCACCCTTGGCAACAGAGCGAGACTCTGTCTCAGAAAATAAAAATAAAATAAAAAGGGACAAGATATGTCTCTTTTCTGTTTAGAAAATAATAAGTGAGCCCACTAATAAATGAGGTGCCGACCTCCCAGTTCTGGAAGGCTTCTATCTTGCTTTTGGCATGCACTAGTTAACACTGTCCAATAGAAGTTTCTCTGATAATGGCAGTGTTTACATCTGCACTGTCCAATATGGTTGCCACTAGCCCTGCCTGGTTATTGAGCACTTGAAATGTGGCAACTAAACAATTGAATATTGAGTCACATTTAAATAGAGCCACACATGTGGCTTCTGCTAGACTCCTTTCTATCCAAAATGTGCTCCCTGCACCAGGGGTGCCTGCGTTACCGTGGAGCTTGTTAGGAATGCAGACTCTCAGAACCCACATCTTTTCTTGTTTGTTTTTTTGAGGCGGAGTCTTGCTCTGTCACCCAGGCTAGAATACAGGGGCACTATCCGGACTCACTGCAGCCTCCACCTCCTGGATTCAAGTGGTTCTCTTGCCTCAGCCTCCACAGTAGCTGGGACCACAGACATGCACCACCACGCCCTGCTAATTGTTTTGTATTTTTAGTAGAGACAGAGTTTTGCCATGTTGGCCAGGCTGGTCTTGAACTCCTAGAATTAAGTGATCCTCCCACCTCGGCCTCTCAAACTGCTCGGATTACTGGCATGAGCCACTGTGCCCGGCCAGAACCCACAACTTGACAAGACCCCCAGGTGAATTCATCAGCTCATTACCATTTAGGAGTCCCCATAGGGCGGAGGCGCAGCCTTGTAGAGCTCATGCTTCCTTAAAATTTCCATCATTCTTTAGGCATTGAAAGAGTAATCCAAGCTTACATATTATAATTTTTAAAGTACTCTTTATAATTAAACTTTCTCCCACCGTTGGGCATTTAGGTTGTTTTACACATACACACAGGCACATATTTGTATAGATACACACATATATGTGTATATATTTCAATGTACACATGTATATATCACATGGGGAACATTGTCTTACCTACATATTTTTCGTGCAACTTTTTCTTTCACAAAGATTCCAAAAAAAAAAAGAGAATTACTGAGTACTTTTAAAAGAGTAATATATACTCATATACTGTTTTTCAGAAACGTTGTGCTAAATTTAGACTTCTAACAACCAGCAATGTTTGAGTTCCACTGTATTACTATCATTTAAAAATGGTTATTTGATAGACAAAAATATTATCTCATTCTTAAACATCTGCATATTTCTGATTACTGTTAAGTTTACTGTTTTTACTTTTATTTTGAGATGGGGTTTCGCTGTTGTCACCCAGGCTAGAGTGCAATGGCATGATCTCAGCTCACTGCAACCTCTGCCTCCCAGGTTCAAGTGATTCTCCTGCCTCAGCCTACCACGTAGCTGGGATTAGAGATGCACGCCACCATGCCTGGCTAATTTTTGTATTTTTATTAGAGACAGGGTTTCACCATGTTGACCAGGCTGGTCTTGAACTTCTGACCTCAGGTCATCCACCCGCCTTTGCCTCCCAAAGTGCTGGGATTACAGACATGAGCCACTGTGCCCAACCCTGTTTTTATATTTTTAAGCCATATTTCCTTCTTCCTCATTTATGTGTCCTTAGGTAAGTTATTTAAACTATCTGCACTTTACTGTCTTCATCTTAAGTTGCTTTGTAAGGTCGCTGAAGACCAAATGAGTTAGTATATTTCACACACTGGGAGTTAGTATATTTCACATGCAGGTGCTGTATAAATTCTTAGCTACTATTACTCTTACTCCTTGGTGAGTTCTGAATGTATGACTTTTGTCCACTTTCTCAGTTGAGTAGCTGAGACTACAAGTGTGAATCACCACACCCAGCTGATTTTTTATTTTTATTTTTTGTAGGAATGAGGTCTCACTATATTGCCCAGGCAGGTCTGAAACTTGTGGCCTCAAGCGATTCTCCTGCCATGGCCTCCCAAAGTGCTAGGATTACAGGTGTGAGCCCCAGCACCCAGTCCCATATTTCCCTAAAGACTAGCAGACCTCACCTTAGGCTGCACTGTTGGGACATCATAAAGAAGCCTCTTTTTGAGGGTTCCTATTATCTGTGATAGAGGCAGAAACATACCCCTCTCCTTTCATTCATTTATTCAGCAGGGATTTATTAAACCTTTATGTAATCCAGGCACTGCTTTCTGCTGCTCCGAACTCAATGTTGATTTGTTATTGATTCTACTGCTATATTTTGGTCTCCCAAACAAGGTAAGACAGCCTTCCTTAAGGGCTTTCAACCCACCATGATGATAGGAGCTATTATTTATTGAATATTTATGGTAAGGCATTATATTAAGTGATGTACATATATTATTCCAAGCAATTTTTTATATCCAAAATTTACAGATGTGGAATTTGAGGCTTAATGAGTTTGAACAATGCTCTCAAGACACATAGTTAATAAGAGGTAGAACCAGAATTCAAACTTGGGCCAACCAACTGCAAAATCCAAGCCTCTTCATTGCTTTACTTTGTCCCTCCCGTGAAGTCACCCTCACAATTTCTGATTTGTTCTCTCACACCTCTGAGGTTAGCCTAGATGTTCCTTCAGATTTTTCATTAGTATTTTTTGATTTATATTTAGCGAATGCATAAGATGTTAGAATTGTTAATGCAGTTGGTATGTGATTTGCTTTGGGGGAATAATTTATCCAGTAAACCTCTACTGAAGTCTACATGTCATTGGTACTTATACTGGTTCTCTCTCCAAGACAATACTGATTTCCACGTTTCCAAAACAAAGTTAAGATGTAAAGACAGAGACTACAGTGTGGGAAGAAATCTTGAAAACTTGTGTAGAGGAATAGAAGCAAATGTAAACAAAATAAATAAATTAGCCTCCCTCCTTCACACTCCCGTATTGCATTGTAACACTGTATTGATTTAGAGAAAAAAAATTATAATTACCAGCATATCAGGGATAGATAGACTAGTAGAGGAAGAAGCAGCTATATAGTGATTAAAGACACAAAGTACTGTTCTGATTGAGGTAGAAAAGCCTGCAGAGATGATTCACAAAAGCTATAACCAGAGCAGTGGATGAGCAAGAAAAGATTTGAACATGAGGTATTGCCTCTGAGGTTTCCAGAATAGGGAAGGCTTAGGAGAAAGTCAGTGGATGAAGAGATGCCAAGTAGACCAGACGGAAAAAGGGAATCACAAGATCACTTTTCAAAGGCTGAAGAGAGAGGAGTTGATCCTAAATTAATAAGAAAGAGAGGTATCCCTTGTGATGAGTACAAAGGAGAACAGGTGACCTGAGAGCTGAACCAGGGGCAATATCAAATTAGTCAAGGCAAGGCCAGGTGCAGTGGCCCATGCCTATAATCCCAGCACTTTGGGAGGCTGAGGCAGGAGGATAGCTTGAGCCCAGAAGTTCAAGACCAAACTGGGCCACATAGTGAGACCCTGTCTTTATTTTTTAAAAAATAGAAAATTTAAAAGAAATTAGTCAAGGCTAAGGAGGTTTAGTCTGAATAATCTTTTGAAGTCCTTTGTCACCTAGACAGGTTTTTCGTATTCTCTAAAGTAGTTCAGCACTCTACATCATGTACTTAGCATTTCATGTCCTGTGCAACAGCAGAATCACAATGTAGCACTAAATGCCACTTTCCTTATGCACACCCACTATCCTTTTTTTGGTGGGGGAGGGCACTGTGTTTGCTTTTATTCAGGAAATAAGTATATTGAATGTACTGTTTTCAAAAAAGGAATGAAAATATTGAGCTGATAGAGATCATCAAGTGTTTCTATTTTATCATTTCTTTTTTTTAATGTTTTGTTATACTTTAAATTCTAGGGTACATGTGCACAACGTGCAGGCTTGTTACATATGTATACGTGTACCATGTTGGTGTGCTGCACCCGTTAACTTGCCATTCACGTTAGGTATATCTCCTAATGCTATCCCTACCTCCTACCCCCACCCCCGGACAGGCCCTGGTGTGTGATATTCCCCACCCTGTGTCCAAATGTTCTCCTTGTTCAGTTCCCACCTATGAGTGAGAACATGCGGTGTTTGGTTTTCTGTCCCTGTGATAGTTTGCTCAGAATAATAGTTTCCAGCTTCATCCATGTCCCTACAAAGGACATGAATTCATCCTTTTTTATGGCTGCATAATATTCCATGGTGTATATGTGCCACATTTTCTTAATCCAGTCTATCATTGATGGACATTTGGGTTTTTGGGTTGGTTCCAAGGCTTTGCTATTGTGAACAGTGCCACAATAAACATACATGTGCATGTGTCTTTATAGCAGTGTGATTTATAATCCTTTCAGTATATACCCAGTAATGGCATGACTTAGTCAAATGGTATTTCTAGTTCTAGATCCTTGAGGAATCGCCACCCTGCCTTCCACAATGGTTGGACTAGTTTACAGTCCCACCAACAGTGTCAAAGTGTTCCTATTTCTCCACATTCTCTCCAGCACCTGTTGTTTCCTGACTTTTTAATGATCGCTATTCTAACTGGTGTGAGATGGTATCTCATTGTGGTTTCGATTTGCATTTCTCTGATGGCTAGTTATGATGAGCATTTTTTCATGTGTCTGTTGGCTGCATAAATGTCTTCTTTTGAGAAATGTCTGTTCATATCCTTTGCCCACTTTTTGATGGGGTTATATGATTTTTTTCTTGTAAATTCGTTTAAGTTCTTTGTAGATTCTGGGTATTAGCCCTTTGTCAGATGGGTAGATTGTAAAAATTGTCTCCCATTCTGTAGGTTACCTCTTCACTCTGATGATAGTTTCTTTTGCTGTGCAGAAGCTCTTTAGTTTAATTAGATCCCATTTGTCAATTTTGGCTTTTGTTGCCATTGCTTTTGGTGTTTTAGTCATGAAGTCCTTGCCCATGCCTATATCCTGAATGGTATTGCCTAGGTTTTCTTCTAGGGTTTTTATGGTTTTAGGTCTACCATTTAAGTCTTTAATCCATCTTGAATTAATTTTCATATAAAGTGTAAGGAAGGGATCTAGTTTTAGCTTTCCACATATGGCTAGCCAGTTTTCCCAGCACCACTTATTAAGTAGGGAATCCTTTCCCCATTTCTTGTTTTTGTCCGGTTTGTCAAAGATCAGATGGCTGTAGATGTGTGGTATTATTTCTGAGGGCTCTGTTCTGTTCCATTGTCTCTATGTCTGTTTTGTTACCAGTACCATGCTGTTTTGGTTACTGTAGCCTTGTAGTATAGTTTGAAGTCAGGTAGCATGATGCCTCCAACTTTGTTCTTTTTGCTTAGGAATGTCTTGGCAGTGTGGGCTCTTTTTTTGGTTCCATATGAACTTTAAAGTAGTTTTTTCCAATTATGTGAATAAAGTCATTGGTAGCTTGATGGGGATAGCATTGAATCTGTAAATTACCTTGGGCAGTATGGCCATTTTCACAATATTGATTCTTCCTATCCATGAGCATGGAATGTTCTTCCATTTATTTGTGTCCTCTTTTATTTTGTTGAGCAATGGTTTGTAGTTCTCCTTGAAGAGGTCCTTCACATCCCTTGTAAGTTGGATTCCTGGGCATTTTATTCTCTTTGAAGCAGTTATGAATGGGAGTTCACTCATGATTTGGCTCTCTGTTTGTCTGTTATTGGTGTATAGGAATGCTTGTGATTTTTGCACATTAATTTTGTATCCTGAGATTTTGCTGAAGTTGCTTATCAGCTTAAGAAGATTTGGGGCTGAGACGAGGGGTTTTCTAAATATACAATCATGTCATCTGCAAACAGGGACAATTTGACTTCCTCTTTTCCTAACTGAATACCCTTTATTTCTTTCTCCTGCCTGAGTGCCCTAGCCAGAACTTCCAACACTATGTTGAATAGGAGTGGTGAGAGAGGGCATCCCTGTCTTGTGCCAGTTTTCAAAGGGAATGCTTCCAGTTTTTGCCCATTCAATATGATATTGGCTGTGGGTTTGTCATAAATAGCTCTTATTATTTTGAGATACATCCCATCAATACCAAATTTATTGAGAGTTTTTAGCATGAAGGACTGTTGAATTTTGTTGAAGGCCTTTTCTGCATCTATTGAGATAATCATGTGGTTTTTGTCTTTGGTTCTGTTTATATGATGGATTACGTTTATTGATTTGCGTATGTTGAACCAGTCTTGCGTCCCAGGGATGAAGCCCACTTGATCATGTGGGATAAGCTTTTTGATGTGCTGCTGGATTCGGTTTGCCAGTATTTTACTGAGGATTTTTGCATCGATGTTCATCAGGGATATTGGTCTAAAATTCTCTTTTTTTGTTTCTCTGCCAGGCTTTGGTATCAGGATGATGTTGGCCTCATAAAATGAGTTAGGGAGGATTCCCTCTTTTTCTATTGATTGGAATAGTTTCAGAAGGAATGGTACCAGCTCCTTTTTGTACCTCTGGTAGAATTCGGCTGTGAATCCATCTGGTCCTGGACTTGTTTTGGTTGGTAGGCTATTAATTCTTGCCTCAATTTCAGAGCCTGTTATTAGTCTATTCAGGGATTCAACTTCTTCCTGGTTTAGTCTTGAGAGGGTGTTTGTGTCCAGGAATTTATCCATTTCTTCTAGATTTTCTAGTTTATTTGCGTGGAGGTGTTTATAGTATTCTCTGATGGTAGTTTGTATTTCTGTGGGGTCGGTGGTGATATCCCCTTTATCATTTTTTATTGCATATATTTGATTCTTCTCTCTTTTCTTCTTTATTAGTCTTCCTAGCAGTCTATCAATTTGGTTGATCTTTTCAAAAAACCATCTCCTGAATTCATTGATTTTTTGAAGGGTTTTTTTGTGTCTCTATCTCCTTCTCTTCTGCTCTGATCTTAGTTATTTCTTGCCTTCTGCTAGCTTTTGAATGTGTTTGCTCTTGCTTCTTCTAGTTCTTTTAATTGTGATTTTAGGGCGTTGATTTTAGATCTTTCCTGCTTTCTCTTGTGGGCATTTAGTGCTATAAATTTCCCTCTACACACTGCTTTAAATGTGTCCCAGAGATTCTGGTATGTTGTATCTTTGTTCTCATTGGTTTCAAAGAACATCTTTATTTCTGCCTTCATTTCGTTATGTACCCAGTAGTCATTCAGGAGCAGATTGTTCAGTTTCCATGTAGTTGAGTGGTTTTGATTGATTTTCTTAGTCCTGAGTTCTAGTTTGATTGCACTGTGGTCTGAGAGACAGTTTGTTATAATTTCTGTTCTTTTACATTTGCTGAGGAGTGCTTTACTTCCAACTATGTGGTCAATTTTGGAATAAGTGCAATGTGGTACTGAGAAGAATGTATGTTCTGTTGATTTGGGGTGGAGAGTTCTGTAGATGTCTATCAGGTCCACTTGGTGCAGAGCTGAGTTCAATTCCTGGATATCCTTGTTAACTTTCTGTCTCATTGATCTGTCTAATGTTGACAGTGGGGTGTTAAAGTCTTCCATTATTATCGTGTGGGAATCTAAGTCTCTTTGTAGGTCTCTAAGGACTTGATTTATGGATCTGGGTGCTCCTGTATTAGATGCATATATATTTAGGATAGTTAGCTTTTCTTGTTGAATTGATCCCTTCACCATTATGTAATGGCCTTCTTTGTCTCTTTTGATCTTTGTTGGTTTAAAATCTGTTTTATCAGAGACTAGAATTGCAACTCCTGCTCTTTTTTTTCACCATTTGCTTGGTAGATCTTCCTCCATCCCTTTATTTTGAGCCTATGTGTGTCTCTGCATGTGAGATGGGTCTCCTGATTACAGCACACTGATGGGTCTTAACTCTATCCAGTTTGCCAGTCTGTGTGTTTTAACTGGAGCATTTAGCCCATTTACATTTAAGGTTAATATTGATATGTATGAATTCGATCCTGTCATTATGATGTTAGCTGGTTATTTTGCTGGTTAGTTGATGCAGTTTCTTCCTAGCATCGATGGTCTTTATAATTTGGCACATTTTTGCAGTGGCTGGTAGTGGTTCTTTCTTTCTATATTTAGTGCTTCCTTCAGGAGCTCTTGTAAGGCAGGCCTGGTGGTGACAAAATCTCTCAGCATTTGCTTGTCTGTAAAGGATTTTATTTCTCCTTCACTTATGAAGCTCAGTTTGGCTGGATATGAAATTCTGGGTTGAAAATTCTTTTATTTAAGAATGTTGAATATTGACTCTCACTCTCCTCTGGCTTGTAGAGTTCCTGCCGGGAGATCTGCTGTTAGTCTGATGGGCTTCCTTTTGTGGGTAACCCGACCTTTCTCTCTGGTTGCCCTTAATATTTTTTCCTTCATTTCAACTTTGGTGAATCTGACAATTATGTGTCTTGGAGTTGCTCTTCTTGAGGAGTATCTTTGTGGCATTCTCTGTGTTTCCTGAATTTGAATGTTGGCCTGCCTTGCTAGGTTGGGGACGTTCTCCTGGATAATATCCTGAAGAGTGTTTTCAAACTTGGTTCCATTCTCCCAGTCACTTTCAGGTATACCAATCAGATGTAGATTTGGTCTTTTCACATAGTCCCATGTTTCTTGGAGACTTTTTTCATTTCTTTTTGCTCTTTTTTCTCTAAACTTCTTTTCTTGCTTCATTTCATTCATTTGATCTTCAATCACTGATACCCTCTCTTCCACTTGATCGAATCAGCTGTTGAAGCTTGTGCATGTGTCATGTAGTTCTTGTGCCCTGGTTTTCAGCTCCATCGGGTCATTTAAGGTCTTCTCTACACTGTTTATTCTAGTTAGCCATTTGTCTAATCTTTTTTCAAGGTTTTCTGCTTCTTTGCAATGGGTTCAAACATCCTCCTTTAGATGGGAGAAGTTTGTTATTACCAATCATCTGAAGCCTTCTTCTCTCAACTCGTCAAAGTCATTCTCCATCCAGCTTTGTTCCATTGCTGGCGAGGAGCTGCGTTCCTTTGAAGGAGAAGAGGCACTCTGATTTTTAGAATTTTCAGCTTTTCTGCTCCGGTTTCTCCCCATCTTTGTGGTTTTATCTTCCTTTGGTCTTTGATGATGGTGATGTACAGATGGGGTTTTGGTGTGGATGTCATTTCTGTTTGTTAGTTTTCCTTCTAGCAGTCAGGACCCTCAGCTGCAGGTCTGTTGGAGTCTGCTGGAGGTCCACTCCAGGCCCTGTTTGCTTGGGTATCACCAGCAGAGGCTGCAGAGCAGCAAATATTGCAGAACGGCAAGTGTTGCTGTCTCATCCTTCCTCTGGAAGCTTCGCCTCAGAGGGGCACCCGGCTGTATGAGCTGTTGGTCAGCCCCTACTGGGAGCTGTCTCCCAGTGAGTCTATATGGAGGTCAGGGACCCACTTGAGGAGGCAGTCTGTCCATTCTCAGATCTCAAACTCCGTGCTGGGAGAACCACTACTCTCTTCAAAGCTGGCAGACAGGGACATTTCACCCACTATCCTTAATGTGTTACTTAGCATCAGCTCTGTGCACAGGGTACAGCCTCCTTCCCATTTTCTAGATAAGGAAACTCAGCCTTAGAACTGTGTCCAGTGGCCCCCAGATTCTCAGATTTAGTATTTGTCACATTACCCCCTAAAGACAGGGTACTTTAGTAAAAGCAAAAGGCTGTGTCCCTAAGATTTAGCCTAAGGAGAAATTTCTACTTTCTCTGGTTTTAAAGCTTAAAAATGCAGACTGGGCAACATAGCAAGACCTCAACTCTAGAAAAATTTTAAAAATTAGCCAAGAATGGTGGCACACACTTGTGGTCCTAGCTACTTGGGAGGCAGGAAGATTGCTTGAGCCCAGGAGGTTGAGGCTACAGTGAGCCGTGATCATACCACTGCACTCAGCCTAGGCAACAGAGCAAGACCTTGTCTCAAAAAATAAAAAATAATTGGGAGCTGAATGTGTCCAAGTGTCTTCTTCTCTTTTATTTTGTCCTATGATTTCTCCCTCCCAATCCTGCCCCAATGCCATAAGGAAAAAGATACATGTGTCATTATTAAGATAAAGATAATCTCAATGTGCTAATGGGGATGAAGTCTGTTGTTAAATCATCATTTTCTAAGTCCTCTGAAAGGTAGTATTTACTCTTTGGATTGAGCTTTCAGACCTGCGCATTGGGAAAATGTCAGGCCATTTAAACTAGAAAAAGTAGCTTTTAATTGATGAAGACCTTTGCATTTCTTTTCCCTGAGTAGCCTCTTTTTCCTTAAAGCTGGGAAATAGAAGGACATTATTTGTCACAAAAATACTTCTAGCAAGCAAGTGAAAATTTAATTTTTCTAGGACCCTTATTGGTGTTGTGCAGAAGCCCATTCTCTGAGTGACATCTCTGATAATCGTAGGCCTGAGCATGTTTATTGGTACATCTGAAGCCCAGACAGCAAATGCCTGAACAAATGGTATTGCCTGAGTCTACAGTTGAAGGATGGTTCAATGTTACTGGTTTGTTGATATGCTGAAAACCACCATGAAATTGCCTCCAAATGCCTTTGACATAGATTTGGACAACAGAAATATTTCTACATCAGTTGACATAGTCACTGGATTAAAAACCACCTTTACTAACCACTATGAAGAACAGATGGAGGTTGCTCAAAAAAACTAAAAATAAAGCTACCATATGATCTAGCAATCCAATTCTTGGATATATACCCAAAAGAAAGAGAATTAGTATTTGGGAGAGATATTTGCCCTCCCATGTTTATTGCAGCACTATTCACAATAGCCAGGATTTGGAAGCATCTTAAATGCCCATCAGCAGATGAATGGATAAAGAAAATGTGGTACATTTACACGATGGAGTACTATTCGGCCATAAAAAATGAGATTCTGTCTTTTGCAGCTATATGGATGAAACTTGAGGTCATTATGTTAAGTGAAATCAACTAGGCACAGAAAGACAAATTTCTCATGTTCTAGCTTCCACTTATGTGTGGGAAGCTAAAAATTAAAACAGTTGGATTCATGGAGATAGAGAGTAGAAGCATGGTTACCAGAGACTGGGAAAGGTTGTAGTGGGGGCAGGCACTGGGGGACAAGGGGATGGTTAATGGATACCAAAAAACAGAATGAATAAGACCTAGTATTTGGTAGCACAATAGGATGACTATTGTCAATAATTGTAAGAGTTAATGAAAGAGTAAAGAAACACAAAATGTGGCTCAACAGTTAAAGACAGATTTATTTTAGAGAAAATAAACCTGAAAGGGGCTTCCAGCCAATTTTGGTCAGGAGCACTTTCTCTTACAGGCTTAGAGTGCTTTTAGGGTGAAGAGGCTTATCAGAAGCTTGGAATGTTTCTGTGTGAGGGAGAAATTTCATGGTGTAGTTGGAATATCTCTGCATGGAGGGGAGGTTATCTTGGGGCAGACATCTTTTCAGCCAGCGGGGCAGGGTGGGGGTGGTTATCTCAAGGCTGGCATCTTCTCAGGGGATTTATCTCAGAGCTAGCATGTCCCTGGTCAGGGAGGAGTATGGAATGTTTCTGGTGGGAGATGTTATTTGTGGTTTATGGTCATGCTGACCTTAGCCATTAGGCTGATGCCCTTTGGATTTAGGTGGTTTTTGATTAAGGTGAACTTTAGAATAAGAAGCTTGTCCAAGATGGTGATGCTCCTGCTCTGTCGATAATAATTTAATTGTAAATTTAAAAATAACTAAAAGAGCATGATTGAATTGTTTTTAACCCAAAGGATAAATACTTGAGGTAAGGGATACTCCATTTACCCTGATGTGATTATTACATATTGCATGCCTGTATGAAAATATCTCATGTACCACCTAAATATATACACCTGCAAAAATACAAAACCAAAACCACCTGTTCTAAGATACGAGTTTAAGTGTAAATCATTTTAATTAGTGGGTATGTGAGAAGGGGAGGAAATTTCTTGTACCACATAGATGACTTCTAAAGTTAAACTCTTCCATTACTTTTATGGAAAGAAGAATTGGAGTAAGGAATGACTTGATATCAATATTACCAATATCTGTATCGACATTTTGTGAGCTATATAATATTATGTCTGTTATATCCTGTAATACAGAGGTTGACAAAGTTTTTCTGTCAAGGGCCAGGTAATAAATGTATTTGACTTTGAGGCCATAAGATCTGTGTTTCAACCACTCAGTTCTCCATAAAAGCAGCCATGAACCATTTGTATAAGATTAAGTGTGGCCATGTTCCAATAAAATTGTATTTAGGGACACTGAAATTTGAATTTCATGTAATTTTCACAACATGAGATGTTCTTCTTCTTTTGATTGTTTTCAACTACTTAAAAATGTGAACATCATTCTTAGCTCAAGAAGCATACAAAGAGGCAGTGGATCAACTTAGGCCCATGAGCTATAGTTGGCTGATCTCTGATATAGTCTGTGTGGTTAGAGCAGGGAAGGTATTTTTATACCAGCAAAAACGTTATGCTTTCTCCACAAGCCTGGTATAAAAATTGGGAATGTGCTACAGATGCTGCTTGGTAGAAAGCTCTTTTATTAAGGTTTCTGAAAATTAGACTTGCCAACACAAACATTAACCTTCGCTCCTTTATTCAGGTGTTACATTTAAATTTTTACTCAGACCTGGGAACTGAGTAAAATTATAATTATGATAGACACAGGGCCCTTGAACTCTTTCTTTTGGCTGCTTTGAAAGGTCGTTGTCTTCATGTTAATTAGGAGCCAGGAACATTCTGCTTCAGCTGCTTGTTGGGAAGGCATTATCATTAGGGAAATGATCTAATCAAGAGTTTGCATGGGAGGTGGGGTGTGGGCCTGGAGGCTAGGAAACCTGAGAGGTTGAATTACAGGGACACCCAACCGATAATTATAATAAACTTCCCCCTAGGCCTGCATGCAAAGTTTGGAACCTGTCAGTTTTCACATTGGAATTATTATACTCAACCAGTGACAGTGTATTTGGTGATATGTCAACATTTTCATTCTGAATGAGTGCTAATTGGGTATTTTAGTGCTTGAAATTATTTGTTACCGATAACACTGACACAGCCTGACATTCCCTGCTTTTTATAATTGTGTAGCACCTATAAAATTTCTTTCTCTAGATTTAATTGCTTTATACAAAATACGTACATCAATTAATCAGAGCTGTAATTATTAGACTCCACAGTTGGCTGGGCATGGTTGTTCATGCCTGTAATCTTAGAACTTTGGGAGGCTGAGGCAGGGGGATCACTTGAGCCCAGAAGTTGGAGACCAGCCTGAACAACATAGTGAGACCCTGTTTCTACAAGTAATTTTTTGAAATTATCCAGGAGTGGTGGTGTGCGTCTGTGGTCCCAGTTACTTGGGAGGCTGAGGTGGGAGGATCGCTTGAGCCCAGAAGGCCGAGGCTGGAGTGAGCTATGATGGCACCACTGCACTCCAGTCTGGGAAAACCCTGTCTCAATAAATAGAAAATAAACTCCATGGTGGCCTGACGGTTAAGTCTGTCTAAATCAGCCAATTCACAGGTCAGGGGGTTCTGAAAGGGGCTCTTCGGAATTATAAACTTCAATGTTTAAACCAAAAATTACCTCACTTCCTCTTTCTGCTCCCAACTCCTTAGAACAAATTTGAGTTGAGTGCCTGCCCAGCCCAGGGCTGTTCTAGGTGCTGGGGGCCAACAGCACAGATCAGTGTTCCAAAGCCAGGAATCCTGGCTTTCCTCCAGCTGACTTTTATTATAATGCATCCATTTGCTTATTAGAGAGAATTTCTTCTGTGTGTCAGTTTTTTGTTGTAAATTTTGAGGCTTACTCTGAGTTTTCCAACTGGAATCAAATTTGGGTTTGTCTTTTCTTAAAAATTATTTTATTGTGGTAAGACACACATAACAAAATTTGCCATTTTAACCACTTTTATTTATTTTTATTCTTTTTTTGTTTTGTTTTGAGACGGAGGTCTCATTGTCAACCAGGCTGGAGTACAGTGGTGTGATCTTGGCTCACCGCAACCTTTGCCTCCCGGGTTCAAGCGATTCTCGTGCCTCAGCCTCCCTGGTAGCTGGGACAACAGGCGTGTACCACCACGCCCAGCTAATTTTTGTATTTTTTGGTAGAGACAGTGTTTCACCATGTTGACCAGGCTGGTCTCGAACTCCTGACCTCAGGTGATCCGCCTGCCTTGGTCTCCCAAAGTGCTGGGATTACAGGCATGAGCCGCTGTACCTGGCCCCATTTTAACCACTTTTAAGTGTACAGTTCTGCAGCATTAAGTCCATCAGATTGTTGTATAACCATTACCACTACCCATTTCCAGAACATTTTCATCTTTCCTAGCTGAAACTCCATGCCCATTGGACACTAACTCTCCATTCTCACCACTCCCCAGCTTCAGCACCCACCATTCTACATTTTTGGACGAGGGGACAGGGTTTCACTCTGTCACCCAAGCGTAGAGTGCGGTGAGGTGATCATAGCGCACTACAGCCTCAACCTCCCAGGCTCAAGTGATCCTCCCACTTCAGCCTCCCAAGTGGTTGGGGCTATAGGCGCGCACCACCTTTCCTGGCTAATTTTTGTATTTTCTGTAGACACAGAATTTCACCATGTTACCCAGGCTGGTCGCAAACTCCTGGGCTCAAGCAATTCTATTGTCTTGGTCTCCCAAAGTGCTGAGATTACAGATATGAGCCACCATGCCCGACCCACTATTCTACCTTCTGTTTCTATGAGTTTGACTACTCTGGGGATTTCATATATGTGGAATTAAACAGTAGGTGCCCTTTTGTGACTGACTTGTCTCAGTTTGCATAATGTCTTCAAGGTTCGTCAGAAACTTTACATTTTTAAAAAGTTTTCTCAATGAAAATTTTTAGTTTTAAGTCCATCAGGTGAAAGGTTATATCTCAAGAATGAACAGTGTTCCTCATTCCTTCTTAACATATTTTTAAAATGTTGTTTGAACCACCAAATGGCATTTTTATTTTTTGTCTTAGCAAAAATAAAATAAAAGGTCTTATTGGTTGAAAACCCTTGAATATCACAGTCTAACTAGGAGAACCAAAGTGTATTATTTGCATGGGGGTCAGGAACTATTTCAAGAATAAATTCTGCTTTACTTTCTAAAATAAATGAGAAATTGCTAACTTGAAACATGTATTTTTCTTCCTTTTTTTTTTTTGAGATAGAATCTCGCTCTGTCGCCCAGGCTGGAGTGCAATGGTGCAATCTCGCTTCACTGTAACCTCTGCCTCCTGGGTTCAAGCAATTCTCCTGCCTCAGCCTTCCCAGTAGCTGAGACTACAGGCACGTGACACCATGCCCAGCTGATTTTCGTATTTTTAATAGAGACAGGGTTTTACCATATTGGCAAGGCTGGTCTCAAACTCCTGACCTCAGGTGATCCGCCCACCTCGGCCTCCCAAAGTGCTGGGATTACAGGCATGAGCCCCCATGCCCCGCCAAAACATGTATTTTTGAGGTTAGGTTTAGAGAAAGAGTCATCATAATATCCTTAATTTTTCAGCACGTTAAAGTAAAGATGAATAGGAAAGGAAATTAATAATATCCCAACTGGGGGATCCTACTTTTTAAGAAAACGTGTAGACTTTTCTCCATGCAATCCTCATACAATCTTGATCTTATATTAATTAGCACATTTCTCCTATGTGAGGAAATCTGTAATGCCCTTCGTCTGTGGTAGGCTGCCTTGCTTTGAAAGCACCCCCAGGAGCCCTTCTGAAGAATGACAGCAGCAGGTGTTCTGAGAGAAAGAAGTGAGATGGACAGAGCTGTGAATACTAACTGCAGAGACCAAATCTCCAGACACAGTGCCAGCTGGGGAAATTCTACTGCTGGCTGCCATTCCTTGGTTCTGTTGTCAGTAATGGCAGGTCACAAGTCCCGCCTCTCCTGCCTCATAGATGGTTCATTTTGGCTCATGCCTATAATCCCAGCACTTTGCAAGACTAAGGCAGGTGGATCATGAGGTCAGGAGTTCAAGACCAGCCTGGCCAATATGGTAAAACCCCATCTCTACTAAAAATACAAAAATTAGCCAGGCGTGGTGGCTTGCACCTGTAGTCCCAGCTACTCGGGAGGCTGAGGCAGGAGAATCACTTGAACCTGGGAGGCGGAGGTTGCAGTGAGCCGAGATCAGGCCACTGCACTCCAGCCTGGGCAACAAGAGTGAGACTCCATCTCAAAAAAAAAAGGTTCATTTTAATGTAACTTAATTGACTGATTGACTGTAGAGTTTGGAATGTGAAGGGATAGGATTGTATTAATGAGTGTTGTGTTCGAGTATTACATCATGCTATCCCCACAGAAACAGGTCCTAAGAAATGTATTCTCTAACAGCACACACTCATGATGTGGTTCATCCGGGGCTCCGAAATCCTGCTGGCCATAGCAGGTAGGGTACACTTATCTCCGGCATTGCTTGGGATATCGTATGGACATGTTCTTTTACTTGGTTCTTGGTGAAAAGCACAAAAGCATAACTTGAAAAGGATTGAACTTACATTAGAATGAGACTTCTATGTGTTTTTATAATATCGTCATCTTAAGCAAAATTAAATATGTTATAAATGGTACACGGTGGACCACTGATGTTCGTGTGTGTTTTTCAAGTCACCAAAGAATGCTAAAAATTAATCTTAAACATAGCAAAATTACAGCAACAATAATATAAAATATACTTGCTCAGTCTGGATCTTGTGTCCTCCAGCATTGTCTGAAATTTTCCAGATTTTTCAGGAGGGCTGTCTCTTCTGATAATCTCTATGAATGTGTATCATTCCAGAACTGCATTTTTCTCTGCTTTGACAGTTGTATCTTTCTCTGTATTGAGTATCCTTTGGTGAGTTTGCTCAGTGCCTCTTTTTAAAAAAATTTTTACTTTCATTTCATGTTCCTGGGTACATGTGCAGGTTGTGCAGGTTTGTTATGTAAGTAATTGTACCATGGTGGTTTGCTGCACCTATCAACCCATCACCTAGGTATTAAGCCCAGTATACATTAGCTATTTTTCCTAATCCTCTCCCTCTCCCTTCCCCACCCACCATCAGGCCCCAGTGTGTGTTGTTCCCCTTCCTGTATCCGTGTGTTCTTATTGTTTGGCTCCCACTTATGAGTGAGAATATGCGGTGTTTGGTTTTCTGTTCCTATGTTAGTTTGCTGAGGATGATGGCTTCCAGCTCCATCCATGTCCCTGCAAAGGACATGATGTCATTCCTTTTTATGGCTGCATAGCATTCCATGGTGTGTATGTACCACCTTTTCTTTATCCAGTCCATCATTGGTGGACATTTGGGTTGATTCCATGGATTTCCTATTGTGAATAGTGTTGCAATGAACATATGTGTGCATGTGTCTTTGTAATAGAATGATTTATATTCCTTTGGGTATATACCCAGTAATGGAATTGCTGGGTTAAATGGTATTTCTGGTTCTAGATCTTTAAGGAATTGCCACAAACTTGGTGTCTTTTCTGTGTTTTCCTAGCCCACAGGATGGCACGGGTGCTGTTTCACTCATGATGGCATTCCCCATTGGTAGGAAATATGCATGTTATGTTATATGCTACAAAATCCATAGAACACTCACCAAAGCCACGAAAGTTGTCTTTTTACCTGCTTAACAGCTGGTATCATCCAAGGTTTGATATGACAGACACATACTTTATTCCGTTAGCTACAAATATTTATTCTGGTACAAGACATGTTTAAAGGCATAGACAAAGGCCACATTATACAGGTAAGGAGCTTGGATTTTATTTTAAGTGGGATAGAAAGAAATTGAAGTCTTTTAGACAGAGGAATGAAATGATCTGCTGTATGTTTGAAGATGAACCTGGCCACTGGAATATAGAGGGGCTAGAGGAAGCGGGTATAAGCAGAGAGACTAATTACAAAGGCAATGTAAGAATCTTCACAGTACAGATGAGTGACTTGACTAGGGTTGTGGTAGTAGAGTGGAAAGAGTGAACCTTGACATTTTCATAGAGATGAATAACAGAGCAACATCGTCTTCATGTGCCAGGCCCTGTGCTAGGCCTTGGGGATTCAACAGTGACAGAAGCAACACAAATCCCTGCCTTCATGAAGCTTTCATATTAGCAGCAAGAATTAAACCATAAATAAATACATAAGTACATATATGGTGCACCAGAGGGTTGGGAAGATATTAAGCAGAGAAGAGGAATACAGAGTAGCTGATAGAGTGCCATTTTGTTGTTGTTGTTGTTGTTTTTGTTTTTTTTTTTGAAACAGAGTCTTGCTCTATTGCCCAGGCTGGAGTGCAGTGGTGCAATCTCGACTCACTACAACCTCCGCCTCCTGGGTTCAAGCAATTCTCCCACCTCAACCTCCCAAGTGACTGGGATTACAGGCGTGCGCCACCATGCCCGGCTAATTTTTGTATTTTTAGTAGAGACGGGGTTTGCCCATGTTGATCAGGCTGGTCTCGAACTCCTGATCTCAGGTGATCCACCCATCTTGGCCTCCCAGAGTACTGGAATTACAAGTGTGAGCCACCACGCCCAGCCATAGAGTGCTGTTTAAAATGCCACAGTTATTTATGTAAAATCTATGATCTTTCACATTGTTAGGAGAAAGTAAAAAGTGAGTCCAGAAGCAAGGTTGTCAGGGCCAAAAAGGCACCGTGTTCCCAAGGAACCTGTAGTCACAGGTAGAGTCAGTACCGAGACTCTTGAAGATCAATGGGACCGTGTCTGGCGTCTAGGCCATATCGTCAGGATCTACGGCCATGTTTTAAGGGCAACTTGAATTTTTTTCATGATAAAAATACAGTGTACTTCTTTTTCCCTAATGAAGCAATTTCCAAGTAATGGCTGTGTATATTACATGAAAAATTACCACAGAAATCGAGAGTGGAGAAGGGTATCACAAGTCTCTCAGAAAATGACCTAGAAATTTTCCTTTTAAATGTCTCTTTTTAAAGTAATACGAATATGGTTGGCCAGGCACAGTGGCTCATGCCTGTAATGGCAGCAGTTTGGGAAGCCAAGGGGGGCAGATCGCTTGAGCTCGGGAGTTCAAGACTAGCCTGGGCAACATGGTGAAACCTTGTCTCTACAAAAAAAAAAAAAAAAAAAAAAAAAAATTAGCTGGGCAAGATGGTGCACACTTGCACTCCCAGCTACTTGGAAGGCTGAGGTGGGAGGATCACTTGAGCCTGGAAGGTGGAGGTTGCAGCGAGCTAAGATTGTGCCACTGTACTCCAGCCTGGGTGACAGAGTGAGACCCTGTCTCAAAACAACAGCAACAAACAAAAAACAAAAAAACCTACAAAACCAAAAATAAAGTAATATGAGTATGGTTAAAAAAAAAAAAAAAGAAAGAAAGAAAAATCAAGTATTACAAGAGGTCACCCAGTGCAAAGTTAAGTCCCTCCCATCTCTGACTGCAGGTTCCTCAGTTTTCTTCCCCTAAAGCAACCACGGTGACCAGGTTCTTGGTGTCACTCTGGCATTGTGGTTCTCAACCTTGGCTGAACAGTAGAATCACATGCAGAGCTTTGAAAAGAACAGTTGCTGGCTGGGTGTGGTGGCTCACGCCTGTAATGCCAGCATTTTGGGAGGCCAAGGTGGGTGGATCATCTGAGGTCAGGAGTTCGAGACTAGCCTGGCCAACCTGGTGAAAGCTCATCTCTACTAAAAATACAAAAAAAATTTAGCTGGGCCTGGTGACGGGCACATGTAATCCCAGGTACTTGGGAGGCTGAGGCAGGAGAATCATTTGAACCTGGGAGGCAGAGGTTGCAGTGAGCCGAGATTATGCCACTGCTCTCCAGCCTGGGCAACAGAGGGAGACTCTGTATAAGAAAAAAAAAAAATGAACGATTGCCTTATCCCACTTCCAGAGGCTCTAATTAAATTGCTTTTGAATATGCCATAGAGATTTGAAATACCCCCCGCCCTGCTCAGCAGGTTTTAAAAATGTGCAGCTACTTAAATGTTCTAGAGCTAGCCTACATACTCATAAATGTATACATTCTTTAAAATGCAGTCATCAAAAAATTAGCTGGGTGTGGTGGCAGGCACCTCTAATCCCAGCTACTGGGGAGGCTGAGGCAGGAGAATCGCTTGAACTCAGAAAGCAGAGCTTGCGGTGAGCCGAGATCATGCCACCGCACTCCAGCCTGGGTGACAAGGGCGAAACTCCATCTCAAAAAAAAAAAAAAAGTATTTATTAAAATGACAGCACAACAGTATATTTCTACAAATGATGTCAAATACCTCTCGGATGTTTTTTTCTTTTTCTGATGCTTTTTTCTTTTTCACCTGTAAAATATGTCTTGGAGATTATTTCACATTCACATGTATAACTAGAGATAACTTATTTTTTTTAATGTCCGAATGATATGCCATCATATGGATGTAACATAATTTTATCAGTCCCCTACTGATAAGCAGTTATGTTATTCAATGTAATCTGTTAACACAAATAGTGCCATAACAAATAAGCATTCTTATATATACATCCTCATGTACATATTTGTGTATATGTATAAAAGTCCCAGAATCAGAATTAGAATTATGGATCAAAGGTTTTCAGTTTTGATAAATTCTACCAACAGTTTTCATTTATCAAACAAAACAAAAGTTTTCAGTTTTGATAAATTCTACCAAATTTTATCCATAAGGGGCAGTGTGTGAGAGGACCACACTAACTGTGCATTCACTTTGCTTGTAATCTTGCCAATAAAAATTAAAGCTAGTGTTGTCTTTGATTTTGCGCCATTTTAACATCAGGACTAAACTTAGGCATTTTCCATTAGCTTAAAACCATTTCTTTTTCTGTGACTATCTCTCCCTCCCCTGCTTTTTTGGCCTATTTTTCTAGTGGGTTGTTGGTGTTTTTCTTATTGATTATAAGACGTATTAATACATGAAGGCATCAAACTTTTGTCATCAGCATATGATGACATATTCCGTATATATCATCAGTAGATGAGCAACTTTACTGTTGCTCTTTCATTTATGATTTTTAATCTGATGTAAAATGGATAGCTTTTATGTTTTGGAGTGTTTCAAGTATCAGTTGGTAAGAGAGCTAGGTACTGGAAGCTATTGGAGAACAGAGAATATGTCATCTATATTCTTAGATCCTCAGCGCCCAGCACATGGTAGATATTTGTTGACAGAATGGTTGGATGTAAATGTGATGATGATGAAAGATCATGAAAGTTGATCCCAGGTATTCATCCAGAAGAAATTAAGGCAGCAACAGTATTATTGTCATTTAATTTCCTTCATAATTAAATGTTCCAGTGTATAATAACAGTGTATAATACTTCTGATACAAACTGGAAGTGCTGAGTTTCAGAAGGCAGATCTGGCTGAGTCATCTCAGATCCATCTCAGAGCCGTCATCTTGGTCACTAAGCTCTTGCTCCTTAGAAACTCAAAGATCCTCCACCTCTTCCATTGGTCCTTCTGCCTCGGAATGTTGTTTCCTTACCTGTTTCTATGACTGTTTCCTGCCAGCTGCAAAACACAGCCTAAATATCTATTTATTTCCTTTTAGAAGCTTCTTCTGAGTCCCATCTCCTCCTCCCTGCCATCTTCCCTCATAGTGCCCCATACCTTTCCTTTATAGTAGTTATCAAAACTGACATAAAATAATGTTTTGTGTTACGGCCTCTGTGATGTGTCTCCCTCACTTGACTGGGAACCCCAGTCACTTCTTCTTCCTTCATGTCCACTGGGAGTACTCTGGGGTTGGGGAACAGAGGTAAACAAAACAAGCTCCCTGCCCTCCTATGAGTATTACATTCTACTGTATATATGTGCTGGGAAAAGGAGATAATAATAATACTGAGCTGTGCATCATATCCAATGATTGTCATTTAAATGAAGCAGAAAAGCCAGTAGATGCATTTGTGGTTTGGAGTATCTGAGTCTGGTGTGTGAATAGTAGAAGGATCTAGCACATAACATATGCATACACTACCAGGCTGTGAGACTGTGGTCACCCTCGTGCAAGTCAACAGGCGGCTGTCAGCATAGTCACCAAGCCATTTCTTTCTCTTTTTTTTTTTTTTAGAGACAGGCTCTCATTCTGTCACTCAGGCTGGGGTGCACTGGCACAATCAAGGCTCACTGCAGCCTTCACCTGCCAGACTCAAGTGATCCTCCCACGTCAGCCTCCCAAGTAGCTGGGACTACAGGTGTGTGCTACCATGCCCAGCTAATTTTTAAATTTTTTGTACAGACGGGATCTCGTTATGTTGTCCACGTTGGTCTCAAACTGCTGAGCTCAAGCAATCCTCCTGCCTTGGCCTCCCAATGTGCTGGAATTGTAGGCGTGAGCCACTGCACCTGGCCCAAGCCATTTCTCATCCTTGCCCAAACTGTCATCTTAGCGAACTGTCAGGCCATTTTTGCCCTGCTCAATGGAAGTTTTGCTATCATTAAAGTCCATTACACCTTCAAATGCAAAATAGAGCAGATAGTTTCATGCAACAAAAGATGCTTTTTCATTTGCAAGACAAAAAATAGGATATAAACTACTTTTGACCAATGGTATATGTCCAGTATTTTATTAAATGTTCTGAAAATTTGCAGCCATTTTAAAACACAGAGGTGAATGAACCAGATTGTCTCTAGTTCTGAAATCACCTCCTGAAGACGGGTTTGCTGCTTAAGGGATGTATTAACTATATTAGGTCCCTAGGGTACTTTCCAGTGCTTTATTTCTGAGTACTCTACACCACTGGCATTTTTCCAGACAAATCCCTGATGGTGTAGCCTGTTTTTTTAATATTAAGTCTGTCTGAACCAAAGTCATATCTTTCTGGAAGGTTAGACTTTTAGAACAGTATATTAATATTTTACTACCAAATTACTGAGTCATTTTGGCCTGCTTAAGTACCTAACCTAATACCAACAAATTATTTAAGCAATCATAGGAGAAAAATCCAGTATTTCAGGTGGACAGTTAAATAATCACTTCTATACATTATACACAGAGAAATTTACTTCATCATCATAAAATTTTATTTCTAAGTACTTTTCTTTTAATTCTCTTTTTACCTGTCATAATTCCCATAGCACCCTTTACTTTGTTCTATTGTTTTTAATGTGCATAGAGAGGCTTTCAGGAGACCTGATCCTTGCCTCCCTTCCCCATATGCAAACAACTATGAAGGTCAAATCAATCAATTACAGAAAATACGTATGTATAAATCATCTCTTTTGCAACATCAAAAATATTTTCAGAGTGCTTTGTGAGAAATTTCAGTTGCAATAAGAAGGGCCTTTTATTCACAAACATAGAAACATTACAGAAAAAGAATTTAACTGAACTCCCAACATTTTTTTGAGAAAATGGAATCCAACCTTATCTCTTCTGTTACTGTTTTTTGTTTTTTTGAGATGGGAGTCTCACTCTGTCACCCAGGTTGGATTGCAGTGGCATGATGAGTTCACTGTAGCCTCGAACTCCTGAGTTCAGGCAGTCCTCCTGCCTCAGCTTCCCAAGTAGCTAGGACTACAGATGTGTGCCACCGTGCCTGGCTCATTTTTAAAAATTTTTTGTAGAGACAGGGTCTCCCTATGTTGCACAGGCAGGTCTTGAACACCTGGGCTCATGGAATCCTCCACCTGGGCCTCCCAAAGTGCTGGGATTACAGGCATGAGTCACTGTGCCTTGCCTCTGTTATTTGTTTTACATACCTGAATGTATGTATATATAGAAATGATTCCATTTTGTTTTTGTTGTTGTTTTCTGGTTTTATCAAATATAGTCATCATAAACATTTGCCTGTAATCATCTTTAGTCTTTGTAACTATTTTTATCTAACAGTCTACTAAATATGTGAACCGTAATTTAAAAATTTTCTTAAACTAGTTCCCAGAAGTGAAATTATTAGCCTAGGTACATCTAAATGCATGTCTAGATACACACAGAAAGCAAATTGTCTTCCCAAAGGGTTGCATGAAAGCCAAAAACTATCAACAAGGTGTGAAAGTATCAGTTTAAGTGCATCCCCCTGACATTGTGAATTGGGACTTTGCAAAGAGCATTGGTTTAATGAGGGAAAATGGTATTGTGTTTAATTTAATGAGGTTGAACACCTTTTCCAGATGCTTATGGCTAATTGATTTTTTGGTGAATTTTCTATTCATATCCTTTATTTATCAATTCATCTCTTACTGTTTTACTTACTTATCAATTAGTGTGCCTTTTATATATGAAAAGAAAATGTTAAACATGAAATATTTAAGGACTGAAGCCATATCCCTTTTCACAGGTGTGTAGTTCCCTGGAGAACACATAAGTTAGCTGTTCATTCGCGCCTGTAGATTAATTGTTCATTGCCACCTGTGAGAACTCACCTTGGAAGGAAAGAGCCCAGATTCATTTGTTTGATTGTTTTGCTGCTCAAGAAAAGGCCTGGCACTTGAACGTACCATCTTTTGACGTGGCCTTTCTTTTTTTGAGACAGAGTCTCGCTCCTTCACCCAGGCTGGAGTGCGGTGGCACGATCTTGGCTCACTGCAACCTCTACCTCCTGAGTTCAAGTGATTCTTCTGCCTTAGCCTCCTGAGTAGCTGGGACTAGAGGCACCCACCACCATGCCCAGCTAATTTTTGTATTTTTAGTAGAGACGGGGTTTCACCATATTGGCCAGGCTGGTCTCGAACTCCTGACCTCGTGGTCTGCCCGCTTCAGCTTCCCAAAGTGCTGGAATTACAGGTGTGAGACACGGCGCCCAGCCAACATGGTCTTTCTTTGGTAGTAGAGAGCCTATTAAGATATTCCAGAGTTTTATATGTATTTGCCCAGTTATTCAGTTGCATTCCTTTAAATGATGTTACCCAACATTGCTTGAAGACGTATCTTCTCCCTGTACTGGCTTGATTTTTTTAAACATTCTGAATTATTATAAGTTATATGTGTAGTCACGTTTTCTGCTGTAAATTTGAACTCCATCTCTATAGGAATGTCAGGGGTAGTGCATAAGAAGTAAATCAACAATCACTCACACAATATGTTATATTTACAATATATTCGCAACCATCTGTAAGAAAATTTGCAAGAGCATTCTTTCTAGTAGCTTCAATTTAGTATACTCATTTTACAAATGGGAGAATTAACCAGGGAATTATTTACATGCCTTGCCTTTGGCTCTGAGTCACTGGTACTTTTAGGATTGGAACTTTAAGTTCCTGGAATGAAGAAGTAGAATTAATGGGAAAAGAAGCTTCACAGAAAATAAGTTGTAATCATATTTTCAAAATATAAAGTCTTTCTGAGATTCATTGGAGAAAGGATGCTAAAGAAATTTCAAGTATAATGACTGTTTTTGGAGTGGCTTGCTTGTTATGGAACATGGTTATTTAATCAACTGGCCTATAGTTGACATTTGCACAAAGTTAATGAAGTTGGCATTTGTGGAGGTTTGTGATAAAACACTGGGGATGGCTTCAAGCTGAAGCCTTTGTTTTATTCTTTATTCATTATAAATATTTATCATCCGTTCATCATGGAAAGTCACATTTCTGTTTGTGTTTTTTAATTAAGGAAGAGACATGAGCACATTTAGGAATATTTAAGAATGTTTAGGAATGCTAAAAGGGAGTGGGAGAGCTCTCCTGTAGACTGGGAGAGCTTTAAAATATAGGATATAAGAGCGAAGAGGTTTTCTCTCTGTCCTTATTCATTCATTCAACAAATGTTTGTTGAGCGTGCATTCCATGTCTGGCACTATTCCAGGCACTTGGGATATACGAGTGAAACATTTAATTTAAAAAAATCTGCCCTCGTGGGTGTTATCTCCTAATCAAGGGAGACATATACTAAACAATATTATAAGTAAATTATATGTTAGAAGGTAAAAACACGAATAGACTGGGCATGGTGGCCCACACCTGTAATCCCAGCACTTTGGGAGGCCGAGGCACGTGGATCTGAGTCCAGGAGTTCGAGACCACCCTGGGCAACATGACAAAACTCCATCTCTACAGAAAATATGAAAAATTAGCTGGATATGGTGGTGTGCAACTATAGTCCCAGCTACTCAGGAGGCTGAAGTGGGTGGATCCCTTGAGCTCGGGAGGCAGAGGTGGCAGTGAGCCAAGATTGTGCCACTGCAATCCAGCCTGAGTGACAGAGTAAGACCCTGTCAAAGAAGAAGAAGAAGGTAAAAGCACTATTTTTTAAAAAGTAGAACAGGGTAAGTGAGACTGGAAATACCACAAGGCAGTGGGGATTATAATTTGAAATAGGATGGTTGCAGAAGACCTCACTGAGAAAGAGACTTTTGAGCAAAGATTTAGAGGAGGTGATAGAGTTAGAAGGGTAGAAATCTAGGGGAGGAGAGTGTCTGGTGCCTCTGAGGAACATCAAGGGGCCCAACAAGGTTACAGCAGAAAGAAGGGAGGTCTAGGTGGCAGGGAGAGGGTGTAGAAATCAGTGGAACAGGAAGTTACTAACAAAGGAGACTTGGAAGGAATAGCCAATGGGAAAAGAGAAAGACCAAGAGGGAGTGGTTTCTTGACTTAGAAGGAACAACCAATGGGAAAAGAGACCAAGAGGTAGTGGTTTCTTGACTTAGAAGGAACAACCAATGGGAAAAGAGAAAGACAAAGAGGTAGTGGTTTCTTGACTTAGAAGGAACAGCCAATGGGAAAAGAGAAAGACCAAGAGGGAGTGGTTTCTTGGAAGTCAAGTTGAGAAAAGGAAGAGAGGACAGGGGATGATCACTGGTGTTAAAGGCTGCTGATTGCTAGAGTAAGATGAACACTGAGAATCAGCCATCGATGTAGCCTGAGACATCATTGATAACCTTGAGCAGTTTTAGTGGAGTGGTAGGAGGAACAGGAGGAAGTATATTTAAGAGAGAACAGGAAGACAAGAATTGGAGTAGAGCCAAGTTTTTCTATGCATTTTTTTTTCTATGCATTTATCATTTTTTTTCCTGGAGAAAAAAAAGGAGAGGAGAAATATGGACAAGAGCTGGCAGAGAAAATGGAGTCAAGGAAAGGTTTTCTTAGGAAGAGAGAAATAATCACATGTGCTGATTCGAATGATTCAATAGAAAAAGCCTAAGTGTAGTGACGTCCGTGCAGTTTCTGGAGTCCCTGTAACCAGCATGAATTTCTATACCCAAAATTCCCTACATACAATTTATTCACTCCTTTTCTCCCATTTAATTGAATTTTCTGCAGCTATATATTGAGACAATTCAACTCTCCCAAGCTACGATTTTTCTGCTCCCTGCCTACTTGTTTTCAGTTTCATAACTGATAAGGTAGTTTTTATATAAAAAATTATATTAGCATGAAAAAAATTCTTGTCATTGGCTGGACGCAGTGGCTTATGCCTGTAATCCCAGCACTTTGGGAGGCTGAGGCGGGTAGATCACCTGAGGTCAGGAGTTCAAGACCAGCCTGACCAACGTAGTGAAACCCTGTTTCTACTAAAAATACAAAACTTAGCCGAGCATGGTGGTGGGCACCTGTAATCCCAACTATTCAGGAGGCTGAGGCAGGAGAATCGCTTGAATCCGGGAAGCGGAGGTTGCAGTGAGCTGAGATCACCCAACGTACTCCGGCCTGGGCGACAGAGTGAGACTCCATCTCAAAAAAAAAGAAAAAAAAAAATTCGTGTCATCTATCATCATCAGTAGGTACATATTAAAGGCCTAGAAAATTTTCCCAACACACACGTATACATATAACGTTCTAATTTTTTAAAAAATTATTTAGCCTGTGACTGAAATCCAAAACTCAGTATCAAAATTGCCCCTCTAATTTTAACTTTTTCAAAATAGTTCTTTTGGACAATGTCAAATTTTGCAAATATTGACCAGAGGCTCTTCTATAAACTGTAAACAGCCATCATACCCTCACATTAAGGAATAATTTGGTGGTGACAGTGTTTTGATACGTTCATTAAAAAAAAAATGAAAGTCACATCTCTGAACTTTCTACCTACTATTAGCACTTTATAATGACTTCAGCTTCAGTACTGAAAACCAGCAACTGTTCCTTTGGAACTGAAAGAAGACACTTGAATCCTAGCCAGTTTCAGGCAGGACGAGCTGCCGACCAGACTACTGAAGGCCAGCTTGCCAAAGTTCTATTCATTTTCAGCAAAGAGAGAAAAACTTAAATAGCTGGTATCTTGGCTTCTATTGTTTTCCGATTCTGATCTACTTTCCCTTGTAGATAAGTAATGAAAAGAATGCTTCATGATGCTGAGATACTCTGAAGTGAGGAAAATTTCAGAAGAGCAGCCAAGTCTGTCCACAAAACAGCATTCTATTAATGAATGTGAAGTGAACCCTCAGTGTACTTTCATTGTGCCTTTTTGGAAAGATCAAATTTGAATTTTTTTTTTTTTTCCCAAGTAGGAGTCTCACTCTGTTGCCAGGCTGAAGTGCAATGGCAAGATCTTTGGCTTACTGCAACCTCTGCCTTCCAGGTTCAGGCAATTCTTTTGCCTCAGCCTCCCAAGTAGCTGAGATTACAAGCATGCACCACCACACCTGGCCAATTTTTGTATTTTTAGTAGAGACAGGGTTTCACCCTTTTGGCCAGGCTGGTCTCTTGGCCAGGCTGGTCTCGAACTCCTGACCTGGTGATCGGCCTGCCTCGGCCTCTCAAAGTGCTGGGATTACAGCCGTGAGTCACCACACCTGGCCCAATTTTGAGAATTTATAAAGATGTGTGTGAGAGAGCGAGCGAGCGAGCATGCCTAAAGCTTAGCAAAGACATAACTAAGCATTAGGAAACCATCACGATGCCTTTATGATTGTTAGAAATGGCTATATCTATGACCAACAAACAGAAAAAATATATGCTTTTGATTAACAAAAACATCAGATGCATGTAGGAATTTGTCCTAGCTTTTCTTTTTATGAGCTGATGCATGCATGGCACTTGAATTTTGACTGCTAAAGGTTTACTCCTAACTCTATGGATCCAATTTGTTATACTCATTTTACAAAGGGAGGAATTAGCCAGGGAGTTATTTATATGATTTGCATTTGGCTATGCAATGAGTCCCCTGCTTCGCAGCTTTGCTCAGGTAGCTTCTGTATGTCTCTCAGTTTTCTCATCAGTAAAAATGAAGATAATTGAAATTACATTAGGTAATACTGGTGAATCAGCACAGTGCCTGACACAGTGTAAACATTTATGAAATATTTGCAATTATTATCATTAATAAGATGTATTAATATGTGCATAGCCTGATCTTAATTGATTATCCTAATTATAAGCATAGTATAGAACAATCTTCAAAACACACTCTTTTAGCCTATAAGTAATTGTGCTGGACTGAGAAGGAAGAAAATACAAGACCTCTGTTTACCTTCTCAGGAGACATCATGTTTCCAGTAACGTGGAGTTCGCTAACAATAACTTAAATGTAACCCCAAATTAAGGAACTCAAACATGCTGAAGGAGTTTTTCTGGGAGGTAATCCATGTCGGTGGAGTCTCACATGTGTATTCTAGGAGTACCTGAGTATATATCACACGTAGAGTGAGAGAAAAAGAGAAGAGAGAGAGAGAGACTGAGCAAGTTTAAATAAATCTTCCTAAAAATTAATGTTAGCATGTTAGATACACTGACCTCTTTTCAGTTCCTCAGACATGCAAACATTTCTTGTACACAAGGCCTTCGCATATGCTGTTCTTTCTGCCTGGATATCCCTCTTCTCAGTGCGTTGCAGGGCTGACTTTTTTCTTTCATCGTTTAGATTTCAGCTTAGTGTCATCTCAGATTGTCATCTCATTACTCTAACTAAAATACCATCCCTCCCACCATCATTTTATTATCGCAGCTTTTTTTCTTGTCTCTCATAGCCATTATTTTTCTGCTGCCTTTTTTAAAAAATCAGTCTCCTTCACTGAGATATTAAGTTTCATGACAGAAAGCTTTAATCTTTTTCACAGTCCTGTTTTCAGTATTTAGCTTACAGTTACAGCAGAGTTTCCAAGTAATCAGTACTCAATAATCACATGTGGTTTGGGGAGTTGTTAAATAAAATTTAATCTCTTCATTAGTACATCCTGTAGCTATATGTTTATAAATTTTCATAGTGTCTTGAGAAAATTGAAACTGACATTTTGGTTTTTACAGGATCATAAAAGTATCACACAGGGATGACCCTGCAACCATGTATTGCTATCACCTCTGTTACTATTTTGACACTCAGCTAAATGATAGGTCAATCGCATTTGAAATTCTCATCATCATATGAATTTGAGTAATAATTACGTGACAATTTGCAAACTAAGGTATACAATGTTTATGCAACTGTACCTCATCTTGGATTTTTCAATGTTTAGAGTCAGGATCTCTCGTCAGCACATAGTTGATGATTGTATTGTTACTATTTTGAGACAGGGTCTCCCTCTGTCCCCCATGCTGGAGTACGGTATTGCAATCTCTGCTCACTACAGCCTCTGCCTTCTAGGTTCAAGCCATTCTCCTGCCTCAGCCTCCCAAGTAGCTGGGACCGCAGGCACCTGCCACCACGCCTGGCTAATGTTTGTATTTTTAGTAGAGATGGGGTTTCACCATATCGCCCCTCTGGACTTGAACTCCTGACCTCAAGTGATCTGCCCGCCTCTGCCTCCCAAAGTGCTGGGATTACAGGCATGAGCCAGCATGCAGCCCATAGTTTATGATTTTATTTATGAAGAAACCAGTAAAGCAGAGAATAGCAATTCAGATTTCTTACATCTAAATTGCACCAGAGAACAGAAGTTGATTCTAAACTGTGAAAAGAGATGACAACACCATGAAAAATGAAAGAATTATCTCCCTCCCCCTAAAGACAATACAAGATAGAACCCTTTCCCCTTAGTCCTGGCCCTCTGAAGTCTATCCTATTTTGATTGATTGATTGAGATGGAGTCTCGCTCTGTCGCCAGGCCGGAGTGCAGTGGCACAGTCGGCTCACTGCAACCTCTACTTCCCGGGTTCAAGCGATTCTCCTGCCTCAGCCTTCTGAGTAGCTGGGATTACAGGCATGTGACACCACACCTGGCTAATTTTTGTATTTTTAGTAGAGACAGGGTTTCACCATGTTGGTCAGGCTGGTCTCGAACTCCTGACCTCAGGTTATCCACCCACCTCGGCTTTCCAAAGTGCTGGGATTACAGGCGTGAGCCACCGTGCCTGGCCCCATTTTGCTTTATTTTAAAAGATGTGGGCCTGACCAGTAGGCAATGAATTTGCCATTGGGTCAGCATCATCCTATGCATGAGGAGGGGGTCTAAAATCTTGAGGATTTTGATGAGTTACAGCTTTGTCTAGAGTCAGACTGGCTTTTGGATATACAAAAAGTTGATTTTGCTCGAGAACGTGGACTTAAGGCTTCATATAAAGATTTCCTACAGCAGGAGAAGACACAGACACAATTTAGGATCCAAGGTGCCGCTATGAAATAGGCTTACAACTCTTATCCTTTGGGCTTTAAAAGAGAAAAATACAAGAACGCTCCAAAATACTGATGCTGAAAATATAGATGACTGTGAAACAGCAGAGTACAGCATCAAAAAAAGCAAACTATATAAATTTTTTAAAGTATTAAAGAAAAAGGGTGGCCAGGCGTAGTAGCTCAAACCAGTAGTCCCATCACTTTGGGAGACTGAGGTGGGCAGATCACCTGAGATTGGGAGTTCAAGACCAGACTGGCCAACATGGCAAAACCGTGTCTCTACTGAAAATACAAAAATTAGCCGAGCGTGGTGTCACACGCCTGTAATTTCAGCTACTCGGGAGGCCGAGGCAGGAGAATCACATGAACCCAGGAGGCAGAGGTTACAGTGAGCTGAGATTGAGCCACTGCATTCCAGCCTGGGCAACAGAATGAGACTATCTCAAAAAAAAAAAAAAAGAAAAAAGAAAAAAAAGAAAAAAAAAAAAGAAAAAAAGGGTGACACTTTTTTGTGTGAACATTAGATATAAAAGTGGAAAAAGAAACTGAAGAGTAGATAAAAGCATAAATTAATCCAATGATATGGAATTTTCCTATGAGCAATGAACCCACAAAGTGAGAGCTCTGAGGATAAAAGGTGATGATCCTGGGAGGAACTATTATTACATAGTAGTACAAGTTACACTTTTGGAAATGTCCAAATAGAAATGCAGGTATTAAGATGTAGAAAAGGAACACTGGGTAGCTGAAATGTGATGCACTGGCAAGGACAAACACTGCAAAAGACCAGCTAATCACGTTGTTAACAGCCGTAGAGATCAAGGGTACATCTTGTAATGAACCTATTCTGGAGTTATGGAAATGACCGCCAGCTGTTCCCGACTGAAGACGACTTGAGGCACAATGACCCAGAAAGTCCATATGGTTCCAAAGGCAAAAGCTTAATTAGATATATCACTTCTAACTGCATAAATCCACACTCCCAGAAGAAAGGAGATTAACTGTAAGGCATATGTCAGGAGGGTGACTTTCAAACATGCAACAGCTCCAGAGAATGAAACTTGCTACTATTTGACTGTGGCTGTCTTTGTATGGGAGACTTTCAGGGGATGGTTATTTGTGTCTCTTTCAATGCTGGGTGCATATAACTTCTATAATGAAAAATATTTTGAGGCCGGGTGAGGTGGCTCACACCTGTAATCCCAACATGTTGGGAGGCTGAGGGAGCAGGATTGCTTGAGCCCAGGGGTTTGAGACCAGTCAGCCTGGGCAACATAGTGAGACCTATCTCTACAAAAAATAATTAAAAATTAGCTAGGAATGGGAGCATGTGCCTATATTCCCAGCCGCTTGGGAGGCTGAAGTGGGAGGATCACTTTTGCCAAGGAGGTCAGGCTGCAGTGAGCCATGATTGCGCCACTGCCCTCTATCAAGCCTGGGTGACAGTGAGACCTTGTCTCAAAAAAAAAAAAAAAATTGTGTGTGAAAGTATGTACTATCAGAGATACAAGGAATGAAAGTAATCCGGCTCTTTCTATGCTTCTATGAACTACTCTAAAGATAACTGATAGTCACATCCTGTATTATAAAATAGTCAAGGCATTGCCAAAAGTCATTGAAGAGATTTTTGTTTTTAACTGTTATTTAAACCTGGAAACAGGTCTCAAAGTGACTATGCAATGTAAAAGCTCCATCTGAATATTAGCAAAGGACTTTTTATATCTTATTATATTTAAAAGGGAATGAGACCACACAAAATTATGTGTGGGTGTTATGCGACCCTCTCTTTATGTACTTCCTGTCATTGCTGTGTTCCTACTGATAGAAGCTTCGCCTTTTCATTGAGGTGTGACCTGAACCTGTAGTGGGGTGATTGGCTCTAACATGGCAAGACTGGTGACAGTGGGAACAGGGGCCCCTTATGGAGTATAATTATGCTTCCTGGTAATTTTCTACTGTGCTACTATTACTGTAAGAAGTCCTCTAGGAAGATCAGGAATCCCCTACCAGGTGTCTGCGTTGACACACTCATTTCTCCTTTGTAAATTTGCCCGCCACGCATTTTACATTCACATCATAGCAATAGGTGATCTGTTAATTTATATCAAGATACTACAATGGAGGTACAATTAATCACTAACTTTCATTCTGAAACCCCTATTCTATGTGTTTTCTAGCATTTGGCTCTTGAAGATTATATTAGTGCAGAGTGCCAGGTGGGGAGGGAGGAAGATTTTTTGAGATGGGGGGGGGGTCTCTCTATGTTGCCCAGGCTGGTCTCGAACATGGGCTCAAGCAGTCTTCCCACTTCGGCCTCCCAAAGTGCTAGGGTTACAGTCATGAGCCATTGCACCCAGCCGTGGTTCTTAAGTATTCTTAAGAACACTTTTTTTTTCATTTTTATTTGTACAAAATATTCTCCCACCACCCTCAAACAAATGCAGTTTAGACTACAGTGATAGCATTTTGTTTATGTCAAGAAAACAAAGTGTGTATTTCTTCCTAAGTAAACTTTGAAAATGTAATTTCATTAGTACAGGAAATTAATAACTTTAGTGTCTTTCCTTCTTCAGCCGCACTCCCCTCGTCTACAAGCAGAGTTGGGACTCAATTATTCTGTGAATTTTAACTCCAACTAATACATTAACCAAGCTTTGAAATTTCTTTGTAAGTATGGTTATAACAATTCACATTGCTGTTTATGCTAGTGGCTTTATTTCAAATGGTAGTTTCTCAGTTGGAGAAGCAGTTCGAAGTCATTTTGAGCTCCGTTAAACTCATTGCTTTATAGAGCTGTGATTACTTTCGTGTCCTAATTAAATGGCCACGTCTCTCTCTCGCATCTTGTTTGGAAAGTCACAAGCAATAAAGAACTGTGTTATGTCATGACTGATGAGCATTATTTGATTTTTGCTGTGCAATACTGCATATGATATTTACTACCTGTGAACCTGCTTTCGGCATAGGACACAGTTTCTGGAGCAGGTAATGGAAAGGGATTATTAAAGGAAACGATCTCATGCTTTGTTTTTGAGAGAAGGTTTCATCTGAAACAGAAACAGACACACATACCAGGAGCCCGGTTACTATAGAACCGAAGAGACCTTTCCAGCTGTTTACACTTCGGATGTAAAATGGCAATTTGACATAGACTAACAGTGTGATGTGAGCATCTGCGTAAAAAGGCGACATATGGAGCATGCCCAGTGTGGGAGTGCGTCCTCCTCCCTCCGCCTCCCCCCTTCCCCTCGAGATCTCCAAAGATAAGGCTTGAACTTTGCACTTGCAAATGTCACTGCATACGTTTTTGCACTAGTTTTTTTTTTTTTTTCCCCCTGCGATTCTTTTACAACTAATTTCCTTTAACAATTTGAGCGCAGGGAAGAGAATGTTTAGGGTTATAAGATGCATTAAGTTTAGAACGAGTTGATGCCCGGCTTCTGAATGCACTTGAAGTCTTCTTTATTTTTAAAGCAATATAAAGCACTCGAGTGTGTGTTTTCAGTCCCTCCTGGAATGGGAAAATAAGAATTTCCCTGGATGGGAGTCCTCTGGGGCAGGGAGTGAAAGCCCCGGAGGCAGAAAGGGACGGAGAAGAGGGGCTTGCCCAGAGCATGGATAGGAAAGGAGCTGGGGTTCTCCGGGGCTCAGCGCGCACTGAGAACCTGTGCCCGGGGCTGCAGCTGCGGACGATAAAGGCGCTGTCTGGCTCATGAAGGCCACCTGGATCAGGCTTCTGAAAAGAGCCAAGGGAGGAAGGCTGAAGAATTCTGATATCTGTGTAAGCGCAAGGGCTTTCGTTTGGGGGGAGAGGTTATTTTGTTCTGCTTTTCTGTTGTTGCAGTGAGTGCAGGTAGAGAGGGTGGTTTGATTTGGTTAATCGGATCAAGATTGCAAGAGAGGGAAGCTAGGGAGATTCCTCTCGTTTTTTGAGCTCCTTTCCCTGCGTTATGATTAATTGCCAGATGAGCTATCCCAGGCAGGTGTTTTCTGTAGACGGCTTTTTATGAAATCTAGGTAAAGGTATTTTAAAATGTGTTGCTGGAAGATGGAGTGAAGTTAGCTGCTAGTGTCTTACAGTTTTATCAGAGAAAACAGCAGGTGTATAAAAAGGTAAACAAGGATTCTTCAGATTAAAGTGGGAATCATGTCATGGTAGTGACATTTGGGAGAGTTCAAGTTGATAACTCAGACTTTCTTTCATGGTTTTGTTAGGCTTAATGTCTTTCTAGTTTTAAATACCTGCTTTAGCATGTAGATTGTTCTTGAAGCTATCCTTGAAACCCATCGTTGTCCTTCAGTTCTGCACTGCACCATCAAGCTGTTTAATTATAAAAGCAACTTGTTCTGGCTTCCAGGAAGGGTGGTTTTTTGGAATATAAAGCTTAGGAAGGAATGGCAACTCAGTAGACACAACTATTCTATGGAATGTCTGCAAATCAGAGCATGGTTTTCTAGATAGGTTGCTGCAAAATGAATTATTTTCTCCTCTTTTCAGGAACGTATAGCACAATCCAGGAAGCTAACTGCTGTGTCGATGAGACTTTTCGAATGCAAACATCATAGATTGAATCTACTTTAAAATGTACATTTTCCTTTCCAGGGTTCGGCAGACTCCTACACTAGCCGTCCATCCGATTCCGATGTATCTCTGGAGGAGGACCGGGAAGCAGTGCGCAGAGAAGCGGAGCGGCAGGCCCAGGCACAGTTGGAAAAAGCAAAGGTAAAATCGTTTCCTTCCTGCCAAGATCTTTCTTTGCAAGTTGTGCTGTGCCCCTGATAGACCACCTGTGGAAGTTTCCCCTAAAGCTTGTTTGATCTATTAGAGCATTTCGTTGTCGGGTTTTAGAAAGGTACAAGAAATGGAGCCTAGTTTCTTCCCTTAGTAGAAAAAGGAAGTGTGGTGTAGAAGACTGGTCGTCTATGTTGTTTTATAATCCAAGTAACTCGTTTCTGTGGGTGGATGGCTTATTTGGACACATACAAAAGGATCCCTGAATGTGCAAAGAGGAAAAACGGCACCTAATATCAACACATTTTACTTCATTTCCCCAGTAAACTGTATCTCTGTTAAGAAAAAAAAAACAGACTGACTTCAAGCTATTGTTTATTTTCTTAGACTTGAACAGTTTTTCCCCTGAATTTTACTTCATAGGTGTTTTATATTAGTATCCTCTTACTTTCAAAATCGATTACATTATGCTTTTCAAGGAGCAACAGAGGATTTTATTGATTTTTAGAAGTTTCTTCTCTTAGAACATGTTCTTCTCCAGGATAAAGTGTGTATATATGGAGGGGAGACTGCAAAGCAGCTATGAAATAGATAGTTCCAGGATTTATCTCAGGTCTTGTCTCATTTAACTCATTGCAACGATTTGAATTCTTTTTCCCATGCTGTCCTTGGAATAGTGGCCATTTCTAAGGCATAGATTGTTCGAGTTGAAGGTAGCTTGGTTTTGGGGATACTCAGTCGCTTCCCAATGAACCTATTTTAACATGGTTGTTGATTTTCCTTTGAAAAACTTGTTTTGAAAAAGGCTAAGTGCCTTGTTGATCGTGCTAGAAATACCAGGATAGCATTTCTGCTGGCTGCTTCATCTCTGAGATGAGTAGAATCTATGTGTGTTGCTATGGGAATTGTGGTTAGGAGATTCTGGTTTGAATGCATGGACAGCCCTTATGTAATACATTATTCATGACCTCTAGCGCGGCTGCCATCGTAGTCTACTGAGGAACTGCCAGGAGACCTTGACTTCTAAAAAGCAGTACTTCTGTATATCAGAATGATGTTCTTACCTCAACTGGCAGGGAAATTTTCTCCAGGACTGACAGTCTTCTCTGAAAGGCAGTTCATAAATAGCAGATGCAGGGAGGGTTTTGTGATGGTGGAAACTGGTAAAACTGGATGTGGCCCAGTTGCCATCAATGAATCTGCTCTACCAATGTTAGCCACTTAGAACATTGTGAAGTTGAAATGAAATAATGAAGAACATTAAATAATGTATGACAGTCGGCACTGTAGTTAATATAGGTTGCAGCTGAGAGTCTGAATTCTATATTCTATATTTTGCATTGTGTGTAAAGAAAAGTAAGAAAAAATTACAATTTGTATTCTGAAAATAAGATTGTTCTATTTGTGGCTAATTTATTCATGTAAGTTTCACATACCAAAATTGAACAGTTTCTCGGGCTCATGTCCCATCATGATACAGCCCAATAGACTGTAGGTTTGGTTCTCAATTGTTATCTAATTGGGGCATTTTTGTTCCTGACTCTGTGGCTACGTCATGAGTTAAATGACACTGCTGCAAAGACCTTTTAAAATATATTTCAACCAAGCATGGATCGAAATGTTGCTCCTAAATCAAACCAGGGTCATGTTACTTGTCCTACTGCCTAAAAAGTTGATAGTTAGGAATGATGTAGAAGACAAAAGAAAATGAAGAGACTTTAAAACAGAGGCAAAATAATTGAAAAACTATTTCCTGTGTTTAATGACAGATAGTTTATTTAATGGGTGAGATGGCAATGGTTAATGGGTGCCAAAAAAAAAAAAAAGTAGAAAGAATGAATAAAATCTATATGATAGCACAATAGGGTGACTAAAGTCAATAATAACTTAATTGTATATTTTTAAATAAAGAATGTAATTGGACTGTTTGTAGCTCACAGGATAAATGCTTCAGGGGATGGATACCACATTCTCCATGGTATGCTTATTTCATATTGCATGCCTGTATCAAACCATCTCATCTGCCTCATAAATATATACATCTACGTACCCACAAACATTTTTTTAAAATAGTTTATATTTTTTCTTTAAAATTAGGTCAATATCTTAAACCTTTGATGTATTCAAATGACATACACGAGGGTAAGTGAGAATTTAAATGTGTCTGAAAAATACAAAGATGAGGATTGAATTTTCCTTTATATTAAAATCATGGTTTGGTAGGTCTGGTTTATTAATCCCAATATTCTTGAAGAAATAATGCAAAATAGGGATTGTAGAGTGCTAGTTCCCTCTATAAATTTTTACTTTTATCTATAAAAATAGCCTCATTCTTTGCCAAAATATCATTGTGCCTTTATGAAACCTTCAAAATGAAGCCTTAAAGTTTAAAAACGTAACAATTCATGCTATTTAACTTTAAATAGTTAAAAACACTTTGCACAGCCATTTTGGAAGAATCAGACATTTTCTACATTTACTTTGTAACCATCAAAGCATCTCTCAAACAGAAAGACTTTACAAGTCAGTGCTTTTACTCACCTTACAGATCACATGTAATAAATAAGTCTGTGCCGATGACCTTAGCAGTGCTCTCAGACCCTGGTCCTGTATAAATACAAACACATTATCCACTAATTGCCTAGTAATACCTCTGTGAAAGAACGTGATTAGCAAGAAGTGAGACTAGAGATACTTTTAAAATTTAAGTGACCTGCAAAGGTTATATAACGAAGTACTCTGTGCTGTCAATAAACCTAATACTCTCCGCTACCACTTTGTTAAGGCTTTTCTTAATGACTAAACTCTGCAGTGAACAGATTAGATGTTAATTTTGAGGCCAATACATACCAACTGACATGACATTGTTTTTTAACGTGGTGTTTTCTGCTTCCCAATGTGTGTTTTGAAATTGTGCAGTTATGGCATACTTTGCAAATCCTGGTTGTTTCAGTTTGTGCTATCTGATATTACCTTAAAGACAAGTCATATATGAATCTAATTTATTCCCACGTTGATCTTCTCTTTGAAAACAACTTGATTGAGATATAATTCGCCCATTTGAAGTGTATAATTCAATGGTTTTTAGTATGTTCAGAGGTGTTCAACCATCACTATAATCAGTTGTAGACCATTCTCATTGCCCCATACATTCCAAGCCTGTCAGCAGTCACTCTCCTTTTTCCCCAACCACCCCCCGTCCCCAGGCCTAGAACCACTATTCAACTTTTGTTTCTACAGATTTGTCTATTGTGGATATTGCATATAAATGGAATCTTACAATAGGTGGTCTTTTGTGAGTGGCAGCTTTTGGACATCTCGGTTGTTTCCACCGTTTAGGTATTGTGCATAATGCTAGTATGAACATTCCTGTATATGTTTTGTGTGTGTGGGCATATGTTTTCATTTCACATATGTATGTACTTTGGAGTGAAATTGCTGGGTCACCTGATCATCTCTTTTTAATTGAAATAATAATTTTCTTCTTTTCTCCTTTAATTCTCAAAAAACGCTGTCTTCTGCCCTATATGCAGAGACTCTGAGTTGGGAAATCTGGATGTAGAAGGAATTGAAGCAGAGATAAGATAGATTCAGCTGGGCATGATGGCTCATGCCTGTAATCCCAGCACTTTGGGAGGCCGAGGCGAGTGGATCACCTGAGGTCAGGAGTTTGAGACCATCTTGGGCAACATGGTGAAACCCCATCTCTACTAAAAATATAAAAATTAGCTGGGTCTGGTGGCACGTGCCTGTAATCCCAGCTACTTGGGAGGCTGAGGCAGTAGAATCACTTGACACTGGGAGGGAGAGGTTGCAGTGAGCTGAGATCTCTTGCTCTCACATGGGCAACAGAGCAAGACTCTGTCAAAAACAAACAAACAAAAAACCAAAAAAAGCAACGATGGACTCAATGTGATCTTCTTAGCCGAATAGAATAACTTTCCATCTTGAGTCCATTGTTCTTTTATCATTGAGTATCTCCTATATTAAAGAAAATGTTAGACCCAGTTGGTGAGTAGAAGGGACTGCAAGGCCAGAGCCACAAAGAAGAAATAGGCAGGTCTTTTGCATGTGAGAAGCTTCCATTGTTTCAGGAGAAAGTCATGATCATAAAAGGTGGAATACAATACATTGTGGGGAAGGGAGGGTTAGAGAGGCCTGTGAGCACCCAGGTTTAGACTGCATCCTACTGGCAGGAACAGAAAATCCTTCTTTGAGGAGGTGGTGGCTTAAAAGTAGACCTCACAGTAGGGGTTCGTGTTCTGTTAGGAACCAGGCTACACAGCAGGAGGTGAACAGCAGCATCCAGAAAGGAAGCTTCATCTATATTTACAGCCACTCCCCACTGCTCACATAACCACCTGAGCTCCACCTCCCGTCAGATCAATGGCAGCATTAGATTCTCACAGGAGTGCAAACCCTTTTGTGAGCTGTGCATGAGAGGGATCGATGTTGCGCACTCCTCATGAGAATCTAATGCCTGACGATCTGTCACTGTTTCCCATTGCCCCCAAATGGGACCATCTAGTTGCAGGAAAACAAGCTCAGGATCCCACGGATTCTACGTGATGATGAGTTGTAGAATTGTTTCATTATATTTTACAATGTAATAATAACAGAAATAAAATGCACAATCAATGTAATGTGCTTAACTCATCCCGAAACCATCCCCAGACCCCAGTCCATGGAAAAACTGTTTTCCCTGGTGCCAAAAAGGTGGAGGAATGCTGCCTTACAGGATGGAGAGTTTGGCTCTTGAAGTACAAAGGGGGATATGAAGAGAGAAATGCCTCCCAGGCCCTGGAATACAATGTATATAACAGTCAGTATAAGTAAAGGCTCCATGGTAAGAAAACATAGAACCTTCCAGAGAAAGGTTAGTTTCTTGAGAAAATGTCTTTACTCTACCTTCATATTTAATTAACAAATTGGCTGGTTATAGTATTCAAGAATGAAAAACATTTTTCTTCAGATTTGTGAAGGTTTACTTCATGGTCTTCTAAAGTCCAGCCCTGCTATTCTGTCTTTCTTTCTTTTTTTTTTTTTTTTTTTGCTCAGTGCAGCTCCACCTCCCGGGTTCAAGTGATTCTCGCACCTCAGCCTCCTGAGTAGCTAGCATTACAGGCACGCGCCACCACACCCAGATAATTTTTGTATTTTTACTAGAGACAGGGTTTCTACATGTTTCCCAGCCTGGTCTTAAAGTCCTGGCCTTAAGTGATCCACCTGCCTTGGCCTCCCAAAGTGCTAGGGTTATAGATGTGACCCGCCATGCCCGGCCTGTTCTGTCTTTAAGTGTGATTTTTGGTTTTTAAAATTGTCTAATATTTTGAGAACTGTTCTTCCTTTGGTATTTTGACATTTTGACATGACATGCCTTGGTTTGTGCCTTTTTGTGTATTGTACTCGGCTTCTCATACATTCATTGTGAAGGGCTGATTAGTTCAGTTCTGGAAACCGTCTTTTTTTTTTCCAGAATAATTTCTTCCCCTATATTTTCCTCTTTTCATTGGCTCTCTGGTTTGTGAGATATTTGATTTGAGCCTCTCTGTAATCGTTTTTCTCCATCTTTTTGTTGTACCTGAATTTTTCCCAACTTCTAACCCATCTGCTAAAATTATATTTGTCAAAATGTCTAATTTCCAAGAGCTTTCTTCTTTTCTTCATTTATAGCTTCTTGTTTTTATTCCACAGCCATAATATTTTCTCTTACGTCTCTTAAAATACTAATTTTTTTGAAGTTTCCTGTACTGTCACTGTTTTTCAAGCTTTTTAAATATTTGATGTTACTTTTACATAATGGAGACTTTCTTCAAATGTTTGATTTTTAATGACTATATCTATTATTTCATTGGTATATTTGAAGTGAAAATAAACTGTAAGAAGCTGCAAAAGCATGCAGCTTCATGAAGATTATGAACTGGAAGCACCTATTGTAGAGGGTTAAAATTGGGTTTTCCTGTAGGAAGTACAAGGACTACCTACACAAAGGTCATCAGTGGAGAAATTATTGACTGCTATTTGGAATTTATACACCAACAAGAAGTTTTCAAATGAACTTAAGGAAACATTCACTATCCTGACTTGTTTTGTTTGTTTGTTTTGTTTTGAGATGAGGTCTCACTCTGTCACCCAGGCTGGAGTGCAGTGGCACGATCTTAGTCCACTGCAGCCTCTGCCTCCCAGGGTCAAGCAATTCTCCTGCCTCAGCCTCCCAAGTAGCAGGGAATACATGTGCGCACCACTGTGCCTGGCTAATTTTTGTATTTTTAGTAGAGATAGGGTTTCACCATGTTGGCCAGGCTGGTCTTGAACTCCTGACCTCAAGTGATCTGCCCACCTTGGCCTCCTGAAGTGCTGGGATTACAAGCATGAGCCACTGTGCCTGACCATACCCCCAACTTCTTAGCTAGGGAGTATAGGTGAGAAGACATGAGAAGATGTTGAAAATCTCTTACATATAGGTTTACAGAACACAAGCCTAAAATCAGGATGCTCAGGCAGTGCTGAAATTTGCTCTTGGGAGGAAATCCCAGTTTCATGATGTTTGCAAACATTCTTTCTCCTGCTGGATCACATGTCATCAGATACAGACGGCCATGCAGAGTCTACAAGGTTCTTTAGGGATGATATTGTGATGCAAATTTTTTCCTTGAAGGGAGGAGTATTTTTTTCTTCAGTACTTGTTTTCTTCAGGTTTGTTTATTATTATTTTTTTTAAACAAGGTCTCACTCTGTTGCCCAGGCTGAAGTTGCAGTGGCTCACTGCATCCTCAAGCTCCTAGGCTCAAGCAATCCTCCCACCTCAGCCTCCAGAATAGCTGGGACCACAGGTATGCACCACCATGCCTTGCTAACATGTTTTTAAAATTTTATGTAACCCAGCGCTTTGGGAGGCCAAGGTAAGTGGATCACCTGAGGTCAGGAGTTCAAGACCAGCCTGGCCAACGTGGTGAAACCCCGTCTCTACTAAAAATACAAAAAACAAATAGCTGGGTGTGGTGGTGTGCACTTGTAATCCCAGCTACCCTGGACGCTGAGGCAGGAGAATCACTTGCACCTGGGAGGCAGAGGTTGCAGTAAGCCGAGGTCGTGCCATCGCACTCTGGCCTGGGCAACAAGAGTGAAACTCCGTCTCCAGGAAAAGGAAAAAAAAAAAAAATGTAGCGACAAGGTCTCCTTATGTTGCCCAGGCTGGTCTCGAACTCCTGGGCTCAAGTAATCCTCCTGCCTCAACCTCCCAAAGTGCTGGGATTACAGGTGCAAGCCACTATGCCCTGGAGTTCATTCAGTTTTGACCTATCAAACTTCTCTACTTCCAACAAGTCTGGCTTATCACTTATCTTGACTAAAAGAAAGCCTGAAGACTTGAAGTTTCTGGAAAGGCCGTCAGCTGGGCTGAGACTCTGTCTGACTCTGGACAAGGTTCAAATGTTTACTTTTTGATCATCTATTCATAATTAAGAGGAAGACATTGTTAAGCTGATCGGAAGCTCTAAATGCAGTGGCAAAGCTTCTTGACAGGTCATCTTGTATAGGGTAATTGGGGAGGGACTAAAGAACTGGTGGGAGGGGGCACCATTATCTTTTAATCTGGCCAATGCCCCAGACAGGGCTCCCCCAGCCTCCTGTCTGGCTCTGTTGGACCGGTCACAGGCTTCTGGCAGTAGTCCAGGAAAAGGTGGCTAGAGTTTCATCACTTAGGATGGAGATCTTAAAATTATTTAATCCTCCTATGTTCAGTATGTCACTCGCCTTTACTCTCAGCTGTCCCTCTGATTGTATGAAATCTCCTGGTCATCCTCTCCAGAGAATTAACCTTTGGTCTTCTGGAAGTGAGGGGAGAGAGAAGTCCAATGTCCAGTCAGTGCTATTTTCAGCCCCAGCCATACTTCTTCCTTCAGGGTGCCTGGAACCTCCAGTTCCTCCTCCTTGCCAGGGCCCTGCAGCTGCAATCGGCTTTCTACTCCTTAGCCCTCCTGCAGGTACTCTCATTCTAACTCTTTCTACTCTGCTAGTTACTTACTGCTTGTTCATTGCGTTCTATATTCTATGTTTCCACATACTCTCATCTGGTTTCCTGTTCTTTGTATCTGTGGGCTTATACTTTTTCTAAAAACATATTTTCAGGAGGAAGCATTAGTTCTGTTAACCATGTTTCATTCCCAGTAGTTTTCAATAAACATACTACAAAAAAGAAAAAATATTTCTCATCTTGCCTTAGTTCATAAATGCCTTACAGATTGAGAGAATTCCCCTAACTAGCCTTTGAAGAAGAAAGAAGAAACATGAACATCTTTATGTCCCATCAGCCTGAAGATAGTTTTTTTATTTCAAAAAAATATTAAACGTGTTTTAAAAACATGTCTTATTGCGAACATTATGTGGGAGGTAGGAAAGAAATATACACGTATGTCTACAATGCATATGTTCTTAAACCTACAAGATAGACTACTGGAGAATCCAAAGAATACATGGCAGGTGTGAAACTAGAGGGCTACTTACAGAGGAAAAGAAATGTGTTGGCCGGATGCGGTGGCTTATGCCTGTAATCCCAGCACTTTGGGAGGCCAAGGCAGGTGGCTCACGAGATCAGGAGTTTGAGACCAGCCTGGCCAACATGATGAAACCCCATCTCTACTAAAAATACAAAAATTAGCCAGGCATGGTTGTGGGCACCTATAATCCCAACTACAGGGAGACTGAGGCAGGAGAATCACTGGAACCCAGGAGGCAGAGATTGCAGTGAGCTGAGATCACACCACTGCACTCCAGCCTAGGTGACAGAGCAAGACTCCGTCTCAAAAAAAATTTTAAGAAAAAAATCCAGCAGCGATATCTTATGAAAAACACAAGCACAAAATATGTCACACATTCTTACGAAAAATATTTTAGGCTGAAATTATTTTCACAATGTACATTTTCATGCTTCTTGCATTAAAAAATTGTCAACTCTTTGCTTATAGCATATACCTTTCAAGTAGAGTTAGAAAACTGGCTGAATAAGTCTAATTTGTAGCAGCATTAGTTTATTGTTCAAATACGCATTAGCTTAGATTGCGTTTTTCTACCTGTGATGAAGAAGAAGTATATGCAGAAGCCCTCTGTGCCTGTGTTAGGCTTCTCTTTCCTGTTGACATATACTTATGACTGGGTAGGTAACAATCACACACATTGGTACTGTCATTCTTCTACTCACCTCTAATGTTAATTGATGATAATATTAATAATGACAACAGTAATAGCACTTAATGCCCAATCGCTGCTCATTATAGACAATTTGAAATATATAAAAGGAAAAGGCAAAACTTGTATCTTTGAGTACTTATTTTTTTTTGAGATAGAATCTCGCTCTGTTGCCCAAATTGGAGTGCAGTGGCACCACCATCTTGGCTCACTGCAACCTCTGCCTCCCAGGTTCAAGCAATTCTCCTGCCTCAGCCTCCGGAGTAGCTGGGATTGCAGGCCCCTGCCACCACATGGGTTAATTTTTGTATTTTAAGTAGAGATGGGGTTTTATCATGTTGGCCAGGCTGTTCTCAAACTCCTGACCTCAAGTGATCTGCCCACCTTGGCCTCCCAAAGTGCTAGAATTACAGGCGTCAGCCACTGTGCCTAGCCTCTTTAAGCATGTTGAAATTATTTGAGCAGTCATGACCATACAATACATACAGCATTGATGACTACACTGTTAGCAAAATCCTTACTCTCGAAGTTCTTGCTGCAAAACAAACAGATCTCAGCCTAGTGGTGTTAAGTCACCATTTTATTTAGGTTACAATTCTCTGCCACACATCCTTGGCCAGCTGTCCGGTTAGTTGGTGACCAGGTGACCTGGGATGGCTTGTTACATGTGTCTGGAGGCTGATAGCTGTCAGCATGGGTATCTGGTTCTCCTCTATATGGTTGTTCATCCTCCAACAGGCTGGCTAGGGTTCGCATGCTGGTCTCAGGGCTACTTCGTGAGAGAGCAAGCTCCAAGGGGGGTGATAATCACCTCTCTACTTGTGTCATGTTTGCTAATGTCCCATTGGCCAAAGCAAGTCGCAGGGCTAAGCCTGGAGTCAAATGGGAATTACCAAGGGTGTGGATTCAGGTGGGATATGTTGCAACCACTTTCTGCAAACAACCTGCCACATTCATCTTTTTTCTTCCTTACCCCTTTGGAAGAAGAAATGTCTCCATGCCTTGTGAAATAAACAACACTGTCATCCCTTCTATCCTATTTTTTTTTCCTTCTTTCTACTGCCAACCTTATCACCCCAGGCTTTATTCTCCTGCTCCAATTTCTTCCCTACTTACTCTTTAACACCATAAAACTGATTTCTGTCTCCATCTCTTTACTGAGGGTCTCTAGTGACTTCCTAATCACAAAGCCGCTGACCTTTTATTAAACCTTCCCTTAACGTCTCTGCAAACCTCAATTTGTTTTTCTTCTCTAGTAAGTCACTCTTGTCTTGCAGGTGCTGGCTACACACAAAGTCCACTCCTACTACCACTCCGGTGGTTCCTGTTCAGTCCCTTCTGTTTTGGCTTTTTGTTCCCTCACCTGAAATGTGGAAGTCCATTCAACTAAATGCTCGGGCCTTGGCCTCCTGATGTTTGTTGCTGGAAACCATGTCATTGGTTTCCAGACTGAGCTCTGTAGAGCCCCCAAGAGATCCATGGATTTTTCTGGAGTCACTGCAGAGGCTTAGGGATACCCAGCAGGCTGTGGTCTGCGCATTGTATTCAGGATTCAGCCAGAACAGTGCTACTTTCACATGCTTTGTTCTGTTTTGTTTTGACGTGGGGTTTTGCTCTTATTGGCCAGGCTAGATTGCAGTGGCATGATCTCAGCTGACTGCAATTTCCGCCTCCTAGGTTCAAGTCATTCTCCTGCCTCAGCCTCCCAAGTAGCTGGGATTACAGGCACATGCCATCGCACCCAGGTAATTTTTTGTATTTTTAGTAGAGATGGGGTTTCACCCTCTTGAACAGGCTGGTCTCGAACTCCTGTCCTCAGGTGATCCACCCACCTCAGCCTCCCAAAGTACTGGGATTATGAGCATAAGCCACTGTGCCCAGTCACACGTATTTTATGTATTGGGACCTTTGTGTGCATTTTCCTTCAGAGTGAAGAGTTTCACCTCCAGAGCGAGCTTTAAACCACTGCCGTCTTCCCTTCTGCTCTCCCATCCTTCTCCAGGCTTCAGCCGTCACTTGTAGTTGGTGCCTTTGGTCTTCGCCTCTCTCCTGAGTGCTTGGATCTCAGGTCCTCTTTGGATCTCTATTGGTTCTGCCACCCACTTAAAATCGAGCTCCCAGTCTTTTCCTTTAAACCCTTTCTTCTCTGCATTTTCCATTTCCATTCACATTACCTCCATCCCTCCAAACCTGAAACCTTTGTTGAAGGGTCAGCAAATCTTTTCCTGTGAATTATCAGAAGGGAAATATTTTAGGGGCATGGGTCATGCAGTCTCTACTGCAACTACTCAGAAACCTGGATTTGGATTCCATCTCTGCCATGGACTGGCTGCCTGTCTTTTTGATAAATTACAGGTGAAGCTCAGTTTTGCCATTTGTAAAAGGACACTAACCTCTGTTTCACAGGATTCCAGTGATAATTGAGTAAGCTGTTACTTACAAAGCACAAGCTTCCTAGACCCATCTTTCCCTACCCTGGCCCTTGTGATGGGCACAGGCAACTGGGGCACACAGCGCCTGCCGTGGAGCAGTTCAGGGTGTAGTGAGGAATCTGAATGGGAAGTGATCAAACAAGTGTCTTTGCCTCCTCTGTAGTTAGGTGTGGTCTTACACTATTTTACATGGTCACTATCAGCTTAGTTGTTTGCCACTTGGTGGTGAGTGCTGTAAGGTAGATTTCAGATGTCCAGGGACTGCAGACCTGCCTGGGATATGACTGGCATTCGCACACTTGCTTGATCTCACAGCAGTTGCCGTGGCAAGTCAGGCTGCATCCCCATCCATCCCAGTGATGAAGGCGCAGGCCTTGTCTTCTGTACTCTAACTTTGAGATGTGTTCTCTGCTTCTTAGTCACACGGGTGCAGATCTCTGTCTTAGTTATCAAGAGCAATTGAACTCTCTCTTGTTCTTCTCACATGCGCTTTCCTGAGTAATACCAAGTATTCGGGAATAAAATTACACCTTGCTGTCTGTTTATTTATGGTTATATTTATCTTGGCAATCTACCTGTTAAGCTAGTTTTAACTTTCTTATGGGTAACAATCACATGTTTTAAAAGGAACCTGATACTCTATCTGGTTCTGTGCTCTTTGACATGGATTTGTGGGTTTTATTAATGGAAGTTCTAGAAGGCTGAGATTTGCCCAGATTTAAAACTGTGTTCTTGTTCCAAAATCCTTGTAAGGTTGTAAGGACTATTTACTACTACGTTTTTGTTTGTTTGTTTGTTTTTGTTTTTTTTAAAGACAGAATCTCTGTCACCCAGGCTGGAGTGCAGCAGTGTGATCTCGGCTCACTGCAACCTCTGCCTCCCGAGTTCAAGCAATTCTTCTGCCTCAGCCTCCCAAGTTGCTAGGATTACAGGTGTGCACTACCACGCCCTGCTAATTTCTGTATTTTTAGCAGAGATAGGGTTTCACCATGTTGGCCAGGCTGCTCTCATAGACTTCTGGCTATTCCTAAACCATACATGGATTAAGGAAGGAGTATTATAAACTTTGCAGCTGAAGCTTATTTTTTTTGATCTTAGAGCACGATAACTGAGTATCTTTGCTGTATCATTGTAAACACAGCTATAAGTATGCAATTCTTCCCTCCCTTTTTCTCCACCAGATATGAACAAGGAATGACATGAAGACTTTTATGCAGAGCTTAAAACAGTGAACCCTCTCTGTTCTTATGAGTTTCGCCTGATCAATGGCCAAATAAAAGATGTTGAAAACTCTGGAAAAAAGTAGAATTTATTTAATTAGCAAACATTTGATGAGTGGTATTATGCTATCGAGCTAGGAGTTTAAGGAAGGGAAATTGAAGATGTTAGATGTGGTTTCTCCCTCAAAAAGCTTATGGTCTAATGGTCTTGCTAAAAATGTGTATCACTGAGTAATGTGGTAGCTATCAGACTTAAAGCACTGTAGGCTTGGCATGGTGGCTCATGCCTATAATCTCAGCACTTTCAGAGGCTGAGGTGGGAGAATAGCTTTAGGCCAGGAGTTTGAGATCAGCTTGGGCAATACAGTGAGACCTCATCTCTACAAAAAAGAAGAAAAATTAGTTAGGTATGGTGGTACATGCCTGTAGTTCCAGCTACTCAGAAGGCTGAGGCAGGAGGATTGCTTGAGCCCAGGAGTTAGAAGCCACAATAAGCTATAACTGCACCAATATACTCCAGCCTGGGTGACAGAGCAATACCCTGTCTCTTGATAAAAAAAAAAAAAAAAAAAAAAAAGAGCATCATGAGCCAAATGGCAAATGGGTGGACCCCAATATTGCTGGAGAAGGAAGTGCTGATGACCACAGAAGGGCACAAATAATATAAGCCCCCACTGTTAGTGACTGACCCTCTGGAGGAAGAGCCTACATTAACCAGCAGTGTGATTGTCTCTAAAGTTAGCAAGGTGTTTGCTAACTGTGGGGTCCAACAAAGGCTATCATTTTAGTTTAATTTCGTTTTAAATCTCAATTCACAATTTACTTAACGGCCCAAGCATTTTTTCATCCTCATAACCATTCGTAAGTGTACGATTGTTTTAAGTGTTTCACACTGTTGTGCCACAGATCCCTAAAACCTTTTCATCTTGCAAATGTGAAACTCTACATCATCTGAACAACTCCTCATCCCCTGCCCCCCGCAGCCCCTGACAACTACCATGCTACAATATTTTTCCTTTTTTTATCTGCTCAAATTTATGGGTTACCTAAGATATTTTTTGCAGGTATACAATGCATAGTAATCAAGTCATCCTACTCTGCTGTCAAACACTGAGTTGATTCCTTCCATCTTACTGTATGCTTGTACCCTTTAACCCACTTCTCTTCCTCTTCCCGGCACCCCCTTCTCACCCTTTTCAGTCTGTTATTTTTCTACTCTTTATCTCCATGTGTTCAGTATTTGTCCCTCTGTGACTGGTTTATGTCAGCATGATCTCCTCAAGATTCATCTGTGTTGTCCCATGTGACAGAATTTCCGTCTTTTTTTAAGGCCGAGTAATATTCCATTACATGTATAGACCACATTTCTTTATCCATTTATCTGTCAATGGATATTTGGGCTGCTTCCACCTCTTGGCTACTGTGAATAATGCCGTAAAGTTTTGTCTGCTTGTTTGTTTTTTGAGACAAAGTCTCACTCTGTCACTCAGGCTGGAGTGCAGTGGCAGTCTCAGCTCACTACAACCTCCGCCTCCTGGGTTCAGACGATTCTTCTGTCTCAGCCTCTTGAGTAACTGGGGCTACAGGTGTGCACTATCATGGCCAGCTAATTTTTTTTAGTAGAGACGGGGTTTTGCCATATTGGCCAGGGTGGTCTTGAACCCCTGACCTCAGGTGATCCAGCAGCGACAGCCTCGCAAAGTTTTTTTAAATCTTGAATTTTTTTTCAATGAGCCTGTGAAGGTGGACCATCAGCAAGTGGGAACTATAGCGTATGTTTCACAGTGGCTCAGTGTTTAACTTCCCATTGCATTGTTTTGCTTGGTCCTTACAAGTACTAAGTGAGGAAGGGAAAGCAGATATAGTTACCCCATTTTATGGGTGAGCAAACTGATGGTGGATATTGAAGGAAATTGCCCAAGATCACTGAGCTCGTAAGTGGCAGAATTAGGGCAAGGACCCAAGCTTCTGTCTCAAAGGCTTTTTTTTTTTTTTTTTTTTAATGTTCTTTCACCTCATCAAGGAGCCGCTTTTAGAAAGACACAGGCTTATGAAAGCAGAAAGTGCATTAAAAAAAAAAAAAAAAAAGGCACCAGCTGAGAATACATTAATGTTTCCTCTTTGTTTCATGGTCTAGAGAGATTAAGGAAATAAAAGCTTTTTTTTTTTCTCTTTAACTATAAAAGCAAAAATAAAGCAGGGCAGCTATTAAGACAATTTTTAAAGTACAAACACCATCGTGCAACTTTTTTTGCTATTGAGTCTGGATAGAGTTTACAAGCAAAAAACTCACCTTTTGTCCTGCTTGTTAAAGTTTAGTTTATCGTCATAATACCACTGATGTGAAACAAGTCCATTTTTACACTTCAACATTATTTAAACAAAAATCTTGAGCTAAAAATTATTATTATTATTATTATTATTATTATTATTTTGAGACGAAGTTTTGCTCTTGTTGCCCAGGCTGGAGTGCAGTCACACGATTTTGACTCACTGCATCCTCCGCCTCCTGGGTTCAAGCAATTCTCCTGCCTCAGCCTCCCTAGTAGCTGGGATTACAGGCACACACCACCACACCCGGCTAATTTTTGTATTTTAAGTAGAAACAGGATTCACCATGTTGGCCAGTCTGATCTCAAACTCCTGACCTCAGGTGATCCACCTGCCTTGGCCTCCCAAAGTGGAGATAAAAATTCTTGAATTTAATATGTTGTTAAAGGAAGACCTTCCAGGATGTGCGTGTATACCCTTTTCATGGTTAAATGGAGATACAAATGGAACGTACTTAAAACTATTCGAATATGCCTTTTCCTGTAGAGTAATGGAAAAATAATCAAACATATAGGAAATAGACTGAAGAATGCTGAAGAAACAAAATTTAAATAGAGCAAGGAAGAAAAACTTGAAGTTACCATGAAACGATTAAAAAAAAAAAAAGATTTTATTAAGTGTTGCCTATTCCTAAGGGGGAAAAAATGAACTAAAAATTAAAGCAGCCAAAAATATAAAGTTAGATGTAACAATTGACTAGAGAAAGATGAGGACGAGTTATAAAGGAAGATTAGGAGACTGCTGTAGTGCAGGAGTGCAAGGTTGTGGTTTTTTGTTTGTTTTTGAGATGGAGTTTTACTCTTATCTCCAGCCTGGAGTGCAGTGGCACCATCTTGGCTCACTGCAACCTCCGCCTTCCAGGTTCAGGCGAGTCTCCTGCCTCAGCCTCCCCGAGTAGCTGGGACTACAGGTGCGCGCCACTATGCTCAGCAATTTTTATATTTTTAGTAGAGACAGGATTTCAGCATTTTAGCCAGGATGAGCCATGATCCGCCCGCCTTACTAGACCCTATTTTTAAGGAAGGAAAATGAATCGCATAATCTGCTGTCAGTTGTTTATTCTGATTTCCTGCTAAAAATTATTTTGACTGATATTTGCAGGGTTAGCACCTGTGAAAGCAAACTAAATATGGCCTGAGAAGGACTCCATACTTCTACAGTTGAATCCTCGTGGACGAACTGTAACCTAGCTCAATAGGCAGATAAGGTTGAAAACCTAACTTGGAAGTATGTGCCTGTAACAGTAACTGAGTCTTGGCCACTGCCAGCGGCCACACTTCAACCACTCAGATTGTTGAGTGTTCAAACTGTGTTCAAATAAGACAAATGTCAGTATGTAACCAATCCAGCTATTTCTGTAGCTCACTGCGGATTTCTGTATGTCACTCCTCTCTTTTTTGGTCTATAAATTTGTTCTGACCACAGGGCATCCCTTCAGTCTGTCTGAATCTGCTGATTCTGGGGACTGCCCGATTTGCGAATTGTTCACTGCTCAAACTCCTTTACATGTAATTTGGTTGAAGATTTTTTAACACACTCATTGCTTTAAAAAAAATGGGGATCAGTTCTTGAATATTTGAGACCAGTATCATGGTCTCATCCTGCCCTCCCTAGACTGGACAGGAAGTGAATTCAACAGCAAGTAGGTAAAATGTAAACTCTGATCTTCTTGTCTTTGGCTTTCTCGTTTCATTCCCTGGATTTTTAAACAACCAAGTATCCCTTTGTCTTCTTAGAGAACTATAGTCATCCCTGAATGAAATATTTATTGGACCAGTTGTAACCTTACATTTGAGTCAACCTACATTCCTTACAGATGAGAGTTAAGTTACAAGATCCTTTATGAGGTAACCCAGTGACACCCATCCCCAGGCAGAATTAAAGGAGATCTTTGGCTGTGACAAACTAAAGCCCTTTGGCTACGACAGAACAAGGAAAGTTACCATGGTTGAACTAGATGGTAAGAACTACTTGCTTCTCCTCTGAGCATACTGTGACTTGCTTAATTCTATGAGTTTAAGTAGCCTGAGGACTCAATAGTTCACATAATGGATACGCAAAATGGAGTGTAGAAACCCTTTAGTAAGTAAAAATCTCCACGTGCTATATTCAGCACACTTGCATGGATCCCCGACATTGTGGTATATGTTAGGCTAAGAGATAGAAAATGAAATAGTAACTGTATTATAATGTACATGACCATTCTCTTCAACTCTACTTTAAAATAGGAGAGAGAGAAGGTGACACGGAACCCTAGATCACGCAGCTACGACTGGACTAAGGTTATGAACTAGTGTCCATTTTACCGCATGGTCCACCTACTGAGTTGGAGTTTCAGGGGTGGTAGTTGAGTCAGGACCCTCTTATTCAAATGATCAAAAGTCCAATAAAGGTGTCTCTGGAAAAGGGGTCTTGTCTAGACCCCAAGAGCGGGTTCTTGAATCTCACATGGGAAAGAATTCAGGGAAAGTCACAGAATATATTTAAAACAATTTATTAGCAACTGCTCTATTACAGAGTAGAGCAGCTTCAGAAAGCAAGAGGAGGAATGTCCCTACCTTAAATGGAATGCTGGCTTATATGGGTTATTAACATTAAGAATAGTGAACTTCATTACAAAAGCTCATGATCAGCTGTGACAGGCTATTAGTATTGTTATTTTCCTATGTTACTATTGATTTCAGCAAGAGTTTAGGAATGTACTACTATCTTTAAAGCAAAACTTCTATTAAATTAAGAATGCTTTTTGTTCTTAAAATGTCAGGACATTTCTATAAGTTCTAGGTTTTTATTTAGTTAGCATCAATTCGTTCCCTCAACTGTAAGTATCTTATGACCAGGAGTGCCCAAACCCCTAGGAATGTAACCCAGTCAGTTTGGCCTTATCTGGCCTTTGTTCAAGATGGAGTCACTCTGGTTAGGATGCCTTTGACCAAAGGACATATCCAAAACTTGAATATTTTATCTCAGCCTAATACACTGATGAATGTATACTCCAGCATTAATCCTTTGTTATGAAACCAAGACCTATTCTTTAAGTAGGAGTCTATTAGTCTGGGTTCTCCAGAGAAGCAGACCTAATAGGAGATACACACACACACACACACACACACACACACACACACACACAGAGAGAGAGAGAGAGAGAGAGAGAGAGAGAGAGAGAAGTATGTGGAGATTTATTATAAGGAATTGGTGCACATGATTATGGAAGCTAAAAAGTTCCACGATCTGATCTGCCAACTGTATTTTTGGGGACCCAGGAAGGCTGATGGTATAATTCCCACTCCAAGAGCAGGAAAAAGACTGACAGATGTCTCAGCACAAGCAGGCAGGCAGCAAGAAAATGGGTGCATTCCTCCTTCTTCCACCTTGTATTCTATTCAAGCCCCCAGCAGATTCGATCAAGCTCATCCACATTGGAGAAGGCACTCAACTTACTAAATCCACCAGTTTCAAATGCTCATCTCACCCCAAACACCCTCACAGACATACCCAGAAATACTGTTTAAATTTGCACCCTGTGGTGCAATCAAGTTGACACATAAAATTAGCCATCACAGTCTGCTAATTGAAGTTTCTACTCTACTTATATGACCATCTTCAGTCTAGAATTTAGTTATTCATATGAGTTTGACCGTTATCTATAGGAATTTGGGTTCCAGGAAATACAAGAAGAACTGAAAAGAATTTTTTTAAAATTTAAACCGTAGTCATGTTTATGCCTCAAAATAATACTTTAACTTTTTTCCTATATATTCTAGAAATTAAAGTTTACCAATCAACCATTTGTTATTAATATTATACTTTTGATGAATGACTTGATAAAATACAAAAGAAGGAAATGTATTTTTTAAGAGAGGAATTTGAAGAATTTTTCCCCTAAAAATTCATATGTATGTAAAATATCTTGATCTTAGTAAAGGTCCATTTGCCCTTGTTAACTCTGGTCCAAGAAAACGATCAATTTGAGTTAGAAAAACAGTTACTTAATCATCTTAACCTTGAAATTTTTCTTTTAATTTCTCTGAAATACATATATTTTATTTGTTTCATTGGCTGAAAAATGTTCATAGTAGTATTACCAGTATGTGTTTGTTTGTTTTTTGTTTCTTTGTTTTTTTGAGACAAAATTTCACTCTTGTTGCCCAGGCTGGAGTACAATGGTGCAATCTCGGCCCACCGCAACCTCTGTCTCCCAGTTTCAAGTGATTCTCCTGCCTCAGCCTCCTGAGTAGTTGGGATTACAGGAATGCACCACCATGCCCAGCTAATTTTTTGTATTTTTTAGTAGAGACAGGGTTTCTCCATGTTGGACAGGCTGGTCTCCAACTCCCGACCTCAGGTGATCTGCCCGCCTTGGCCTCCCAAAATGCTGGGATTACAGGCCTGAGCCAACACGCCTGGCTCAGTATGGTATTTTTAAAAGGTTTTTTAAGTGGTTATTTTTTTCTGACTCATGAATATTTTTGAATATATGATAAAAATCTGTAAGCACTCTCCAAAAAATAGCTTCTATATAAACTTGGTTTATGTTTCCAGGGTCTCCATAGACCTCTGAAACAAACCCATATACCCTAAGGGTATACAAAGTACAAGAATCTCTTGTTAATAAACCCAACCTTTCTCCTTTTAGAGTGGCTGGTGCTTGAAGAACTATGGAACATTGGGGAGTATTTCTTTGCTCTCAGATACTTGCAAAGATTACCACATAAATTCTTAGAGTTCTGGGTTTAGCTATAGTGTTTAGTCTAGTGTCGAAGCAGAGGCTGGGCAAATATACACTACTTTAAATACTTTCTTGTGCTATAGCTGTTAAGCGTGTTCTAGTTTAAACAGTTGTCAGTGATTAGTGATTTTGATGTTCTGTTTTAAGATTTTGTAATGGTCTAGACGAACATGAACAAAAGCAAAAGAATCGTTTCAAGTTTAGCAGATAGTAGGAGCTAATCTTTTCTGTGGTTTGATTTGGTCGCCTGCGTTAGGTTGGTTTACTAGTCTGTGACTGTCTGAGTTGCTTTATCTTGTGTTAACGTCTATCAGATACAATCTCCATATTGATTTCTGTTTTATTCTTGCCTGGGTGATCTATTCCATTCGGATAACTAGAACACTCAGTAGCTCTCTGGAGGGACTTCTACCTGTAGATTACAGAAGGGTAAGGCTGTCTGATGCCCAGTTGTCCTTTTTCCCTGGATTAAAAAGAAACCTTTTGCCATCTTTCTGGCTTCTTGGAAAAATAAATGATATATGAAACGTTTGCAGCAGCAAGACTCTTTCCTGCTGAAAGGTTTAAGATTCCATGGACACATTTCCTGGTCTAGCATGCTGTTGCTCTTTCTCATCAACTTTCCGTCTCTCCTCACTCATCCCTTCCCACCCCATATATCTTGTTTGTGCATTCCTCTTACAGCCTGTTTCATAGCGTATTGGGTTATTTGTTTCTCTCACCAAACATGTACAATTTGGTGTACCTGGGACTGAGGAGTGGCCTGTTGACACTTAAAAAAAATTTTTTTTAAGACGGAATTTCACTCTTGTCGCCCAGGCTATAGTATGACAAGTGCAATGGCACGATCTCAGGCTCACTGCAACCTCCACCTCCCAGGTTCAAGCGATTCCCCTGCTTCAGCCTCCCAAGTAGCTGGGATTACAGGCATGCGACACCACACCCAGCTAATTTTGTATTTTTAGTAGAGATGGGGTTTCACCATATTGGTCAGGCTGGTCTCGAACTCCTGACCTCAGCTGATCCACCCACACTGGCTTCCCAAAGTGTTGGGATTATAGGCGTGAGCCTTCCCGCCTGGCCAACACTTATAATTTAATTTCTTTGTAGAGGCATAATCAATGTGTGTGGACTGAGTGAATCACATGATCTGAGTGATAGGAAATGTGTAAATGGAATCCTAAATGTTTGGAGGTCATCATATTTTGCCATCTTTTATCTTGTATCTTACCTGTTTTATGAAGTTATGTCTTCTTTCCACAATTACTTGTGACCTCAGTGGGGAATCAGGATTGTCAATTATGTCTCCATTCCCAGTGTAGTGAGTGATACGTAGAATTGACTTTTGGTTGCCTTAGTACACTCTTTAGTGAAAAGTAATGATTAAATAGTTTGGGGTGGAGGTAACATGAAGAGATGTTTTTAGAAAACTTTCTGTTGGTGCAGTAGGATACCAAGGCATGGGTTGGAGGAAGATATAGTAGGAGGTGGTCTCTGTCAGCAGAAATAACTCCCCCTCTAGGAAGCCAAGTTCCTGACTAGCAGCTGCCAAGGCTTTCTGTGTCCTGCCATAAGCAACGGTCCGTTCAAGCCCAGTTCCTGCAAAGCTGTTCTGTTATATAAAGATGAAATTATAAATAAACTGGGGTATCTTTCAAGTAAAATTAACTCTATATATTAAAATGCACATTATATGCATTCCACAAGCAAATGCCCTGAATTCTTGGTCCATGTGAAGTTTGATTATTGCAATTTTGGGAATAATTAGGGATATATCATACTATATATATAGGAATATGTTATATATAGGGATATATTATACTATACTCTATGAGATATATGGTAACATAAAGGACTCAAGCATAAGACATAAAAATGTCTAATGTTCCCCTCCATGTGCAGACTATTGGATTATTCCATTTGTTTTTGTAATGTGGGAATACGGCTGAAGAAAATAATGCAATGACATGACCTCATGATTACTGGAAAGAGTTTTTTCTCTTATTTACCAATAAATCTGCCATCATTGGAGATCAATATGTAATAACATTTTTCTGCAGGTGTTGACTATAAATATATTCCTATATAATAAAAATTCATTGAAAGTAGGATGTCATCTTCTAAATTTTTTTTGGAAAATTAAGTAATATATGTGTATTTATTATAGTGAAATAATAAAAACTCGTGTACCTACCTCCACAATTACAGATAGAGAGTGTCACTAATAGCTTTGAAGGCTCTCATGTTATCCTTTCCCAACCTACCCTGATTCAGAGCAGAGATGCCCCAAAGTGGAGCTTGGCCCACTGACTTCTTGGATTTGCCCAGGAAAGAATTCAAGGGCAAGCCAGAGGGAGAGGAAAACAACTTCACTGAAGAAGCAGTGTTACAGCTCCTTTACTGCTCCTGCACAGCAAGGCTACCCCGTAGGCAGAGAGTAACAGTTGAGGGGAGTTTTGCAGTCATATTTATACCCACTTTTAATTGCATGCAGATTAAAGGGCTGTTCCTGCAGAAATCTCTAAGGGAGAAGTAGTAATCATTGGGTCATTGCCATGGAAAGGGGTGGTAACGCCTGGGTGTTGCCATGGCAATGGTAAATTGACGTGGCACACTGGTAGGCGTGTCTGATTGAAAGCTGCTTTCACCTGGGCCCTGTTTTAACTAGTCCTCAGTCTGGTAGGTTGTCCAAGACCCACCTCCTACCTCAACCCCCTCTATCAGAGTTTATCATTATGCTGAATGTGGTGTCTCCCACTCCCTTCCTGTTCATTGTATTATGTCTTACCACTTATATTTATTTTCTACATGACATACTGCTTAGTTTTTCTGTGTTCAAACCATTATTTAAGTAGAATAATCAAGGTATTCTTTTGAGACTGCTTTTTTGGTTCAACACTGGATGTGTAAAATTCATTCTTGTTGATTTGTGTCACTGTAATTTCTTTTTACCAATATGTGGTCTTCCAGCAGGGGATGTGGCACAGTCTGTCTGTTCTCTGTCCGTGGGCATTTGAGGTACTGCAAATAATCCCACTCTGGAAGCATTTATCCATGTCTCCTGATGCATGTGTGCAAGAGTTTCTCTTGGATATAGTAATTAGCAGTGGAATTGTGGGTTGATAAAGTATGTGTCTCTTTACCTTTACTGGGCAGTTTTTAAAGTGGTTGCCTTCATTTACACTCATACTATCACAGTAGGAGAGTTTTCATTTCACCATTTCTTACACTGAATGCTTTTCACATATTAACCTTTTGTTTTCTTCTGTGAAAAGACAGTGCATGGCTTTGGACTATTTTTTAATTATTAAATTGTATTTTTCTACAAATGTACAACAGGACTTTCTATATTTTGTATGTCACTATTTTTGTTGGTTATTCATATTGCTGAAAGGGTTTAATTTGTAGCTGCTCTTGTCATATTTATATAGCATTCTTAATACCAATCAAGTCCAATGTATCCATCTTTTCGGTCGTTATTTGCGCTTTGGGGCTCTTGTTTAAGAAATTCCTTCCCGGCCAGGCGTGGTGCTCATTCCTGTAATCCCAATGCTTTGGGAGGCCACGGCAGGAGGACTGCTTGAGCCTAGGAATTTGAAACCAGCCCGGACAATGTAGCAATACTTTGTTACTACAAATAAGTGAAATATTAGCTGGCCATGGTGACAGACACCTGTGATCCCAGCTACTTGGGAGGCTGAGTTGGGGGAGTTGCTTGAGCCCAGGAAGTCAAGGCTGCAGTGAGCCGACACCGGGCCACTGCACTCCAGCCTAGACAACAGAGCAAGACCGTGTCTCAAAACAAAACAAAAAGCAAAAAGGAAATTCATTCCTACCTTAGCCTCAGAAAGAGTTCTTCTATCTTTATTTCTAATAGTTTTAAAATTTCATCTTTCATCTTTAATTCCTCGATCTTTCTGGAACTGGCTTTTGTTCCTGGCTTTTTGGAACTGATCTTTTTGGAACTGGCTTATGGAGTGAGGTAGGAATCTGATTTCATGTAGGATACCTGTTTGTTCCAGAGCTATTTTTTGAATAACTTGTTATCTCCCCTTGGTCTGAAATGCCTGCTCAGTCATAAGTCAATTTTCCACATATAAGTAGGTCTATATCTGGGCTGCTATTCCTGTTTCAATGCCATACTACCTAAATTTCTATAGTTTTAAAATAAATATTGATACAGTTTGGAGATATCAACCCACCATATTCTTCCAGATTTAACTGACTATTCTTGGACCTTTCTCTTCCATGTAAATTGTATATACCATGTATGAAGTCCAACAAAAAAAGAAAAAGAAAAAACAAACATACCCCGCTGACAGTTTGTTTGGGGTTGCATTTAAGTCTGTAAAGCACCTTGGAGGAAAATGCCTTTGTTATAATATTGAGTCATCTTATCCATAAGTAGGAACGAACTATCCATTAATTTAGCTCTTGAATGTCTTAGAATATTTTCTATAAAGGTCATAGTTATGTTTTTTAGATTTGTTTCTCGATATCTTAATTTCTTAGTTACTACAGTCTCTCTCTCTTACCTTTCTTTCCCTCTCAAGTTACAGTTTCTGTTGGCTAATATAGAGAAATTCAGCTGTTTTTGTCTGAAAAGCTTTGTATTTATCTGTCTCTCTAAACTCATTAAATGCTTATGAATTTTCTGTAGATTCTTGGGTTTTCTATCAGACATAGATAGGACAGTCATAGCACGTGAGTAATGAAAATTCTGTTTCTGGCTGGGTACAATGTCTCACACCTGTAATTCTAGCAATTTTGGAGGCCAAGGTGGGAGGCCAGGAGTTCAAGACTAGCCTGGGCAACATGGTGAGAATCTGTCTGTAAAAAAATAAAAAATAAATTAAAAAATAAAATTCTGTTTCTTCCACTCCAATCCTTTTAACTTTTCAATTATTTTTCATCTTACTATACTGGCTAGACTCTTCACTGCAACATTAGGTTATTCTTGTCTTAGTGATATTCTTTAAAAGCATGTATTTGATTTGGGTTTTCTGTAGAGGTACTTTATCCTGTTAAGGAAATTTTCTTCTATTTCTAGTTTGCTGGGTTTTTAAAAAAAAAATTATGAATTGATACTGAATTTTATCAAATGTTCCTTTTCTACATCTTTTTTTTTTCTTTTCTTTTTTTTTTTTTTTTTTTTTTTTTGAGACCGAGTTTTGCACTTGTTGCCCAGGCTGGAGTGCAATGGCACAATCTTGGCTCACGGCAACCTCCACCTCCCAGCTTCAAGCGATTCTCCTGCCTCAGCCTCCCTAGTAGCTGGGATTACAGGCATGCACCACCATGCCCGGCTAATTTTGTATTTTTAGTAGAGACAGGGTTTCTCCATGTTGTTCAGGCTGGTCTCAAACTCCTGACCTCAGGTGATCTGCCCGCATCCCTTTTCTACATCTTTAAAGATGATCATATGATTTTTTTTTGTTGAATTTCTTATTGTAGCAAATTATATGAACAGATTTTCTACATGGAACTGTTTAATCGGATAAACAACATTTTCATGATGTTTTTAACATCACCTTTTTTAACATGTCACTGGATTTGACTCTTGAAGATTTTGAGAGGATGGTGGGGGTCTTACTGTATGTATGATCATGAAGGAAACTGGCCCCTACTTTTCCTTTCCCATCCTTTCCTCAAACTGTTTGACACTGAAGCTACTGTCATGAAGTTTTTGTTTGTTTCTTTGTTTTGTTCTCTCTTCTTGGGAAGAGTTTGTTATGTTCTGATTATGGATTCCATGAGTATTTTCTATAACTCATTGGGAAAATTCCTGAACATGCTGCGGTTTTTGTACTTTGGGAAGATTTAACTATTGATTCAAATTCTTTAACAGAATGCTTTAGGGTTTTCACTGTCTTCTCATGCCAGTTTGGGCATTATAGCTTCCTAGTTCTTTTTCTATTTCATCTAGATTTTCGGAATTTTAGGCATGAATTTATTCTCTCATTTTCTTAGGAATCTCTGCGGTATCTACAGTTACATCTTTTCCTTCTCTCAATTTTTACTTGATAAATCTCACTAGATATTTTTGAATAATATTTTCAGAGAATAAAATGTAGTTTATAATTCTATTTTCTATTTCATTAACTTCTTTTTAAATTTGATTCTAATTTCTTTTTCATTTAAGTCAGGTACTTAGCTCATTATTTCTCAAAGTCTCTTTTGTTGATCACACAAGCTATTTACGTTTCTTTTTGAGAACCTGGTTTTCTGTATCTCACAAAAGTTCATATGTAGTATTTCATTATTATTCAGTTCTAAGTATTTTCTATTTTCTTTTTTTTTTTTTATGGGGATGGTGAGTTATTTATAAGTGTGCTAATTTCCAAAGGTATGTAGGTGATCCTACTGTTGTTTCTGTCTCTGATTTCAGGTTTGTTGATTTCAAATGGGAGATAGCTCATTTTTTTTTTTTTTTTTTAGTTTAGTGGGACAATATTTATCTTTTTACTCATCTTACTTTGGTTGTGATTACACATTTGCTCTTAGTTTGCACTACAAACTTATTTTGTCCTTTTTGCATGCTGCAGTTTTTCTTCATCACCTCTCAGTTCCCCATTTCTTTCTTTAAGAATTATTTTCTGGCCAGGCACGGTGGCTCACGCCTGTAATCCCAGCACTTTGGGAGGCCAAGGTGGGTGGATCACTTGAGGCCAGGAGTTTGAGACCAGCTTGGCCAACATGGTGAAGCCCCTTCTCAACAAAAATAGAAAAATTAGACGGGCGTGGTGGCACATGCCTATAATCCCAGCTACTCTGGAGACTGAGGTATGAGAATTGCATGAATCCAGGAGGCAGAGTTTGTAGCGAGCCCAGATGACACCATTGCACTTCAGCCTGGGTGACAGAGAAAGACACTGTCAAAAAAAAAAAAAAAAAAAAAAAATCCAGGAATGATTTCATTTATTTATTTTAATCAGATTTTTACCCTTTATTAGTTTGGAAGTTATACATTATAGTTCTGGGGTTGTTTAAATGGATACCTTAGAAATTTCAGCATGCATTCTTAAAATCTAAAGTTAACCAGTTAAGGACTTTGGAGCATTTAAGCCTGATAACTCCTACTTGATTTATATTTTTGCCAATAATTTGGTTTTATATTTTCTTAACCTTATACACCAAATATTTTTACCATTTATCTGTTAAAAATAAGTCTGTATTTGTTTACATTTATTCACTAAATTACTACTCCCTTTTCTTACCATTTCTTTCACATATCAAAGATTCCTTTTGATATCACTGTTGTTCTTGAAGCTTGTCATTGACAAGTTTCTTTCATGAGAAAATTTTTGACAATGAAGTCTCTTTATGTGTCTGAAGGAAATTTATTTATAGAAGATAGTTTTGCTCGAAAATGATTGTAGGTTTATACATTTTCCTAGAACTTGAAAGATGGTATTTGATTGACAGTTGGCTTCTGACTGTTGAGGAGTCAACTCTCATTATAACCACGTCAGTTCTTCGTATGCAGTCTCTCTTTCTAACTCTTTCAAGTCTTCTGTCTTTGGTGTGGTGTCATCTCACTGTAATCCATCAAGGTACAGGTTTATGTTTCACTTTTTCCTGCTTCGGATTCATTGTGCCTCCTGAATATGAGGATTTGAGTATTTTGTCAACCCTGGAAAATCCTCAACCATTAGCTCTTAAAAATTGAAAAGTAAATGAAGTAATCCAGCATTGTTAGGTATTCTTCGGTGGAATGTTTGTTCAAAATGTCAAGTTAGGCCAGGCATGGTGACTCATGCCTATAATCCTGGCATTTTGGGAGGCCAAGGTGGGGGTCACTTATGCCCAGGAATTCAAGACCAGCCTGGGCAACACAGCAAGACTCCATCTCTACCAAAAAAAAAAAAAAAATTAGCCAAGCATGATGTTGTACACCTGTAGTCCCAGGCACTCAGGAGGCTGGAGTGGGAGGATCACTTGAGCCCAGGAGTTCAAGGCTGCAATGAGCTGTGATCATGCCACTGCACTCGACTGTGGATGACACAGCAAGACCCTGTCTCAAAAAAAAAAAAAAAAGTCAACTTAGCTCCATTGCCAGAATTCACAGATACATTAATGAGGTTTTACACCACATTATTTTATCTAAATTTTGGTATAATCTTCTATTTATTTTACAATTATTTACTTGCTTAAGCAGAAAATCAAGAAAATGCAAAAAAAATTTAAAAGGGACATATTACCTAAAATACTAGGGAAGAAGAAACTGTGTTTTATAAGTAAAATAGGCCAAATGTCAACAGACATCCAGGCTACTAGAAAATAATGAGACGTGTCTAAACACACAAACCTGTCTTCGAACCTCTAGTCACAGGTTTGTGTGTTTAGACACATCTCATTATTTTTGCATTGTTTGCATTGTGTATTTCCATGAAATGTGGAGTGAGGAGGGAGAAAAAAGACATTTATTTTTATCCCATTTAGTTAAAATTACATATCAGGATTTTTTTTCTTTTTTTTTTCTTTTGAAGGTGCAGGTTAACTTCTAAAGTTATCTCCCACCTGCACAACATAGGGAGACCCTGTCTCTCAAAAAAAAAAAAAAAGAGAAATTAATTATCTGGGTGTGGTGTTGGAGGCCTATAGTACCAAGTACTTGGGAGGCTGAGGTGGGAGGATCCCTGGAGCCCAGGAAATTGAGGCAGCAGTGAGCCGTGATTGCGCCAGTGCACTCCAGCCTGGGCAACAGAGTGAGACCTTGTCTCAATCCATCAGTCAATCAGTAGTAAAGTTATCTCATTACAGTTCAATGTCTCAACATAGGACTGAGTAGAAGGAAGCCTTCTGTCCTGTGATTTGTGTTGCTCTGATACATTCCTAACAAGAAACTATTAAGAGGGGTACATATAATTCTAACATGTAAATGTGTTGAGGGAAAGGTGAAAAGTACATATTACTTGATTTCTACTTATTCACATGGAAACCATTTTTGTATTTGCAGTTAATGTCAACAAAAGGGATTAAGAAGATAATCTCTATCATGTATATTTGGGTCTGGTCAGATGCTTTTCTATTTCTATTTCTATTTGATGCCTCCTTTATCTGAGATTTTATATATTTTTTTAAATCTGGAGACAGGATCTCACTCTGTCATCCAGCTTGGAGTACAGTGGCATGATTACAGAGTAGATCACTGTAATCTCAGCCTCCTGGGTTCAAGCAATCCTCTCACCTCAGTCTTCTGGGTAGCTGAAATACAGTAGTGTACTACTACGTCTGGCTAATTTTTCTTTTTTTTTTTTTTTTTTTTTGAGACAGAGTCTTGCTCTGTCGCCCAGGATGAAGTACAGTGGCTGGATCTCAGCTCACTGCAAGCTCTGCCTCCCGGGTTTACGCCATTCTCCTGCCTCAGCCTCCTGAGTAGCTGGGACTACAGGTGCCCGCCACGTCACTTGGCTAGTTTTTTGTATTTTTTAGTAGAGACGAGGTTTCACCGTGTTAGCCAGGATGGTCTCGATCTCCTGACCTCATGATCTGCCTGTCTCGGCCTCCCAAAGTGCGCGTGAACCACCACGCCCGGCCGTCTGGCTGATTTTTAAATGTTTTTGTAGTGATGGGTCTCGGCGTATTGCACAGCTTCATCTCAAACTCCTAGGCAAGAGATCCTCCTGCCACAGCGTCCCAAAATGCTGGGATTTTAGGCGTGAGCCACCATTCCTGGCCTGTCTGAGATTTTGTAAGACTTGAAACAACCACACAGTATTGATTCTTCATCCATTCACATTTGCATGTGGGTCCAGAATGAATCTGCTTTTCTACTGATGCTTCAAGTAGGTCCTAAGCTCTTTTTATAAATGTATAAAAATCTATTGCCTTTTCCTATGGTTACTGCTTGTGAGAACAAATGAACTCGATTTATATCTAGAACGAACTTCAGCAAAGTTAGTGAAAATGTCAGCATAAACAAAGGCTTTTCCTCTGAAAATCTGATATGAAAAATCAAGAGCTGATCAGGCTTCTTCCCTTTAAGAGCTTTACATATAAATTACAATATTTTTCTCCTTAAAAAAGCCAAAACGAGGAAATTAATTGAGATGGAATTACTGTCTTCTCATTTGATAAAAAACTCAAGAAACAAAATGGATAAGCCCCAAAGATATCTTTGTTGACCCCATTGAATCTTATTTCTTTGTTTTTTTTTTTTTTTTTTTTTTTGAGATGGAGTCTTGCTCTGTCGCCCAGGCTGGAGTGCAGTGGCATAATCTCGGCTCACTGCAACCTCTGCCTCCTGGGTTCAAGCAATTTTTCTGCCTCAGCCTCCCGAGTAGCTGGAACTGCAGGTACATGCCGCCACACCCAGCTGATTTTTGTATTTTTAGTAGAGACAGGGTTTCACCATATTGGCCAGGCTGGTCTCGAACTCCTGACCTCGTGATCTGCCTGCCTTGGTCTCCCAAAGTGCTGGGATTACAAGCATGAGCCGCCGCACCAAGCCCAAGACTATTATTTGTGTTTTTAAAGAAATATCAATTAATTTTAGAAATAGAGATGGTGATTCCAAGTCTTAGGGGAAAAAAAAGCTCTGTTTTAATTATCGAAAATGTCAAGCTACTCACTAAGATTTTTCCCTTGACTTGTAACTAGCCTCAGTTTAAACAAATACCACATATATTCTATTTGAAGTAAGATTTAAAATTTTAAATGTGACAACAAATCTGTCACCCAAAAGCTTCTCCACACTCCTTGATAATCCTTCCCTCCTGCCCCTTCTGATATCCTGATCTGCGCATTATCTCAGTTGTAGTAATGGTTTTATAGGTAATCATATAAGTTAAAACTTAACACAAATTGCACTCTGTGGAGGGATGGATGCGTGTGTGTGTGTGTGTGTGTGTGTGTGTGTGTGTGTGTCTGTCGCTGTTCCTATACCTCAATACTACTGTTAAAAACAAAAATAGAAAAATACATTTTCAAAAACATTCCAGGCCAGATCCAGGGACTTCCACCTGTGTTCCCAGCACTTTGGGAGGCCAGAGGCGGGCAGATTGCTTGAGCTCAGGAGTTCCAGACCAGCCTGGGCAAAATGGTAAAACCCCGTCTCTACAAAAAAATTGCAGAAATTAGCCCAGCATGATGGGGTGTACCTGTAGTCCTAGCTACTTGGGAGGCTGAGGTGGGAGGATGGATTGAGCCAGGAGGCAGAGGTTGCAATGAGCCAAGACTGTGCCATTGTACTCTACCCAGGGTGACAGAGTCAGCCTTGTCTAAAAAAAAAAAAAAAAACCCTGGTAAAAAGAAATTCACTGGTGTTGTATTTCAAAGCAACAGGAAATATGGCCAAAATAAATATTTTAACACCTTTGAGATAAAAGAGAGAGATGACTGGTGTCAGCTAGCTTTTATGATTGCCCAAATATTGCTTGCTTCCCTTCGGGCTTCCTGTCTCTGTGCTTACAGTTTTTTGCCTTATTAGAAAGTGACTGTTTAGATAACACTATTCATTAAAATAAATATATGTACATGCATATATTGATATATATTTATTTGAGATCTTACAAGGGAGTATGCCAATGCCGTATGCGGGTAGATACAGCAAGATGATCAAGATAGAATATTTCATGCAAGGGGACCAGCATATTCCCAAGAGCAGGAGAAAGAGCGAGATTGGTTTTAGAAATGGCAAGCAGTTTAATATAACTGTATCAGCGACCACAAAGAACCAGTTTGTCTTCTATAAAGCCAGGCTACTTTACAGCATTTCTCATAATTCAATTTTAGTGGAGACCAGGTGATGGATTAAGCATCCAGTTCTGCTCTGCACAGACCTCTGTTGATTATAGTGCTGTTGTGATCCAAGACGAAGCACTTAGGAAAAATAGCTGATGTTTCTGCAACTCAGAAGCTTTGTATGAGTTGCTTTGGTTTATTATAGAGTGTTAAGAAGGTGTAAGAATCTATCTGTGCTGGTGATAGCTGGTCTTGGTAAAGAAAAGCCCTTTCTCATGCAAATACTAGATGTGATGAAACGATGGGTCTGTGAGCGATATTTAGGGTTTATAACTATATTTTTTCTTAAGCTAGTCAAGTACAGTGTTGAGAAGGAGGAAAGAGTGGAACAAGGAGTCCAATCTGTAACTTGTAGCTACATTACAAAAATAATTTTAAGAATTATGTAAATACTTATAAGGAACAGTAAACGTGTTATGGCAAGTTTGAAACTGACTATCCCCTAATCCTTTTTTCTACCATCAAAACTATTGTCTTAAATCAGATGTTTGTTGTTGTTGTTGTTATTGTTTTAATAGTTTGGAACTTCTTGGAACACAATTGTGTTAGAACATACTGTGCTACAGTATTCCTATCCATTCCAGCAAGAGCTTCGGTAGAGTTGTACATAAAGCTTTACCAGTTAATTTTGAGCTTTCTCTGAAAAGCATATGGCATGTTTTATACAGAAAAACCATTTTAAAACATAGAACACTGAGAATTTTGGCCATAAACTTAAAGAAAATGGTTTGAAGATAGGATCTTCTAATTCATTACAGGAGTGGGGAAGAGATTTCTCATATGGTATGATTTTAAAGATATATTAAAAACAAATTTATAGTATTTTGAACTCTATTCATGGTTTAGTCAGGAAGACAGAAACCATTTCAAATATTTCAGGGATAAAGTGATTTAACACAGGGAATTAGGAATGTACAAAATCTGAAAGGACTGAAGGAATAAAGTCAGAGAAAACTGCCAGTTCTTAGGGTTGCCAGTATCTTTTGGGGAATCAAGAAGTTGCCAGAATTACTAAAAATCAATGCTGATAATTGCAGTTACCTAAAGCATTGGGTGGGTGATTTTCAGGACACAACCTGGAATAGCATTTAGTCTTGTGACCGCTTTACATTCTTAAAAATTAATATGATGATCATTATATTTTTTATAGAGACAGGGTCTTGCTAGGTTGCCCAGGCTGGTCTCAAACTTCTGGGCTCAAACAATCCACCCACCTTGGCCTCCCAAAGTGCTGGGATTACAGGCATGAACCATTGTGCCTGGCCCTTAAAAATTTATTGAACACCTCAGAGAGCTTTTGCTTATATAAGTTATACCTATTGGTATTTTTTGCATTAGAAGTTAAAACAGAAAAATTTAAATTGCAAGCATATACAAGCAGGCACTCCCCTAGCCATCAGAGTGATAACATCATCAGAGGTCACGTAGGGTTTGAAAAATTCCACTCTACCGTCATGAGAGAACGAGAGTATTAAAAGGCAAATAATGTCTTAGTGCCATTAAGAAAATAGTTTTAACCTTGTGGAATCCCTAAAAGGACTCTAGAGCTTCTAGGGGTTCCTGAGCCACACTTTGAGAACTGCTGGCCTAATGGAACTGGAGTCTCTGGTCTGCTGGTGCCCACGTAGATGCCTTCTGCTGATGGTGGAGCAATAATCTGGCTTCTCCCCTGCCTTCTGCATGTCACCAGTGCTTCTCATTGCAATGAGTCCAACCTGGAACCCTGTTGGCAGAGACTCTGAAAATATCATCCCTAGGAATATGCCGTTTGATAGATGGGAGAGTATGAGGCAGGTGGAGGCATAGTGCCAAGTTGGCAATAGACACTCCAACGTATTTCATTAAAAACCGTGAAAATCCACCTGAGTTGACAATAGGTGGCATCTATGTGAACAGAAAAATTTCTGAGAGTAGGGTCTTCACTTTTCCTGAAACTCCCTACTCCTTTCCAATGATCACTTCTTAGTGATAGTGATTACTATCACATCTTTGATAGTAATAAGATCATGAAATAACTATCAAATAAATCTTTGACTGCTTTCCCTTGCATGTCTTTTTTGAGATAGGGTCTCATTCTGTCACTCAGGCTGGGGTGCAGTGGGGTGATCATAGCTCACTGCAGCCTCGACCTCCCAGGCTCAAGTGATCCTACCTCCTCAGCCTCCCAAGTAGCTGAGACTACAGGCACACACTCCCACATCCAGACAATTTTTGTATTTTTTTGTAGGGATGGGGTTTTGCCATGTTGCCCAGGCTGGTCTCAAACTCCTAGACTCAAGGGATGCACCCACCTTGGCCTCCCAAAGTGCTAGGAATACAAGCATGAGGCACTCCACCTGCCCCCCAACCAACCCAAAATTTTTAGTAGGTTTGTTTATCCTGAAACTTTGTTTTTGTGTGCACCTATATGTGCAATCATTCATCAAAATTATTGAGATCTACATGGAGACGGACCAATTCTGATCCTCTTTGGAGGGCTCAGAGCATCTGTGAGCCCAGCACACTAGCGGTTTTGCATAAATGAGCTCTTGAAAGTATGATAACTTTAAGTACTATAAAGTGCTTAGATCATTTTTAGAGAATTGATAAGTTTAACAAAAGGAGAATTTCAGAATGAAAATGACTTTTCCACCTTCTATGAGGAATGTTTTAAAAGATAAAAGTTGTTAGCTATTACCTTGAAAATCTTAAGCTAGGTGCAATAACTCACAAATAGTGAATTAATTAATTTAAAATTTATGGTCATTAATGATGAGTTTGCCAGTAAGAGTTCTTCCCCTCTTTGGTAGAGAAGTTTAGAAACTTTTATTTCATTTCAACTTTGAGCAAAATCCTAGAAGCCATTTCAAGTATACTTTGCTAACCCAGCAATTTTGGCAAGAAACTATAAACTTGAGCTTTATCGGATAATCTATTCATGGAGAACAAAGCAGAGAACAATAGCGAAAACAAAAATCTGATCAATCAGAACAATGCTGCTACTTTTCTATTAATCATTGCCACATTTTTCTTCCCTGTCCTCCATCAATAGATCAAAATTAGAATAGGACTTGTAGGTAAAAATTGGCCCTTGAGAAGGTATGTGTGGATTACTTTTATTTGACTTACATGTGACTTTATAGTCAGAAGTACTGTTGCTTGCAAAGCATATTTGTTTATTTATTTTTTTAACTCAAAAGCACCTGAAAAAATAATCAGAGGTTTTTGTACCTACAAAATGTTACTGGGTTCCCATTCCATGTAGATGCCAAAGCCAAATGAGCTTATACAACTGAGCAAAAATAAATCATGTTTATTTTTTCCATATGCACTTAGAGAATATGCAAAAATAAATGTTCAGAAATAAAAATTTGCCAAAGATTGCCACATATGCCTGAATATAAGATGAGGCTTTTTTCCCCTCAGAATTATTCTTCAGAAAAGAGAGAGTCACCTTATATTTGAAATCTCACAAGATCTCCCATGGCACAAGAAGTACATTTTCCATTACTTTATTTTGAACAACAGTGTGCTGCTTGCTGGAGATACATTGGCCTGCATGATGTCAATCAATCTTATTTTGGTGTGTTTATAAAAGTCACCTGATACATTCAACTTACATGTTTAAATAGAGATTTAACATTTATTTCTGGAGACATGATGTCACAATTGTAAATATTGGATGCCATGATAAACTCAAACATTCAAAACAAATACTGTTTCCAATTAGTTTAATGGAAGTTTCCATTAGAAAGGGGTTAGGTGACCTAGTATTTCTAGTGATATCCACAAGACAGGTAAGAAGTTTTCAGATGTTTTTTTTTTTTAGTTAAATATGAATAAGGATTTGGAGAGAAGGATACTTCTAAGTTAGTGCAGTTGGCCTCTGAACAATGAGAGGTTATGGGCACGGAACCCCTAGACAGCCAAAATCCATGTGTAACTTTTGACTCCTCAAAAATTTAACCGAATAGCATACTGTTGACCCAAAGCTTTACCAATATCATAAAAAGTTGGTTAACACATATTTTGTGTGTTAGATACTGTATACTGTCCCCAGAGAAGAGAGAAAATGTGGGAAGACCACATAGATCCTTTTGTTGCCAGGCTGGAAAATGGCAGACACCATTCTGCACACATTTCACTGGCTAAAATTCAATCACTTGGGCCAATCTAACTGCAAGGAAGGCTAGACATTTAGTTGTCTATATTCTGAGGAAGAAAATGGAGTTAGTAAGCGTCTTGAATCTCTGCCACAGTATTTGACTCTCTCTGACAGCACTGAGAGTCAGCCACAAGATATTTATTCTTTGTAAAATGTGACATCACCTTATATTTGGAGTCTCCTTCTATTTGGGCATATATAGCAGTTGCCTCAAAACTTCAAAGTCATAGAAAATTATTTATGGCTAGATCTTTTAAAGGGTTTTTGTAATCGAGGCAAATTGATGTAGACCATGGAAATTTATTTAAAATGTTTGGAAACTTATACTGGAAATGTATTAAAACTCAGGGGAATAGCCCTGAGTCTGGGTGTATCTGGCTACCTAGCCCAGTTGGATTTTTTTTTTTTTTTTTGAGATGGTGTCTGGCTCTGTTGCCCAGGCTGGAGTGCAGTGGCCGATCTCAGCTCACTGCAAGCTCCACCTCCCAGGTTCAGGCCATTCTCCTGCCTCAGCCTCCGGAGTAGCTGGGTCTACAGGCACCTGCCACCACGCCCAGCTAATTTTTTGTATTTTTGGTAGAGACGGGGTTTCACCATGTTAGCCAGGATGGTCTTGATCTCCTGACCTCGTGATCCGCCCGCCTCGGCCTCCCAAAGTGCTGGGATTACAGGCGTGAGCCACCGGGTCCGGCTCCCAGTTGGATTTTTATTTCCAACCACTACTAAAGCATTCCTGTGCCATTTGCTCTGAACCCTGGGCTCTCAGGAACTGGGCTGGCCAACCACCGATTTAATGCATCTTACTGTGATGGAGAGAACTTACGCCCAAAATTGTTGATTGGCAGTCAAGGCACCACAGCCAATGGGTGGTAGCGCAGCCTCCAGGTCCCGCACCACCTGTGCTCTGCTTGTGTTTACCCTGCGTGCCGCCAATAGCGATTCAAGCCAGTTATCCATCTGTTCTCCCACACCACATCTTCCCAAAAAGGCCGTTTCTTCTCCTCTTGGCTGGCAGCCTGTGCCCTCTGCTCACAGTTCTGTTAGAGCATTCAGATTTATATAGAACGAAGGTTTACTTTACTTTAAAACATCAATTCTTTGATCCCAGTTCTGTTCTCTCTGGGCTTTATGGAGTATACAATCACCTTCTTCCTCTTTAGATTTTTTCTTCTCTGGGGTAACAATCCCGAAGTCCTCATGTGACATGTTTTTATGCCCTCTTACCTGATTTCGTCCCATGTGAGTGTGCTATAAATATAGCTCTTCCAAAGCAGAACACATCAGATTAAATACTTGTGATCTGGCAAGGCACGGAATAGAATGGCGTAGGCCAGCACGTGAGTCGGTGGTAAAGTGAAGGTCATCGGGGAGAAAATAACTTCTCCTCTACCCTCTTAGGTGTAGTATTTAAGGCCAGTGAATTAAACTAACAAAAGACACATCTTGCAGGATACAAGACATGCACTTTTATTAATATTTTACATGCACAGGAGTTCACAGAAAAGGAGTGAAAGTCGAAGTGGGAGGATTGGGGGCTTATATACCATTTTTAACAAAGAAAAGCATGTCTGCGTTTCACGGGATGCTGAATTGCAGGAAGGTGACTAGGAAGGATATGGGGAAGCTAATGGAAGATGAGGGTTATTTTAGTAAGGTGCGTTTCTGCATCTCATCTCCATGCCAACTCACCATCTCCAGCAATAAGACTCAACTTTTCTGTTCCTGGTACAGCAGAGGGGAATTTTACAAGGGAAATTTGGAGTCCTGGTTTTAGGCAGATGAAGGGAAGGCAGAGAATTTCTCCTGCATTTGTAGATTCTCAGCCGCCTTCAGTTCAAAATAATCCTTATGGCAAGGTCGCATATTTTGGGGATGACCTATTCTGATCCCCTTCAAGGTACAATTTGAAACCTTCTCCAGGAATTCTGAATTGCTTTCCTCTGGAGACATTAATTTCCCCACCTCCCCCTATTACCTTTGAAATCGTGCTCTAAGTAGCCCTTCAGATTATCACACTATAAATCGGGATCTTTAAAGTTTGGTTGTCTTTGCAAGTGTAAATCAGCTTCATTATTTGTCATCCAGCTTCTAATAGCTTCTCTACAAGAATAAGAAAACTCATCTGATACTCAGCTGAAATCCAGATTCGCTCATCCTTCCTCCCTCCCTCCCTTCTGCCTACTGTGTGCCAGTGATTTCCCAGCCACCAGGAACAGAGTAAACAAGGCAAAACCCCTGCCATCAGTAGGATTATAGTCTAGCTGGGAGAAATAGGCCACATGCAAATACATACGTAGATAATGTATTGTAGCAGTAAGTGCTAAAAAATAGTCTCTATTCCTGCTTCTATAATAAAATATCTTCACCTGAGTGATTTATAAACAATAGGAATTTATTGCTCACAGTTCTGGGGGCAGAGACGTCCAAGATCAGGGCACTGGTAGATTCAGTGTCTGGGGGAAGGTTTGATCTCTGCTTCACGTATGGCACCTTGTTCCTGTGTCTTCATGTGGGAGAGAGAGTGGAAGGGCAAAAAAGGATAGACAGGCTCCTTCAGTCCCTTTTATAAAGGCATAATCTTATTCCTGGGGGCCCCACACTCATGACCTAACTACCTCGTTAAAGCCCCACCTGCTGTTAAAGATTGCCTTGGAGATGAAGTTTCAACATATGAATTTTGGGGAAACATGTTCAGTCCATAGTATAAACTAGGAAGGTCAAGAGGATGAGGAGTTGGGGAGTGATTGGAAATGGCTTCTGTGGGCCAGGCACAGTGGCTCACACCAGTAATCCCAGCATTGGAAGTGTCTGAGGTGGGAGGATTGCTGGAGCTCAGGAGTTTGAGACCAGATTGGGCAACATAGCATGACTCTTCACTCTGCAAAAAATCAAAAAATTAACTGGCACAGTGGTCCACACCTGTGGTCCCAGCTACTCAGGAGGATCACTTAGAGGTTGCAGTGAGCTGTGATCATGCCACTGCACTCCAGCCTGGGTGACAGAGCAAGACCCTATCCCCCACCTCCCAATAAAAAGCTTCTGTGAAAGTGACATTTGATGAAAATTGTGAATGGAGTGAGAATGTGTCCATGTGGATATTTGAGGAGAGAGTATTTCAGGCAGTGGAAACCATAAAAGCAAAGCTCTGAAGCACATTCTAGGAACAGCCCAGAGCCTAGCGTGTCTGAGTGCAGAGAAGGGAAAGAGGCAGGCTGACGGTCACACAGGGACTTGCAGGCCAGAGATGCAGGCCACGGGGAAGCCTTTGGACGATCTTGTGAATGTTAGACTGTCTGATGGAAGGTGCCGAGCAAAAGTGGCATGATTTGATATAAACTTTAAATCTTAAAAACCCTCATAAAAGAAAAGCACTGATTGCTTTGTGGGGAAAAAGCCATGGGATTGGGAACCAGTGTGAAAGCGGGAAATAGGTCAGGTGGCCAGTAGTTCAGGGGTGTTGTTGACCTCAGTCCTTACTCCAGTTTAATAACCATCCGGCTGGGCACGGTGGCTCACACCTGTAATCCCAGCACTTCGGGAGGCCAAGGCAGGTAGATCATGAGGTCAGGAGATCGAGACCATCCTGGCCAACATGATGAAACCCCGACTCCACTAAAAATAAAAAAATTAGCTGGCGTGGTGGCGCATGCCTGTAATCACAGCTACTCAGGAGACTGAGGCAGAAGAATTGCTTGAATCGGAGTCAGAGGTTACAGTGAGCCGAGATCGCACCACTGCACTCTAGCCTGGTAACACAGCAAGACTCTATCTCAAAAAAATAAATAACCATCCAAAAACTGAGCAATACAGCTTCCTTTCATCATCTTTTGCTGGCTCCTAGCAATTCTGCTTTTCATCTTTTTCTTTTTGTTATTACAAAATTTCCTTTTTTCTTTTTCTCACTAGCTTTACTGAGGTATAATTGACAAACAAAAATTGTATATACTTACGATACATAGTGTATATAGTTTTGTGGGGTTTTTGGTGTTGCTTTTTTTTTTTTTAAAGACAAGGTCTCACTGTTGCCCAGGCTGGAATGCAGTGGTACAATCACAGAGCCCTGCAGCCTTGACCTCCTGGCCTCAAGCCATCCTCCCACCTCAGCCTCCTGAGTAACTGGGACTACAGGCACACACTACCACACCCAACTAATTTTTATATTTTTAATAGAGACAGTTTGGTTTCACTATGTTGGTCAGGCCAGTCTCGAACTCCTGGGCTCAAGTGGTTCACCTGCTTTGGCCTCCCAAAGTGTTGAGATTACAGGTGTTAGCCACTGCGTCCAGCCTTAGTGTGACGTTGGGATTACAGGTGTTAGTCACTGCGTCTAGCCTCAGTGTGATGTTGGGATTACAGGTGTTAGTCACTGCGTCCAGCCTCAGTGTGATGTTTTGATATACATGTGTGTTGTACACACATACAATTAAGGTAATTAATATATCTGCTTTTATTTTCTAAGTACTTGCAAGCACGTCTCCTCATAATTCCTTCTAGAACATTCCTTGATTGAAAAGCCAGTCCCCTGAATGAGGTGGACATACCAAGGCAGGATGACGGAGGTGGAAAGGATCTGTGCCTTGTAGTGGACACACCTGGTTTGAATCTGGCTTGACTATCCTTTTTTTTTTTTTTTTTTGAGATGGAATTTCACTCTTGTTGCCTAGGCTGGAGGACAGTGGCACGATCTCGGCTCACTGCAACCTCTGCCTCCTGGGTTCAAGCGATTCTTGTGCGTCAGCCTCCTGGGTACCTGGGGGTACCCAGCCAATTTTTTGTGTTTTTAGTAGAGACGGGTTTCACCATGCTGGCCAGGTTGGTCTTGAACCCCTGACCTCAGGTGATCCGCCTGCCTCAGCCTCCCAAAGTGCTGGGATTACAGGTGTAAACCACCACACCTGGCCAAATCTGGTTCTTATTTAGCTCAGGCAGAGTAATCGTATTACATTTTCTCTTGTTCATAAAATAAAGAAGATAATACTTCTCTAAGAAATAAGTAGGCCAGGCTCAGTGGCTCACGCCTGTAATCCCAGCATTTTGGGAGGCCGAGGCAGGCAGCTCACGAGGTTAGGAGATCAAGACCATCCTGGCCAACGTGGTGAAACCCCGTCTCTACTAAAAACACAAAAATTAGCTGGGTGTGTTGGTGCGTGCCTGTAATCCCAGCTCCTCGGGAGACTGAGGCAGGAGAATTCCTTGAACCAGGGCGTCGGAGGTTGCAGTGAGCCAAGATGGCACCATTGCACTCCAGCCTGGCGACAAAGTGAGACTTCACCTGAAAGAAAGAAAGAGAAAGAGAGAGAGAGAGAAGAAAGGAAGGAAAGAAGGAAGGAAGGAAGGAAATAAATAAGTATAGTGGAGACTATTAAAGAGCTTAAGTGTATCCATGTTTTTGGGTCTACATGTAAAAAAAAATATATATATATATATAAAAATAACGATACATAATTTCTGCAGTATAAGGGCTGAACAGATCTTAATTCTTTTTCTACACATTTTTGTTTTACTTTAGCTTGCATTTTACTGAGTCGTGAAGTTTTTCAGGTTGTGAGATATGCTTTTTTATGTTTTAATCCCCAACTCAGTGCCTGAATGCTGACTGGTGCTACCCGGGGAGTGAATCAGTGGGTCTGTGCAAACGAGGGCCAGTGAGAAACACCCTAGTGTCGTAACTGAAGGCAGAGGCTATTTCCAGTGACAGCACGCTCATCAGTTCACCTGGAGTCCCGGAGGTGTGCTATCAGGTTGACTAGGGGACCACTGAGGCTTCTGACAAGCAGGGAACTTGGGTGCAGGGCCAGCAGGAGCCCAGGCTGCCTTTCCGGCAAGCTGTGCTGTTCTGCTGGGCTTCTGCTGCTATGGGTTATTGAGTTCTGTTTCCTGACTGGCATAAGAGGAAGGTGTAGACCCAACTCTTCAGATTGTCTTAAAGTAATTTGAGTAACTTAATGAGCATTAAGTAATTTGAGCAAATATTGTTCTCCAAAGGTTGAGAATCCTTTATTGTTCCTTTCCTCCCAGGATCACTCAGTATAACAATAGAAGAGAGCCTTCTGTCCTTATCTAGGTGCAGGGAATGAACTAGATGATTCCATTCCTATGTACTTTTTTTTTTTTTTCTTTTTAGAGTCTCACTCTGTCACCCAGACTGGAATTTCACTCTTGTTGCCTAGGCTGGAGGACAGTGGCACGATCTCAGCTCACTGCAACCTCCACCTCCCGGGTTCAAGAGATTCTCCTGCCTCAGCCTCCCAAGTAGCTGGGGTTACAGGTGCCTGCCACCACACCCAGTATTTTTAATAGAGACAAGGTTTCACCATGTTGGCCAGGCTGGTCTTGAATGCCTGACCTCAAGTAATCTGCCCGCCTTGGCCTCCCAAATTGCTGGAATTACAGGTGTGAGCCACCAAGCCCAGCCATGCCCTTTCTTAGACTAGACCCTGAAAAAAGTCCCTTTTCATCACTCCCACTGCCCTTAAGGATTCTACCTGCTGTGGTCTGAATGTTTGTGTCCCCAGAATTCAAATGTTGAAATCCTAACCCCCAGAGTGATGGTTTTAGGAGGGGGTGCCTCAGGGAAGTAATAAGCTCATGAGGGTGGAGCTCTCATGAATGGGATTAGTGCCCTTAGAAAAGAAGCCCCAGAGAGCTCCTTCATCCTTTCGACCAGGAGAGGATGCAGAGAGAGGGTGTCATTCTTTCCAATGACAACAGTAGAGTGCAAAGAGCCAGAACCATCTGCGTTAACATCCCAATTCTATTACTTATTTCACTGTGTGTCCTTCAGCAAGTTACTGAATTGATTGTATTTTCTGTTTATTTAACAAATATTCATACAAAGAGCTTACCATTGCCAAGCATTATTCTAAGTCCTTCACAGATGATAATTCATTTAATGCTCGCAATAACTGCAAAAAATAGAAACTATTAGTATCCAAGTTTTACGGTGGGAGCAGTGGGGAGACTATGAAGTCACTTGTGCAAGGTCCTATAGCTAGGAAAAGAGGAAGCAGGACTGCAACCCACGTATTTAGTACAGAGGCGTTTAGTACCAGAGTGAGTTCACTTAATCCACTCTGCTATGCTACTCTAGATTTCAGTAATTTGTAAGTAATTTGTAACATAACAGCTTGACAAAGATCGCTGTGAGAATTCAGCCAATGCAAGCTAGCTTCCTTCTCCTCTTCCATTTCATAGAGAGGGTAAAGTAACACACTGGTTTGAGTATTAGTGAAAGATGATGGCATTTAGAATCGTAAATGAGGGAACAGAGTAAATAATAATGTCATGAGAAGCAAAAAGGACTTTTTTGGACTTTAGCAGTTGTACTGAGTTTCTATGGTTTTACCATTTGTTTTCTGGAAAGATTAAAAACCATTTTGTTGAACTGGTAATTCCAAGCTTTTAATTTTGTTTTTACCAAGTGTTTGTTGTGCACTTATTACATAAATTGAATTTGTCCCATTTTTTCCTTACCACAAGTATCTAATATAGTAAGACAGGTGTTTTCCTTCTGTGCATGGTTTTTTGGGTAATACCTGACATGCTCACATTATTCTGTTAGTTTTTCAGTTCATTATTAAAGTTGTTTGGGGGAATTTGAACACATCTGATTCCGCTCAGGAACAAGAGGGGAAATTGTCTAGCAGCTGGCACCCTGAGAACTGGTACAAATTACTATATCTGATAGTTTTTCTTGAACTATGGTGTTTGTAACTACCAACAGAGCATCAATTTAACAAAAATTACAGTACTTAGTACTAAAAGAGGCTTGCACTTGAAGGAAGAATGTGGAGAATTTTCTTTTCCATTGCACATGTACTGGCCATATTTTGGCAACAGAGTTTCCAATGTCATTGGCTCTGAATTGAAAACCATGAGTTTCCTTTCCTATATACAGGAAATTTCCTAGGTACATCATGTGATTGTTATTCATGATTCAGGTTACTTCTAGAACTCTCTGAGCAAGATGTTGCATTTAGTACAGCTGGGGCGATAAATATGAACAAGAGACCGTCTGTGTCCTCTTGATGCCTCATTCTGAAGATGGAAGGCCAAATGTAACAAGCGCAATGAATACAGTGCTCTGGGATGTCAAAGGGAGAAGGGATAATTTATGACCAGGGCACCAGGAAGCTCTGTAGAAGTGGTGGGATTGGGCCAGGCGTGATGGCTCACACATGTAATCCCAGCACTTTGGGAGGCCAAGGCAGGCAGATCACGTGAGGTCAGAAGTTTGAGACCAGCCTGGCCAACATCGTGAAACCCTGTCTCTACCAAAACTACAAAAATTAGCTGGGCATGGTGGCGCATGCCTGTAATCCCAGGAGAATCGCTTGAACCCGGGAGGCAGAGGTTGCAGTGAGCCAAAATCGCACCATTGCACTCCAGCCTGGGTGACAAGAGTGAAGCTCCAACTCAAAAGAAGAAGAAGTGGTGGGATTGTAGCTGAGCCTCAGAGAATAAATAAGACTTGGAGAAGTTGTGATACCTGAGGAAGACTTTCCATGATGAAATAAAGAAACAACTAGAGCCAGAGCTCAGATGAGAGGAAATTTAAGGACCAGGGGTCCTTTTGGATGAAGCATGAAGTACGGAAGAATGGAGGGAAGGAAAGGGATGGCAGTCTGGGTGAGAAAGGACCTGAAATGGTATTTTCTGTAGGATTGACTATTTTCTTTCATTGAGTGAAGGTTTTGAACTAGGAAATGAAATCATCAGAGCAGAATTTTAAGTAAACTAATCTGGCTTGAAACTAATTAGGCTGGAGTAAAGGTTCAAGAGTGTGCAAGTGAGGTCATCTGTTGCGATACTTGGGCAGTAAGTAGCAGGGGCCTGACGTGGTAAGGTGACCATAAGGCTGGAAACAAGATCTCTGCAAGGAAAAGAATCAATGAGGCTGGACAAATAATTGGAGACAAGAGAGGAGATAGATGATAAAGGCAGTGCTTTCTAATGTGTGTTGGTAGATGTTTCCAGTGACATTACTTAGTATCACAAATGATACTGAGTATTTGCTCAAGTCAACTTATAATTGCATGCCCTGTTTTTCTATGTAAGACTTCTCAGAGCCTATAATATGCTAATACGAACTGTGATACTCCAAGAAGAAGATGGTGTTGTCCCATTTCCCATACTTATTTGTCCACAGAAACACTTTTTTAAAAAATAAATAAGCTAGGCGCAGTGGCTCATGCCTGTAATCCCAGCAGTTCAGAAGGCCAAAGCAGGAGGATCACTTGAGCTCAGGAATTTGAGACCATTTGGAGCAACACAGTGAGACCCTGTCTCTTAAAAAAAATAAAAGATTAGGTGTGATGGTGTGTGCCTGTGGTTCTAGCTACTTGGGAAGCTGAGGTAGGAGGATTGGATGAGCCCAGAAGGTTGAGGTTGCAGTGAGGCTGTGATTGTGCCGTTGTACTCCAGCCTGGGTGAACAGAGCAAGGCTCTGTCTCAAAAAAAAGTCGATAAGTAAATGTCTAAAGGATCTAGGATTTTCTGGAACACTATTTTGAGACGTGGTGTACTACATTTGGAGGATGACGGTGTGATTTATAAAAACTGGGGAGTTGACATTAGAATATGGTTTCAACTGAAGATAAGTTGACATCACCTTATCTTGATGTTAAAATGTGTTAAATTTGAGGTACCTTAGACCATGTATTTGGAAGTATGGAGGAAGTTGCATGTTTTGTGGAAGTAGAGCTAAGATGAGAGATTTGGATAGCAAGATTGATCTGGGGTTATCACCTAGGGGGTGATCACTGAATTCATAAAGGTGAAATAGTAGGGAAGGAATATGAGTGGAGCAAACGAGAGAATGTTGGGAAAGATCTGTGAGAGACAGAAGAAGAACTGGCAAAGGCTAAGAAAAAATGGTCAGGGAGAAGGAGAATTAGGATCTTGCACTTTCAGCAAACTAGAATAGGACTTTGCAGAGTCAGGGAGTATTCAGTAATGTCAAATGCTGCAGAAAGAGGAGTAGGGGAGCTTTAAAGTTTGGAAAATAAGACATGATCACTGGCTTTGGAAAGAATTGTTTTACTAGAACATGGTAGGTGTGGAAGCCCAATTTAAGAAATCTTGGAGTGACTTTGAAAAAAGGCATGAACAGAAAGTACATCACATCCCTGGTTAAAGCATTGTTAATGATATAAAATAAGGATTTAATGAAAGTTTAGAGGAAGGACAAGACTCAGATTTCTTTTTAAAAAATCTTTATGTTTTGCTCAACATAGGGAAATTCTTTGCCTCCAAACCCAAGAGCTATTTTTGTTTTCTTTTTTAAGGGCATGGGCAAAATGAGCAGGATTAAGTAGAAGAAAGGAAGCAGAAAAGAAGGGATAATGGAGAAGGAAAGACACTTTCTTTTTGTTTGTTAATAGAGACAGTGTCTTGCCCTGTTGCCCAGGCTGGAGCATAGTGGTGCAATCACAGCTCCCTGTATCCTCAAACTCTTGGGCTTAAGCAATCCTCCTACCTCAGCCTCCCAAAGTACTGGGATTATAGGTGTGAGCCACTGTACCTGGACCTACTACTAAATTCCCTAGAACGGTGGTTCTTAAATGTTAGCCTGGGCCAGGCACAGTTGTTCACACCTGTAATCCCAGCACTTTGGGAGACCAAGGCTGGTGGATCACCTGAGGTCAGGAATTTGAGACCAGCCTGGCCAACATGATGAAACCCCACCTCTACTAAAAATACAAAAATTGGTGGGCCATGATGGTGAGTGCCTATAATATTACCCAGCTACTGGGGAGCACTTAGGCAGGAGAATCACCTGAACCCGGGAGGTGGAGGTTGTGGTGAGCCGAGATTGTGTCATTGCACTCCAGTCTAGGTGACAAGAGTGAAACTCTGTCTCATTAAAAATAATAATAATAATAATAATAATAAACAAACAAACAAACAAAAAAACGGTTAACTTGCATCAGAATTCCCTGCAGGACTTGTTTAAATACAGACTTCCTGGCCTCAGCCCCAGAGTTTCTGTTCAGCAGAAACTGGGTACAACCTAAGAACCAGCCTTCCTACCAAGTTCCCAGGTGATGCTGATGCAGTTGACCTGGGGATGACAATTTGACAACCTCCACCCCGGAGAAGGGAAAAATGTAGAATCTAGGTTGCAGGTCAAGGTGTGCCTTGGGAGAGAGAAAAGGCACATCTTTGTCACGAAGTTACCAGGAATGAAAGAAGAAAGGGTGAATAAAAATACATAGCAATTTGAAGTAGTGTTAGAAGGGAGATGATAGTCACTGAAATTGGAGAATTATGTCCTAGAGTCCAGAAAGTTGTCACTGTAGATTGTGAAGTTGTGATACTGAAGATGGACAGGTAAAGATGACACTGAGCTCAGTGCTGAAACCATCCAGGAAGGTGTCTAGAAGTGAACAAATGGACCTTATGAAGATAGGTCATGTCCTGTGGTCTGGAAATGGTGTTGGGGCAGCAGAGCCCCTACCAAACTCCTTACGTTAAAAAGAGAACGTGCCCGGGCGCAGTGGCTCATGCCTGTAGTCTCAGCACTTTGGGAGACCAAGGAGGGTAGATCACGAGGTCAGGAGATCAAGACCATCCTGGCTAATATGGTGAAACCCTATCTCTACTAAAAATACAAAAAATTAGCCAGGCGTGGTGGCGGGCACCTGTAGTCCCAGCTACTTGGGAGACTGAGGCAGGAGAATGGTGTGAACCCGGGAGGCAGAGCTTGCAGTGAGCCGAGATGGCACCACTGCACTCCAGCCTGGGTGACAGAGCAAGACTCCATCTCGTTCTGTCCAAAACACACACAACAACAACAACAACAACAACAACAACAAAGAAAAAACCAGAATGCAAGTTCTACCTCCACTGCAACAAATCTGGAGAAACTTGCTATGATGAAGGTAAATTTCTCTTTAAGCCAAGGCAGAGTCAGAGGGGGGTTGATAAGAACCGTAAATATTTACATCGTGGTTTGCATAAACCCACTTTTTCTGTCCTCACAAGGACCCTGTGGGATTCCTGCTATTATCCCCATTTTACAGTTGAAGAAATAAAGTAACTTGCTAAGTTCACAACTACTGAGTGATGAGGCCAGGAATGGAATCCGAGCAGTCTGTAGGAACTTGATAGAATCTCTCTGTGCCTATTGGCATGTGGAACTCCCCACTTCCTTTAACCAGGTTAAAGGAACCTGGAGCACATCCCAGGGCGCTGTGTGTCGTAGGATTGTTCCCAGAGTGGCACTGTCTGATTGGGGATGCAGGCCAGTTACAGGAGAGAAGGGGCCTCAGCAGGGTCACACATCAGGACCAGTGTTGAGAACAAGAGGTAGGATGAGGCAGGCTAGCTCAGAGCCCACGAAGGAGCCCATTCTCACCAGCGTGGAAGACCCGGGGCTGGTGGCGTGAGGCAGAAAGAGAGCACTTCATCAGGCTCAGTGGCACCAAATCTCTTCGGTGGAAAAGTTTTGCTGTTTCCTCTGTATATCCCTTGGTTCTATATCATGCTCAAAATGAGAAGTCTGTAAAGCCCAAAACTATCTGGTTAATGTACAGTTCCAACCAGCCTAAGGCATAAATGGTATGTAAAATGCCTGTGTGCTGTATTTCTCTTTACGTCAGCCTTTTAAAAACTGAAAGTGCATGTTTACTAAATCACAGGGTTTGAGTTGGGGAAAACACTACCGTTGTATCAACCTAAAAGCCTGTGTTTTTAGTAATTATTGAAGAATAAGAAGAGCCTGTGGTGAATAACGTCGAAACGGTGTGATGGAGGAGCTCACACGCGGTTGCAGCTGAAGGCAGAGAAGACGTGGGTGGTAAGGAACCCCCCAGGACTGGGCGTTCCTTCTCACTGCTTCAGAAAGCATTGCCAGAGTAAGGGAGAGGGGGCAAAATTGTGTAAAAATGACCCTCGCCAGCTCCAGTTTTTTTTTGTTTTTTGTTTTTTGTTTTTTGTTTTTTTTTTTTGAGAAGGAGTCTGACTCTGTCACTCAGGCTGGAGTGCGGTGGTGCCATCTCGGCTCACTGCAATCTTTGCCTCCTGGGTTCAAGCGATTCTCCTGCCTCAGTCTCCTGAGTAGCTGGGATTACAGGTGTGAACCACCATGCCCGGCTAATTTTTGTTGTTGTTGTTGTATTTTTAGTAGAGATGGGTTTCACCATGTTGCCCAGGCTGGTCTCTAATTCCTGACCTCAGGTGATCCACCAGCCTCGGCCTCCCAAAGTGCTGGGATTACAGGTGTGAGCCACCGCGCCCAGCCGTGTTTGCTTTTTTTCTGAAAAGAATCACTACCAGTATTTTAACGTGTTACTTGGGGCATATTTCAGCAGCCAGGATAATACATAACTGGGGAATCACTGGCAAATTTTGTCGTCTTACCTACACACGTGATAAAAATCTATTAAAGTCAGAACTAGATCGCTTGAATCTTGGAGCAGCTCTTGGGGGGATTTAGTGCTGGAATTTGAAGGATGGTGGGAATTGGAAACATTTGAGCATTTCCTCAGTGGTTCTTGCATTTCTCCTTGTTTCTCAGCCTCCTGATGTGAGAAAAGTAACTACTTAATGAAGAGATCCAAAATAAAGAAACAGCCATCTGGATAGTTTAATCTTATAAATAACCAGCTGCAATTTTAAGAAGAGGTTTAGAAGCCTAGTAGTGGGTCTCAGGTTCCTGGACCAGGTAGACCCACAAGCTCTTGCCTCCCACCTGCCCCCTGCTCTGTTTCAAATTTTGTTCGTCACAGTCATGGATGGACAGTTTCTGTCATGAAGACACATCAAATCTGCCACGTCGATTTAGCACTGTTCTAAACTAGATTGTGACAGAGTTTGTTCAATGTGAAGTTTTTCTGATTGGGTGTATATTAAGCTCAATGTCTTTAAGACTGTGTTTTTCTGATAAACATATTTTTCCCCTACAGAGGATGTTTGACCATTTTCTTTGTTACTCCTCTCTCAGAGGAGAGGGAACTTCTCACCTGCAAGGACTTTTTGCTCTGCAGTTCCCTTCACGCCCACATATTCTGCTGTGTCACAGCTCTGGGGTGCGTCTTACACTCACTCATCACGTAGTTCGTTATCACCACTACAGATATTGACAAGCTAGTGAAACCTGCATTTTCATTGCGTTTAACTTTGAAGGCACACATCTGTTGAACAGAATGCTAGGTGCTAATGTCATAGCTTACATCTAGATAGGGCTCTATTTATATGCCGTTATGTCATCTTCATAATCTATTGTGGTCTTCAGTTCAGCTCCTAACAGCTGTATAAATTCAGGTTGCCAAGGGTAAAAGAGGTGACCCAACCTCCCATGTGGCTGTATTCTCCTCCCACACTCATGTACCTGTCTTTTCTCAATGCCCTAATTCTATCTCCTATAAAAAGTTTGCATCTTAATGAATTGTTCCTATATTAGTAAATTAATGGCCTTACAAAACAAGTCATAATAAAATTGCACACCTTTAATCCCCACACTTTGGGAGACTGAGCGGAGGATTGCTTGAGCACAGATGCTTGAGACCAGCTTGGGCAACAGAGTGAGACCCTGTCTTTATGGGGAAAAAAAAAAAAAAGAGAGAGAGAAAGAAAAATTGAATGGGCCCACGTGGTGGAGCATGCCTCTAGTCCTAGCTACTTAGGAGGCTGAGGCAGGAGGATTGCATAAGCCCAGGAGGCTGAGGCTGCAGTAAGTCATGACGGCACCACTGCACTCTAGTCTGGGTGGCAGAGTAACACCCTGTCTCAAATAATAATAATAAGTAGAACCACAGCACATTTAAAAATCATTATCTAGCTAATATCACATTGAAAGACTGTCTTTCATTAATCTTTGCAAAAATGAAGGTCATCAAAGTTGACCTTTTTAAATTTAATATTTTAAAGTCAGAGTCTTGCTCTGTTACCCAGGCTGGAGTGCAGTAGCACAGTCATAGCTCCCCTGTAGCCTCAAACTCCTGTGCTTGTGCAGTCCTCCCACTTTGGCCCCCTGAGTAGCCAGGACTGCAGGTGCATACCAACACACCAGGCAAGGTTGGCCTTAAAAACAGAAGTTGTCTACCTAGGATGATTTATACATTTCTATTCACCAAAAAAGGTTCCCTGGCCCACCAGAAGCACCCTGGCTATTTTTGCTGACTCTAGTCATTCCTTAATGAGTATACCTGGTAGATTTCTTACTGGACTACACCTTCGTGCAGGAGAATATTAGAATATCCCACGCTTGATAGCAAATCTGGTTGAAGAGGCCAACACAAAGCAGAGTCAGGGATAAAACCAAGATAAAAATCTCATCTCCGCGACACCGTAGCAGCCATGCAGTTGCTCAAGCTGAAAGCATCCGTGATTCCTCTCTGCTTCTCTCCCCTGCTCAGATGATCTGTACTGATCTCCTTTTCTCCATCTCTGCTGCTAGCTCATTAGTCCAAGCCATGTTTTGTCTCCCTGGAACTCAATATTAGAACAACCTTTTGACCTGTCTCTTCCTGTCTCTGTTGCTTTTCCTGATTTTCTCTCCCCACAACAGCTGGAGGGATTTTCTTAACACTTAAATTGGGTCCTGTCTCTGTCGTGCCTAAAAACCTATTGTGACTGTCTACTGCTCTTAGAGAAATCAAACTACTTCTCATGGTTTAAAAGGCAGTGCGTCAACTAGCTCGCGTCAGCCTGACTTTCCAGTGTCCTTTCCTGCCAGTCCCACCTCATTGCCTAGCAGGTACTCTTGTCTCCCTCCATTGCCTCCGCAGACCTGCTCCTTTGAGCTCTTTCTGTCCCTCCATGAGGCTTGCAATCTCTCCTACCTCCTACCTACTCACTGTCGTCTATGTCCCAACTCATTGTCACCTCCTCAGAGACCTATTGAGCACTGTTGTTCCTATCACCCTGTTTATTTCATTAATGTTTATAGATTGATGAGTTTATAGATTGTTTCATGCACGTACTTACCAATTTCTTGTCCGATTTTATTTTATTTTATTTTATTTTGAGATAGAGTCTCGCTCTGTCACCCAGGCTGGAGTGAAGTGGCGTGATCTCGGCTCTCTGCAACCTCTGCCTCCCAGGTTCAAATGATTCTTGTGCCTCAGCCTCCCAAGTAGCTGGGATCACAGGCGTGCATCACCACGCCTGGCTAATTTTTTGTATTTTTAGTAGAGACCAGGTTTCACCATGTTGACCAGGCTGGTCTCGAACTCCTGACCTCAGGTGATCTACCTGCCTCGACCTCCCAAAGTGCTGGAATTACAGACGTGAGCCACCATGGCCAGCTGATTCTTTGTCTGTTTTTAAACAAATAGCATAGAGGTGCCGGGAGGTCTGCGTTTGTGTTTCACTTGTTTCTGATTATACTCCCAGGAACAAGCCCATTGCCTTTCCCACAATAGGTATTGTATAAATAATGAATGAATGAAGACAGTCTCTATTCTCTTGAAATGCAAACAGGATAGTGAGGGGTAAAATAAAATGGACAGTAATCATATAGAGTGATGGGTGCTTCGATGGAAGAAGGGTTCTGTCCCTTAGGAACATTCAGGAGAAGTAGTACCAAATACTCAGGAATGAGAGAAAGAGTCTGACAGAAAATGATATCTACAAATTTCAAGGATCCGTAATAAGTAACTATATTGTGTTACTGTATTAACATTAATGTTTCATTTAAGACCAGCGTTTTTCAACCTTTGTCATTATTGCCCCCTTAAGGAGCCTTTTCTAGGCAATTTTTTTCCTAATCACCATCCTTCCCTCCATAAAATTCTATACCACAGACATGTCTATACCACTGTGTAGTTTTCTAGGTGCTGTATGTGTATCTGTACTTTATACTCAGAAGGAGTAAGATTGATTTTTACCCCCTAAGAACAAATGTTTGCCCCCTTGGGGATGAAATTCTCCCTGTTGAGAATTCATACATTAAAGCATTTAATATTGATCATAGGACCAAGTTTTAAGGAAAATGCAGTTGGTACATCTGCACAGTATTTGCACTTGAAATGTCAATGGACTGTGTACTATTTAAAAAGCACACACATGCACAATTTTCTTTCCAGTGGAGGAGAAAGATGATATAGGCTTTTTTAAAGCAAGATATTGATGAATACTGTGACTCATACCTGCAATCTCAGCATTTTGGGAGGCCAAGGCCGGAGGCTTGGGAGGCCAAGGAAGACTGCTTGAGGCCAGGAGTTCAAGGACTGCCTGGGCAACATAGAAAGACTGCCCCCCCCCGCTACAAAAAAAGCAAAAAATTAGCCAGATGTGATAGCAGTCACCTGTGGTCCCAGCTACTGTGGAGGCCAAGGTGGGAGGATCACTGGAGTGCAGGAGTTCAAGGCTGCAGTGAGCTATGACTGTGCCACTGCACTCCAGCCTGGGTGACAGAGTGAGACCCAATCTCTTAAAAAAAAAAAAAAAAAAAAAAAAAAAAAGGTGATATTCATACTCATTGAAGTGAAAAGCCAACACCAAAGTCATAATGAGAGTTCACATAATAATATCCACCAATATGTCCCTCCGTAAAGAGCATTAAAAGGTGCATCAGAGGAACTTATATTTTTAGGAAAAAGTGTGACAGACAATTGCACATCAGCCATTGCACAGTTTGGAAAGGAACGTGTGGAGGCCCGTTGACTCCAAGAGTGCTTGGTGACACATGGGGTTGGTGACTTAGTAAGAAAGTGTTGCCTAAAACTTTGATTTAGAAATGGCACTTAAGTTATTACGTAGATGAGTGCTGATGGAGTTACTTGGAAGAACTGAGGTAGGAGAGCTGTGTTTGAAGATTCCTGGAGATAAGAAAGCATTTTCAGAGAAAGAGTGAGTAATCTGGTTTCCATTCCGCTATTGCTGTTGTTGGAGGTTAATTCTGTTTGGAACACCCGCATTCACACAGGTAAACACCAACTGGCTCTTCTTATGGGATAAATAGTGTATAAAGTTGGTGCAGAAAATGCTGGGGAAGGAGTTTTTCATAATGGAACTTAGCCCAAGGGCAAATTGTATATCACTCAACACTTTTCACTTGCTTATCTTTCAGGAATTTTAAGAAGGTTAAGGCACTAAGGTTCCTTAAGTGTTTTAACTCTGCAGGTCCCATCTGTGTTCCAGCTGCTATTCTGCAACTGCAAATGGATTCTGCTTTAGTATGATAATAAGAAGGGCATAACCCAGCAAAAGTGGTGGGCTTCTAACTCTATCCTTCTAGCAGAATTTCTTTTCATTAGCCGAGTAGAATTGAGCTTCAGTGGTTGGCAGTGAAATGAGGCATGGTCTAGCTTGATGGTCCATGAAGGATGTTCACTGAGGGTGACATTTTGTTCCATTAAAGCTGATGGTTCTATTTATACCAAGGATAGTTTGTGCAGTTACACCAGAAATAAGATATTTCCTGCGTTTACAGACATGTACATGCTTGCTTTTTTTCCATTTCCCACTGAACCAGTCTCATTGTTGTCAATTCTTCTTCTTCCTCTGTTTAATGGAATCTTCACTTTCTTGACAGATAAATGTACATGACCACTTTCATAATGCCTCTCCCTTAAGAAACTTCCTACTGATCTTGGCCCGGCACGGTGGCTCATACCTGTGATCCCAGGACTTTGGGAGGTTGAGGCAGGCTTATCACTTGAGACCAGCCTGGCCAAAACCCTGTCTCTACTAAAAATATGAAAATTAACCAGGTGTGGTGGCACACGCCTGTAATTCCAGCTACTTGGGAGGATGAGGCAGAAGGATCACTTGAACCTGGGAGGTGGAGGTTGCAGTGAGCCAAGATCACACCCAGTACAATCCAGCCTGGGTGACACAGCAAGACTCCATCTCAAAAAAATAAAATAAAAAAGAACCAGATCTCATGAGAATTCTATCACTAGAACAACGCCAAGATACAGTGCTAAACCATTCGTGAGCCACTCTTATGAGCCAATCACCTCCCACCAGGCCCCACCTCCAACACTGAGGATTACAATTGGACGTGAGATTTGGATGGGGTCACAGATCCAAACTGTATCTCTCTGCATTCCTCCAGCCCTAGTAACCACTATTCTACTTTCTGCCTCTATGATGTTGACTATTCTAACTACTTGGTAAAGTGGAATCATGTATTTGTCCTTTTGCAACTGTCTTATTTTACTTAGAATAATGTCCTCAGAGTTCACCCATGTTATAGCATTTATCAGAATTTCTTTCCTTTTTAAGGCAGAATAATATTCCACTGTATGCATATACCACAGTTGGGTTTATTGGATCATCTGTTGGTGGACATTTGGCTTGCTTCCACCTTTTGGCTACTGTAAATAATGCAGCCTTCCTCCTGTTCTCTTTCTCCCCTGAAGGGCCCTTCAGACCTCTGCCTTCTACCACTGGGCGTAGTCTACTCACAGATCATGACTTCCTTTTGGCTGCTGTCAGTAATGGTGCTAAGAGCATGGGTGCACAAATATACCTCCAAGAACTTCGTGTGTGGGGGTATGCTTAAAGATGGAGTTTCACTCTGTGTCCAGGCTGCAGTTCGGTGTGCAGTCATGGTTCACTGGAGGCTCAACCTCCTGGGGCTGAGTGATCCTCCTGCCTCAGCTTCCTGGGTAACCAGGACTACAGACATGCACCAGCACGACGGGCTAATTTTTCATTTTTTGCAGAGATGGGATCTCTCTCTGTTGCCTAGGCTGATTTTGAACTCCTGGGTTCACAGTATCCTCCTGCCTTAGTCTCTCAAAGTGCTGGAATTACAGGCATGAGCCATCACACTTGGCCCTCCAAGAACTTTTGAAAGAAACTCTATTAATTATATTCCGAAAACTCAGTGCTATCACCTGAGGCTGTATGGCATAAATTAAGTTCCTCCCACACATCAATGCCTCCTTTTAAAAATGCTGCTGGGTCATAGTCCTTAGTTTAAATATGTCCCAGCTCTCCTTAGCACAGCAACGATCTTTTACATTAACTTTTTAGAGTAAAAGAATATTAGGAGAGGCCTGGGCGTGGTGGCTCACGCCTGTAATCCAAGCACTTTTGGAGGCCGAGGTGGGTGGATTAAACCATCAGCTTTAATGGAACAAAATGTCACCCTCAGTGAACATCCTTCATGGACCATCAAGCTAGACCATGCCTCATTTCACTGCCAACCACTGAAGCTCAATTCTACTCGGCTAATGAAAAGAAATTCTGCTAGAAGGATAGAGTTAGAAGCCCACCACTTTTGCTGGGTTATGAGTTCAAGACCAGTCTGACCAACATGGAGAAACCCCATCTCTACTAAAAATACAAAATTAGCCTGGTGTGGTGGCACATGCCTGAAATCCCAGCTACTTGGGAGGCTGAGGCAGGAGAATTGCTTGAACCTGGGAGGCAGAGGTTTCGGTGAGCCAAGATTAGGCCATTGGGCAACACGAGCGAAACTCTGTCTCAAAAAGAAAAAAAAAAAAAATTAGAAGAAAATGTTTGGAAAAGTACTAAATATAAAAATCAACTTATTTTTAGTAGAATGTATTTGTTCTCAACATAGCTAATTGTTTTAGATAATTACCAGCCTTGGACTACAGATACATTTCACTAAGCCAGAAAATTATTTTTGAAATATTTTGATGATGCAGAGAAATAATTTAACCAATTCTGCTACCTCGTTATCTTTTACGAAAGATTCCCTTTAAAAATATACAAGTATTTTAGACTATGCAAACATCTAAGCTTGTTTGAAACTAAGTAATAAAATCTATTAAGGTTTTCTGTTGCAAATAAATTTATATCTTCCTGTGGAGTCATAATTTAAGATAAAAATATCGAGATCCAAGTTAGAAAACAAATTTGGCAAATCAAGTATTGTAAACATCTAGAAAACATGAAAATTTTATTCTAGTTCACTTTCATGTTTTACTATTAATTTGCATGTGGTGAAATTCACCAAAAAGAGCAAATAGTTATTTCTCCCTTTTTTATTATTGTGTTTCATATTATTGCTAACTAAAAAGATCTGTAATGTTCCACATAGTTGTGTAATTATTTGGGCAGTTCTTACTCTCCAGCTGTTTGTAAAAGTAGAATACTGGCCGGGTGCAGTGGCTCAGGCCTGTAATCCCAGCACTTTGAAAGGCCGTGGTGGGTGGATCACCTGAGGTCAGGAGTTCAAGACCAGCCTGGCCAACATTCGGTCTTTACAAAAATACAAAAATCAGCTGAGCATGATGATGGGTGCTTGTAATCTCAGCTACTCAGGAGGCTGAGATGAAAGAATTGCTGGAATCCAGGAGGCAGAGGTTGCAGTGAGCCGAGATTGTGCCACTGCACTCCAGCCTGGGCAACAGAAACTCCATCTAAAAAAAAAAAAAGAAAAGAAAGAAAAAAAGGAAAAGAAAAAAGAAAAAGAAAAGTCAAATACTAACATATCTGGGTTTCCTTTAAGAAAATAGTATCTTACATTATTATATATGTATGTATATGTCCATACATATATACACACACACATATGCTCCAATGGCAAGTGGGATCATGGACGTCTATAATAGTGCATGAAAGAAAGGCCTGGGAGAGATTATGAGTGTTGTTTTAATTCATGTTTTATCTCTTTGTTTGTGGCTGTCAGTAGATTAACATAAAGCATGTTGGAAAGAACCAGGGATTATCTTCCAGCCCAATGTATTCAACTTCCGATTGCACATTTACATTCTTTCTCTCAATGATGAGCTCTCAGAGGTTTAGTAGGATAAGTTCCAAGGGAAGGCTTTCTCAAATTCATCGCTTACAACATTGATACATACAACTCTGATATTTAAGTAAGACTGATTTTTCTAATATATGTAGGGATATTTCAAAATTATTTCTATTTCTTCCTGTGGGAGTTCTGATGTATACAAACCTAGAGGTTGAGTTCAGTGATGGTGCCAGGGAAGATTTTCTTTATGGCAGGTTAAAAAGTGTTTGAAACCCTCCCATTTAAACAAATAAATAAATAAAGGATTCTGGCTGGGCATGGTGGCTCCCACCTGTAATCCTAACACCTTGGGAGGTCAAGGCGGGAAGATCACTTGAGCCCAGGAGTTCGAGACCAGCCTGGACAATGTGGTGAAACCCCATCTCTACAAAAAATGCAAAAATTATTATGTGTGGTGGGGCATGCCTGTGGCCTCAGCTACTCAGGAGGACGAGGTAGGAAGATCACTTGAGCATGGAGGTCGAAGCTGCAGTGAGCTGTGATAGCGCCACTGCACTCCAGCCTGGGTGAAAAAGCAAGACCTTTCCAAAAAAAAAAAAAAAAAAATCTGCCTTTTGCTCTATTTCTTTTCTTTCCTTTTTCTTTTTCTTTTCTTTCTTTCTTTCTTTCTTTTTTTTTTTTTTTTGAGACCGAGTTTCGCTCTTGTTGCCCAGGCTGGAGTGCAATGGCGTGATATTGGCTCACCACAACCTCCGCCTCCCAGGTTCAAGCGATTCTCCTGCCTCAGCCTCCTGAGTAGCTGGGATTACAGGCATGTGCCACCATGCCCGGCTAATTTTGTATTTTTAGTAGAGATGGGATTTCTCCGTGTTGGCCACCCAACCTCAGGTGATCCGCCTGCCTCGGCCTCCCAAAGAGCTAGGATTACAGGCGTGAGCCACTGCACCCAGCCTTTCTTGCTCTATTTCTTTACACCAGCATCTCTTCTTCAATTACCCTCAATTCTTTCGATCCCTATCCTCAAGCTCCTGGGCATTATTCCACCTTTATCCTTTGAACTTTGTCCGGAGTGACTCTGTTGCTGTAACAGATTACTCTCTGGACAGACCTCTTTCGGGGCTTTAACTTTCTTGTTTGATAGCATTCTCCCTTTTCAGTTACTTTCAAATCCAGTGTTCATGACTTTTCCCTGATTCTATCGAGATATATTTATATTTTTTGAATGTGTGTCCTTTAAGCCAGTGGTCCCCAACCTTTCTGGCAGTAGGGAACCAGCTTCCTGAAAGACAGTTTTTCCACAGATGGGGAGGGGCAGTAGATGGTTTTGGGCTGAAACTGTTCCACCTCAGGTCATCAGGCATTAGTTAGAGTCTCAACCTGGATCAGTCACATATGCAGTTCACAGCAGGGTTCACACTGCGATGAGAATCTAATGCCGCTCACTCGCCCACCGCTCACCCCCAGCTGTGCAGGAGACCCCTGCTTTAGGCATTTTGATAAAGCTTTTCTTTTTTTTTTTTTTTTAATTTTTTTTGGCATTGTACCATCACCCAACTCTGGAACTCCTCGAACAGTATGAGTGGGAAATGCCAGTGGCTTCCAATCTATCCTTTGGCACTCCAGGAGGGAGTTTACCCAGTATCTGACAAGACATAGCTGCCTTGGCATCTGAAAACCTTCCTGGAGCTCTGGAGAGATGTCTGAAATTTTATTTTTTCCATCTTGGATGTTCACTTATTTTAAGAAGAGATACCTCTCCACCCTCACAGCCAGGAATTCATCCAGTTCTAGAGAATCGGTACTGTGTTTTGCTCATTTTCCCTGCGCACACAAACTTCTTGCATGAGATTCCCAGCAGGCTTGATTTCATAATCTTTCTCCAGAACTTTGTAAAAAGTTCTGGGACAGAATATTCACCATAAGACATTATTAAGCTCTCTAAAAACAGAAATAGCTTTTACACTGCCTGTAAGACAGCAAATAGGGGCATTGATTGATTGATTGAGATGGGGTCTCACTCTGTCACCCAGGCTGGAGTGCAGTGGTACAATCACAGCTCACTGCAGCCTTGAACCCCTGGGCTCAAGCGACACTCCCACCTAGGCTTCCAAGTAGCTAGCACTACAGGTGCACATCAACACGCCCAGGTAACTTTTGTATTTTTTGTAGAGATGGGGTCTTGCTATGTTGCCCAGCCTGGCCTTGTAATTGCTGGGCTCAAGCTGTCCTTCCACCTGGACCTCCAAAAGTGTTGGGATGATGGGCATGAACTACTGCACCCGGTCTAGGAACTGTTAATTAAGCAAATGTAAACAGTGTTCACTTTCATATAATCTGAGAGGACTTTCGTACCTTTCCCTCTCCCTCAAACGTTGTATGCTCTTTTGCTTTTAGTATTTTTAGCATCTCTTTTTACTTTTAAAAAGTGAAAAGTATCTCTTTCATTTTTTAGTATTTTGTATTTTTTACTTGTGTATTTTATTATTTATTTATTTATTTATTTATTTATTTATTTGTATTTTTGAGACAGAATCTCGCTCTGTCGCCCAGGTTGAAGAGCAGTGACATGATCTAGTCTCACTGCAGCCTCCGCCTCCCAGGTTCAAGCAATCCTTCTGCCTCAGCCTCCTGAGTAGCTGGGATTACAGGTGCATGCCACCCCGCCCAGCTCATTTTTGTATTTTTAGTAGAGACAGGGTTTCACCATGTTGGTCAGGCTGGTCTCAAACTCCTGACCTCCTGATCCGCCTGCCTCTGCCTCCCAAAATGCTAGGATTACAGGCGCGAGCCACCACGCCCGGCCACTTATTTCGTTCATTGACCTCACTTCATGCTCCACTAAGAAATAAAAACTTCGCAGATGGCAACACCCTCATCTTGCCACCACCAAATCTGTAAACCTGCCTTCATCTGTGCCCCTTGTGTGTTCTCCTCCTTCCCTCCTGTTAGAAGAAACACTTTTCCTCCTGTCAGAATCCTCCTGTTCTTGGCCAGGCATGGTGGCTCACACCTGTAATCCCAACATTTTGGGAGGCAGAGGCAGGAGGATCATTTGAGCCCAGGAGTTTAAGACCAGCCTTGACAATATAGAAGACCTCTTATCTATCAAAAAATTTTTGTTGTTGTTGATCTTTGTTTCTCACCTTCCAAGACTTTTTTCTTTTTCTTTTTCTTTTGGAATCAAGGTCCTGCTTTGTCTCCCAGGCTGGAGTGCAGTGGCACAATCATGGCTCACTGCAGGTTCACAGCTTCCACCTCCCAGGTTCAAGTGATTCTCCCACATCAGCCTCCTGAGTAGCTGGGACTGCAGGTGCACACCACAATGCCCAGCTAATTTGTGTAATTTGTTTTTGTAGAGATGGGGTTTTGCCATGGTGTCCAGGCTGTCTGGAATCCCTGGGCTCAAGCGGTCTGCCCACCCTGGCCTCCCACAGTGCTGGGATTATAGGTGGGGGCCGCCATGCCTGGCCCCAAGACTTACTATCCTGTAGCATCTAGTCATCCCCTCTCTACTGAATCACTCCATCAGCATGACATATTATGGATATTATGGGGTGGCCCATCATCAGAGACCAAAATACCACCTCCCAGCTCTTCCAGCTCCATGCAGCCTCCTAGCTCTACCCACTTCTCAGCCAGGCCTTTGACAAATGAGTGGTCTGCACTTAACTTCTCCCTTCCTCTCCTCTTCATGTCCACACACTCCTCCCACAGCTCCAACACATTGCTCCCAACAAGGCCACTAACAATCTCTGTGCTGTCAGAGAAGTCATAAACATTGTCTTATCTTACCCAAGCTGTCAGCGGCCTTCAGAATAGTTGAACCCTCCCTCCAACTTGACATGTTCTCTGCTCTTGGCTTCTGTGACATCATGTTCTCTGGACATCCCTTGCCAGGTTTTTTTTTTTTTTTCCTCCTTTTGGGGAGGGAGTGGTAGGGAGAGACAGACTCCTATCCTCTACATAAGTTCTCAAAGTTAGGGTTCTTTAGCACTTAGAACCTGGCTCTTTTCATTAGCCAGGTGTGGTGGTCCATGCCTGCTACTTGGGAGGCTGACCCCCTGAGCCTGGGAGGTCAAGGCTGCGGTGAGCAGTGATCCCTGTCTCAAAAATTTAAAAAAAAAAAAATTGGCTCCTTTCTCTTTACTTCCCACTCTGTAATTCAATTTTTATTTCCAAGCTTCCCCACTTGTATATTCACATGGACCTCAAACTTACCCAAATCAGAACACTTGACTGCCCACCTCTACCCCCTCAACATATTCCTCTCTCAGGCTCTGCCTTTTCAATAATGGCCCTAGCCATCCATAAGCCCTGTTGTTTCTGTAATAGCTCTAAAACACACCCCACTTCACCACTACCGCACAGCTCCAAGCCACCGTCCACTCTCACATGGGCTCTGCTTCTCCTCTTATTCCTTCCCAACTTGTTCAAACAGTTAAACTGGAGAAAATTGACAGCATCTGCATTTAAGCAGGGGCAGTAGGAGTGGGAGAGGCGGGGAGGCATTTTAAAACTATGTCTTTAGTGGTGGAACATGCAGATTCTAGTGAATCAGCGTAAAGTGGGAAGGTACTAAGAGGAGGGAGTCCAGGTTAAAGAGATATTCCACAGAATGGGACAGATGGGAAGGCCAGGCTTTGAACACGTGACTTCGTCTTGGGACTTGCTGAGCTGTGGGAGAATCAGATGGATATTCTTGGAGGTTGTTGGATATAGAAAACTAGAAATGGCCCGGCACTGTGGCTCACACCTGTAATCCCAGCACTTTGGGATGCCAAGGCAGGCAGATCACCTGAGGTCAGGAGTTCAAGGCCAACTTGGCCAACATGGTGAAACCTCATTTCTACTAAACATACAAAAATTAGTTGGGCATGGTGACGTGTACCTGTAGTCCCAGCTACTAGGGAGGCTAAGGCAGGAAAATCGCTTGAACCAGGGAGGCAGAGGTTGCAGTGGGCGAGATCACGTCACTGCATTCCAGCCTGGGTGACAGAGCAAGACTCTGTCCCAAAACAAAACTAGAAACAAGACTTCAGGGCTAAATATGTACACGTAGGAATCATCCATGATAGGATGTACCTGAAGTCATGGAAGAGAATAAAATCCACCTGGGAAAAAAATGTAGAGATGAGAAGATGAGAAAGATGAGAGAGGAATCCCGCTTCTCGTTGCAGGTTGACTTTTTGGAGCACCCTCATTCTATCTTCTAGACCTAAGCGTGTGCTCCTCTTCTCTCTGTAGCACTACACCACCTTCATGCAGTCCTGGTTACTTCCTCCCAGGATGCATGCAAAAGAAGCACAGTGTTCCGTGTTCCCTTTTAGTCTTGTTGATCCCAAAGATAAACCCATACTTTCAATTTTTTTTCTTTTTCTTTTTTTCTTTCTTTTTTTTTTTTTTTTTTTTTTTTTTTTTTTTTTTTTTTTTTTTTTTTGAGACAGCATCTCACTCTGTCACCCAGGCTGGAGTGCAGTGGCACGATCTTGGATCACTGCAACCTCCTCCTCCCGGGTTCAAGCGATTCTCCTGCCTCAGCCTCCCGAGTAGCTGGGATTATAAGCGCCCGCCACCTCACCCAGCTAATTTTTGTATTTTTAGTAGAGACGGGGTTTCACCATGTTTCACAGGCTGATCTCGAGCTCCTGACCTCAACTGATCTGCCTGCCTCAGCCTCCCAAGGTGCTGGGATTACAGGTGTGGGCCACTGCACCCAGCCCCAACTTCTTTATAAAGGTTTTGTTGCTGAACATTTTGGCACTTAAAAAAATTATCTAAACCTCCCAAGAGAGTGACAACGCTTGACAAACACATCCAGGCACACCTCCCTACCCCAGAATGACTTATCTGACATTCCAGTTATGGTACACGAAGCCAAGAATCCAAAGCAGCAAATAAAACCTTTCAACCATCAAAGTAGAATTATAACTTCCAGGCACTAAAGCTGGAGTTCGTCTTTTGTACATTTAATCTATATAGTTTTTATTTTTTAGAGACAGTGTCACTCTGTCACCCAGCCTAGAGTATAGTGATATGATCATAGCTCACTTCAGCTTTAAACTTCTGGGCTCAGGCAACCCTCCAGCGTCTGCCTTCTGCATAGCTGGGACTACAGGTGCACACCACCATGCCCAGCTAAATTTTTAAAATTTTTTGTAGAGACGAGGTCTCACTATGTTGCCCAGGCTGGTCTCGAACTCCTGACCTCAAGCAAAGCTCCTGCCTCAGCCTCTCAATATTTCACCTATATTTCTCATCAGCTTGGTTTTTTTGATCATGGTTGTTAATTTTTGCATTATATGAAAGTCCTACATAGAGGGTTCTCTCCTGGTGTTTTGGCAGATGTAAGAAAATTGATTTCCTTTGTAGCCATTAATTGGAGAATCTGTTGTAGATACTAGCAATTTCTGAAGGAATAAGAGATGCACACTTTAATGGGACTTCACAATCTTTCATCTAAAAATTCTAGCTCCCTGGTGGGGAGACAAGTTCCAGACCCACCACTGTTAGAAATATATGTTCATAAACTTGGCCCCAGACTGAAGCAAGTCTAAACAAACTATGGCATTTAATAATGTCTGAATAATGTGGAAATAATGTTTTCAGTGGAATAGGATGAGGCTGGGTGTGGTCCTCACACCTGTAATCCCAGCACTTTGGGAGGCTGAGACGGGCAGATCACTTGAAGTCAGGAGCTGAGAACAGCTTGGCTAACATGGTGAAACCCTGTCTCTACTAAAAATACAAAAATTAGCCGGGCATGGTGGCAGCTGCCTGTAATCCCAGCTGCTGGGGAGGCTGAGGCGGGAGAATTGCTTAAACTTGGGAGGTGGAGGTTGTAGTGAGCCCAGATCGCACCACTGCACTCCAGCCTGGGCGACAGAGCAAGACTCTGTGTTTGTTAAACAAATAAATGAAAGAGGATGAAGCAGAAAAACATTGTTAGTTTTTGAAAAGTCTGAAATAATCTATTCTAAAGTAATTCAGTTGAAATGATAAATTCACTTTGCATTCTCCTTTTGCCACAAAATCCAAATATTTACTAACTGGGGTCAACACTGGTGTTCAAATTCAGTATTGGCTATTTCACACTTGAAGACTGTCTATGTTCCCAGAGAGTGTTAAGTCTAACTTTGAAGCTCAGAAATATTTATTGGTGTCAGGTGTATGCCAGCAACTGGGAAAATGAATAGGAGGTGGTTCCTACCTCAGAAAGCTTGCAATTTGGTGAATTTACAGTCTAGTAAGAGCAGACCTACATAAAACATACAGAGCAATGCAAAACAATAGATGTCAGATGCCATTTGAGTAACATATACGTTAAGTGCTGCAGGATTTCTGGGAAAGGAGAATCTGGTGGGCTGCAGTAGGAGAAATTGGAAAATAATTTACTGTTCTCCACTGACAGCGGCAGCCAGGAACCTGGATCCCTATTTATTTGTCCTCTCAACCCAACTCAAATGGGTTCTCCCTTGAGAACTTTGCTATCAACTTGCTCCTCTTCTAAACCCCTCCCCAGGCACAACCTATCAACCCCTTCTTTGCAATACTTCCATTTTTTGTTCTTAACTATGCTAAAGTCCTCACGATGTATTGCAATTGTTTGTAAGCCTGTCTCCTCTACAAGATTCTGATTTCTGTTTTGTTATGTTCATCTTTGAATTCCCTTACTGCTTAATATGATACATACAATATTGTTAGTGCCTCCAAAAAGTATTTTGTATGTGTGTGTGAATTAAGGAAATAAATGAATTCACAATGTATGACTTGGGCCTTGAGGAAGATTGCATTCCTACATTTTAAATTTAATAAACACCATACCTTTACCAGGCACATGTTGATCAGAAATAAATGAAAGTAAGTAACCTGTAGAACTGGGGTGCTCAAACACCAATTTTTCTCAGGGTTACTTAAAAACTTAACTATACAGGCCAGGTGTGGTGGTTCACGCCTGCAATCCCAACATTTTGGGAGACTAAGGCAGGCAGATTTCTTGAGCACAGCCTGGGCAACATGGCGAAACCCTGTCTCCACGAAAAACACTAAAAAATTAGCTAGGCATAGTGGCATGCACATGTAGTTTCAGCTGCTTTGGAGGCTGAGGCAGAAGAATCGCTTGAGCCCAGGAAGTGGAGGTTGCAGTGAGCTGACATAACGCCACTGCATTCCAGCCTGGAGCCAGACCCTGTCTCAAACAACAACAAAAGCAAAACAAACAACCTTTAAAATGTACAGATAAATATAAACTTCACCCCAAACTTAGTAAATCTGAATCTGCAGGCATGAAACCTGAGCATCTGAATTTTTTTTTTTTTTTTTTTTTTTTTTTGAGATGGAGTTTTACTCTTGTTGCCCAGGCTAGAGGGTAATGGCGCAATCTCAGCTTCCTGCAACCTCTGCCTCCCAAGTTTAAGCGATTCTCCTGCCTCAGCCTCCGAGTAGCTGGGATTACAGGCACGCACCACCACGCCTGGCTAATTTTGTATTTTTAGTAGAGAAGGGGTTTCTCCATGTTGGTCAGGCTGGTCTCAAACTCCCGACCTCAGGTGATTCATCCGCCCCAGCCTCCCAAAGTGCTGGGATTACAGGCGTGAGCCCTCATGCCTGGTCATGCATCCGAATTTTTTAAAGGTGCCATAGGTGATGTACAGCCAAGTATGAAAATCATTGGTATACAAAAATATTTTATTTTATTTAGTTGTTGCTTTTGGGAATGAGAAATTCCACACTGATATGCCAACGACATTATTAAATACATCAAGTGGAATGACACTAGAGAGGCATAAATATTAGCAATGAAATAAAGGAAGATGGGGTAATTGACAGACTGGTGTGAAGGGAGGAGTGATAAAAACCAACGCATCCAATGGCGATGTCCATGGTGCTGACCTTGAAGCCCCAAGCGTGATATGCCAAACTAGGCTCTGTGCTTTCTTTCTTTTTTCTTCCCCGAGACAGGGTCTCCCTCTGTCACCCAGGCTGGAGTGCAGTGGTGCACTCATAGCTCACTGCAGGCTGGGCCACCTGGGCCAGGTGGTTACAATAAAATGTTTGCAGATAACTGGCACTGGTTGCTGTGAACAAGCAAATATTTTAAAATTTAATAATTTTAAGAATTGCTTGATCCAGGAGACCAAGAGCAGCCTGGGCAACAAAGTGAGATGCTGTCTCTACAAAAATTAAAATTAAAAAATCAGCCAAGCATGGTGGTGCACACCTGTGGTCCCAGCTACTCTGGAGGCTGAGGTGGGAGAATTGCTTGGGCCCAGGTGGTCCAGCCTGCAGTGAGCTATGAGTGCACCCACCACTGCACTCCAGCCTGGGTGACAGGGAGGAAAAAAAAAAAAGAAGGCAGACCTAGTTTGGCATATCACCCTTGGGGTTTCAAGGTCAGCACCATGGACATCGCCATTGGATGCATTGGTTCCTTCACACCAGTCTGACAATTACCCCATTTTCCTTTATTTCATTGCTAATATTTATGCCTCTGCAGTGTCATCCCACTTGATGTATTTAATATGTTTTTGGCAAGCATGGCAGATAGCTGAACTTTTTAGCAGCTATATTTTGAATGAAAACCAACCTCATGTTCCAAGTCTCTCTTGCTTAATTCTAGCAAATTCCCTAAACCATATCCAAATCTAGAATTCTGACCCCTATGTGGGGTGGTTCTTAGGAAAACTTATTTAGACAGTATTACAAATAGTTCGGTTCTAACGTCTTAATTTTACATTTGTACAAATTGAGACTCAGAGAGAGATGACATTCTTGAGATGGAGAGTTAGTGATAATAAACTAAGTTCAACAGTGTTTTCATGGTTTGGTCCAAAAGTCACTATAAAATCGTAACCACAATCATGGAAGGAATATCTGGTTACTACTAATAATAAATTTAATGGTTGATACAGTTTCTCTAAATCCTCCCTACTCTTTATTAAAACCTATTTAACCACATTTATACATGTTTATGTACAATGTTTTCAACCCCAATAAGTCCTGGGATCTTGAGGTTAAGAGTCCTGGTTCTATTCATCTTTGAATGTACCCCAACAACAAAACCATAGATTAATTATACTCATATTTTTCTTCATCGTGCTATAAATCCACTTTGCAATTAATATCTATGAAAATTAATGAACATTTAAAATAAAGTATTCACCTTAGGAATTGATGCCTAGAAATATATTTATTGAATGCATTTTCATCTTTATTTAAGGAAACCAAATAATTGCCCTAGCCAGAATAAAAAAGTGTAAAATATACATTAAAAAGAAATGTATTTAGGGCCAGGCATGATGCCTCATGCCTATAATCCCAGCACTTTGGAAGGCTGAGGTGGGAGAATCACCTGAGGTCAGCAGTTCTAGGTCAGCCTGGCCAACATGTATATAATATGTACATTGTATATGATGTATGGTATGTATCATATAGACTGTGATATATTGCATATATTATATATAGACTATGATATACAGCATGTGTTACATATACTACATATAGTATATATTATATATGTGGTATATATTATATACAGACTATATAGGATATACTGTATTGTATGTATTATATATGATATACTAGATAGACTGATATACTGTATATATTATATATACTATTTATGTTATACTGTATATTTTATATATACACTGTATCTCTGGCCTTTCTTCTCTAAACCTGCTTCATTTGCATTGCATGGAGCCTTTACATACAGTTTGTTCACCCCTAAACTATACATACAGTTCACCAGATCCTATTACACTATGTCTGTTCCCCCTTTAAATCAATTTTTCACAAGCACTCAGCTTGGTGTCTTCAGCGTCTGGCACCTGGTAGGCATTGAGATGTCTGTTGCAATCTTTCTCAAATACTGGGTGTGGATGGTGGTGGTGTCAGCAGCAGAATTAAAAGATAAAGGAAACCATCTGTCCTTAAAGGAACTCATCCTGGTCACAGAGACTGACATGCAAGGGGAAAGGGTATGAATGTATGAGCAAGCATGCCAGTGTCCATTCTCCTGGTTCCCAACAGCAGCATTAATTTTATGGTAGATGCCATTTCAAGTCCCACAGCCATCGATGTGGTCCAATGAAAGGTGTTACACAGGGCCGGGTGTGGTGGCTCACACCTGTAATCCCAGAACTTTGGGAGGCCAAGGTGGGTGGATCACCTGAGGTCAGGAGTTCAAGACCAGCCTGGCCAACATGGTAAAACCCCGTCTCTATTAAAAATACAAAAAATTAGCTGGGCATGGTGGCGGGTGCCTGTAGTCCCAGCTACTTAGGAGGCTGAGCCAGGAGAATAGCTTGAACTCAGGAGGAGGAGGTTGCAGTGAGCCAAGATCACGCCACAGCACTCCAGCCTGGGCAACAAGAGTGAAACTCCATCTCAAAAAAGAAAGAAAGGTATTGAACAGAATTGAAAATTTGTCAGATGAGTGTTTCTGGAAGACCTTAAAATTAAGAAATTATTTGCTGATAATGAAGACTACCCTTTTCTCTACAGAATGTAATTAAAATATTTTTATACCCTAAAAATTCTTCTTTGTTTGTCAGTATCATTTTCTGCAAGATAGGAAGCTATTATCCTGCAGCCACTGGTTTTTGTGAAACTGCCCATGGTTTACGCCTTTGTATTTTTTCCCCACGTTCTCTGGAGCACTAGTTAGCCAAAGTCTAAAATGGGAGCAGAAATTATGGGGCAGTGGAGTTGGAATTACAGCTTAGAATCCAGTCTCTACCATATATGACTAAGGCCTGCCATCTGATGTTCTTCATTTGCAAAGTGGGCATAATAGTACTTAATATACCTGTTGAAAATATTTGACTTTCTGACTCAGAAGGGATCTTAAAAATGTCCTTTTATAATTGAGGTAAAGAAGAAATGGCTGGGTAGGGAAATGTATATAGTAAATGATGAAATCTGTAAAGATGTTTTAACAATTATAAATACCTCTACAAATATCATATACTAGTCAAGCAACATCCTAACATCACTAGGCATTTGTTTTCTGTTTAACTGCCTTTGGAAGACCTGCATGTAAAGTAACAAATATGTCTCACCCCAGACGTGTTAGACTCCCGTATCTCCCTTTTTTATTAGTCACCTCTCTGGCCCCTTCACAGCCCCCATTCCTATACATCTGCTCTTTGATGTCTTACGCACCTTAGAGATTTCTGTTTCTCTTCCTGGCTTTGCTTTCTTTTCTGTCTGTCCTGAGCCCCATGGTTGATCAGCTAAACCATTCTTGAATAAGGAGTCTCAATTCCTTTAATATCCAGCCCACTTTTCTTCTTCTTCTTATTTTTTTTTTTTTTAACTGACATGGAGTCTCGCCCTGTCACCAAGGCTGGAATGCAGTGCTGCGATCTCGGCTCACTGCAGCCTCCACCTCCTGGGTTCAAGTGATTCTTTTGCTTCAGCCTCTCAAGTAGCTAGGACTACAGGCGCACACCACCAAACATGGCTAGGTTTTGTATTTTTAGTGGAGAGGGGTTTCACCATGTTGGCCAGGCTGGTCTTGAACTGCTGACCTTAGGTTATCCACCTGCCTTAGCTTCCCGAAGTGTTGGGATTACAGGCGTGAGCCCCTATGCCTGGCCCCCAGCCCATTCTTCTACTCTTCTTGCCTACTTTGGTTCCACAATAAAAGCCACCTCCTTAGCCTGTTAACCCATACAATGGAGGTTTAGGGAATGGGTAGAAGAGCTTTAAAAGTGTCTTTGGTTTAAATTTAGGTCTATTTTAAAATTGTGTCTGATACAACTACATCTCCTTAATGAATGTATTGGTTTACTATTTTCAGTTCAATCTTGAGAAAACAAGGAGTCTTTCAGGAAAATTTTCAGAGAGATTTGGTTCTCCAATTTTGTGTGCTTCTAAATATTCTTTATACCTTTGTTCAAAATGTAGCTACCTGAGCTCACCTTTCTGTAGCCATTTCAGTTGATTAGGTTTGGGGTGAGATGTGCCATCTGTATTTTCGACAAGCCCCACCCCAGCTGCTGAAAATGATGCAAAATCGAATTTGAGCATCGCTGCTGTAGAATACATTCTTTCTTTCTTCCAATGGAGAGTTTCATTCCTGAATGTGGGAGATGTTGAAATGGTGCAGCCAAATTTGCATTGTTGTTCGGTAATATCAGTGGTTCTTAAAGACATGTATGAGAATCAACTGTGGCACTTTTGAAGGTCATCACTAAAAACTGTCCATGCTTTGGCTCCACCCACTGGCAATTATGTGAAATACTTTTCAGGTGGGGCCCAGCTCACCTGTTAACGTATCACAGGTGGTTTCTACTTGGTACAATACGGTATTACTCATCTGCAGTGGAAACAAATGCCTGTTTCAGATAGTATTTTGATTCAAGTTAATATGAATTGATAAATACACAGGTGATATTTGAGTTGTTATTCAAAGAACTTATAAAACTAGTATCTTGTAAACGTCTATAGATTTATTACAGCCTTTTAGAAACTATTGCCAGGCCCCAAGCCCTGAAAATATGTTACACTTTCTCCTTCCCTTACTGAAATCACATTTAAATTCAGAATCACCAGCGCTAGTTTACTTTCAATTCAAGACAGCAAGCCTGAAAATAGCCTTACTGACGCATGCAGAGCGTTTTCCTAGGAACAGACTCTGGACTTATTAGTGTCTGGAGCCATCAGTCAATATTCAACTGGTGCACTGGTGTGTTAGTAAGGGATGCCAGAAATGCATGCCTTCTCTTATCAGTCACCCGGAAAATTCACGTAACTTGCTTTAAATAGCCAAAGTGAAGAAGGAGATGGACTTTACAGTTGTGTTTGTTTCTTTAAAAAAATAGACTTATCTTTTCCTAGCTGTAAAATAGCACTTGAAAACTGCCATCTAACATGAAAAATAATTTCCTAAGGTTTCAATAGGGTTTTTCATGTATCAGAACCAGGGCCAGGGTGTAACTGGATTGAAGTGCCAGACAAGGAGCTAGAAGCTGCAGGTGCAGCTCCCCGCCACGCTGCTCTCTGTGACCTTGAGTGAGACACAAAATTGCTGGGCTTCCGTTTTTCATTTTAAAATGCGAGGGTTGGATTTGCTCACTAAGAGCTCTTTTATCTCTAATAGTTAAGATGAGGGAACATGATGTTTTGAGATGTTTTGCTGAAATTTCTCACATAGAAAATGGGCCTTCTGAAAACATATAATTATAGTTTTGGGTAGGAAGAAGCTGTCATGGTGGCGAAGGGGAACGTTGCAAATCTGAACATGACCGCAGCTGGCGGGATTATAATGTATTAGAATTGAAAGGCACCCTGCAGACCTGCTGTTTAACATACAAGGAAGCCTAGGGCTGGAGGGGCAGTGGGACTCAGTGACAGTGGACTCTGGCTCCACGGTCACCTTCTGGTAGCAAGCAAGACCTGTCTCTGTGTCAGGTCTCAATCAACGGAGAAGCTTATTTTGCCAACATTAAGGGCATGCCTAGGCTCAGGCTCCTACATTAAGACAGGTGCACCAAGCCAGGTGCTTAGGCTCCTAAACTAAGGTGCCATTATGCAATCAGCATGGATTGTTAGACTGTACAAAGGTGGAGATGCCAACTCCCCAACTGTTTTCCTGGGGGTTGTGTTCCCATGTATGCACTTTCTCCTTACTAACAGCTCACAGCTCCTGACCTGGGTGGGTGACCTTATAGCTGTGAAGCATGTCTACCTTGCCTTGAGAAAGATCCACCTCAGTGTTGGCTTCCTTAACCCCATGCCACTCAATGTTGGGGCGCCGAAAAGAAAACTGTTTCCTCTCTGCTCTCCCAGTACTCTCAATTCTTCCAACAACAGATGTGGGCTGTTTTTTTTCCCCCAACAGCAAGCAATTCTCCAGTTCTCTGCAGACATCAATGCCATGTCCTGCAATTCAATTCTGACATTATCTATCTGGAGTTAGTGCAGACCCAACAGGTTGGAGGCTCAGTCCCATAAGACTGTCCCCACTTCAGATGCCAGTCGCACAAGTAATGAGTCTCCAGGTTACCCTCAACTTCTGTCCAACTTGGCTACAGATCAGAGGTTCCCAAGGCCCCCTACTCAGGTTCTATAATTTGGTAGAAGAGCTCATAAAACTCAAGAACAGCTGACTTACTAGATGACTAGTTTATTATAAGAGGATACAACTCAGGAACAGCCAGAGGGGAGAGAGTTGGGAGAGGGTGCAGAACATCCATGCCCTATCCAGATGCGCCAGCCACCCTTCCAGCACAGCCCTGGGGTCACACACCTGGAAGCTCTCAGATCTCCATCCTTTTGGGGCTTTATGGAAGCTTTGTTACTTAGGCACAATTGACTAAATCGTTGGCCACTGGTGATTAAGTCAGTCTCCAACCCTTTTCCTGTCTCTAGAGGTCAGGGTGTCCGCGCGGAAAGTTCAAACCCTGTAATATTAGGGTTGGTTCCTCTGGCACCCAGGCCCCCTTCACAAGGCTCTCCAGGAGACCCCAGCCACCAGTCATTCATTAGCATGCCAAAAGACACTTAACACTTTGGAAAGTATAAGAGTTTTAGGAGCTGCATTCCAGTAAACAGGTGTGCAGACCAAATAAGCATTTCTTATTGTATCACAGTATCACAGGTGATGCTCACCATTGGACCACATTCCAAGAGTATGGCTCCACTTACTGATCTTTGAATGAAGGAGTACCTTATTGATCCTCTCTCTGACCTTACCCCAAATAACAAATCATACTACTACTAAACTGGCAGAACTCAAGATTGGTTAGGAAAGACCCTCTGAAACTTTGTATAATGATGGTCACCTTGTTTTGAGTGTGTGCCCTGCGCCAAGCACTGTGCTGACAGCTTTGTGTGTTCAGACTCACTTCACAGTTACAAAACCCTCTTTAACATGTGGCAACTGGGCTTGAAATGGTTTAGGCACACTGGCCAGTTCATGGCCAATGTTGTGTTACCAGAAAGGGATCCCAACACAGACCCTGAGAGTGGGTTCTTGGACCTTGTGCAAGAAAGAATTCAGGGCAAGGCCATAGAGTAAGGTGAAAGCAAATTTGTTAGAGAAGGAAAAAAAAAAAAAAGAATGGCTACTCCATAGGCAGAGCAGCAACATGGGCTGCTTGACTGAATATACTTATAGTTATTTCTTGATTATATACTAAACAAGTGGTGGGTTATTCATGAGTTTTCCAGGAAAAGTGTGGGCAGTTCCTGAAACTGAGGGTTCCTCCCCCTTTTACACTATATAGGGTAACTTCCTGACATTACCATGGCATCTGTAAACTGTCCTGGCACTGGTAGGAATGTCTTTTAGCATGTTAATGCATTGTAATTAGTTTATAATTGTTACAGTGGAGAGTGTCCAGGTTCTTGATGTCTTGAACAAAGAATTGGACAAAACGCACAAAGTGAGGAAAGAGTGAAGCAACAAAAGCAGAGATTTATTGAAAACAAAGTACATTCTACAGGGTGAGAGCAGCCAAAGCAAGCAGCTCAAGAGCCCAGTTACAGAATTTTCTGGGGTTTACGTACCCTTTAGAGGTTTCCTGTTGTTTACCTGGCATAAGCGCTATGTAAATGAAGTAGCGGCTCTCGATCAGTCTGACTGGTTGTGGGAGGAGACTAATCAGAGGCTGAAGCGAAGTTACAAAGTTACACCCTATGCAAATATCTGGTTGGTTGCAGAAAGTGACCAATCAGAGGCTGAAGTGAAGTTGTAAAGTTATATACTGCTTTGCAAATGAAAACTTGGCCCCAGACCAGCCTGATTGGTTGCAGGAGGGTTCTAAACAGAGGTACCTTCAATTTCAGTGGCACAGCCCGGTGGCTCATGCCTGTAATCTCAGCCCTTAGGGAGGCTGAGGCAGTCCAATCACTTGAGGTCAGGAGTTCAAGACCAGCCTGGCCAATATGGTGAAACCCCATCTCTACCAAAAATATTTATTTAAAAAACAAGCCATGTGTAGTGGCGCACACCTGTAATCCCCAGCTACTCAGGAGGCTGAGACAGGAGAATCGTTTGAACCTGGGAGGCAGAGGTAGCAGTGAGCCAAGATTGTGCCACTGCACTCCAGTCTGGGTGTCAGAGTGAGACTCCATTTCAAAAAAAAATCTCATCTGCCACACAGAAAAAGGAGGGGGAGGGTATTGCAAAGGGCGTAGCCTTTGGTCCTTTTGTTATTTGAGCATGGAAAGTTGGGGTTTTCCTTTTGATTTAGTTTTAGGAAGTCAGAGTGAATCAGCCTTAGGTTCCCTGCCTCCAGACCCTATTCTCCTGCCTCATAATGAACAGGGAACACGACCAGAGGTCACTTTCATCACAATCTTGATTTTGGTGGGATTTGGCCGGCTTCTTTACTGCATCTTGTTTTATCAGCAAGGTCTTTGAGACCTGTATCTTGTACTGAACTTCCGTGAAGAATGCCTAACCTCTTGGGAATGCAGCCCAGTAGGTCTCAGCTTTATTTTATCCAGCCCCTGTTCAAGATGGAGTCGCTGTTGTTTGAATGTCTCCGACAGCTGGACTCATCCAAGGCCTTTTTAGTAATGCCATGACTGTGTAAATTCAGAAGCCTCTGTGACAGGTCTCAATCAATTTAGAAGCTCACTTTGCCAAGATTAAGGATACACCCAGGAGAAAAGAACATGGAATCACAGAAACAGTCTGTGTTCTGGGCCTTTCTCCAAAGGTGAATTTGAGGGCTTCAGTATTTAAAGGGGAAGAGTAGGGCGCAGGGGGAAGATGGAGGGTGCAGTAATTCACATATTGCAGGAGAAAAGGGGCAGGCAGGGAAGAGTCAATTATATATTCCCCCGGCTCTCAGTAAACTGGCACTTTGCAAAGATAAGGTGGACATAGAGTGGGAAATATTTAACCTTTTAGTTGTAGTTGTCTGCTTAGGAACAAAAGGGAAGGCAACTTCTTGCATGGCTCAGCTTTCAGCTTCATTTTTTTTTCTTTTGGTAGAGTGAATTGGAGTTTGTTTGTTTGTTTGAAACGGAGTTTCACTCTTGGTACCGAGGCTGGAGTGCAATGGCGCCATCTCGGCTCACTGCCAAGTGCCTCCTGGGTTCAAGCGATTCTCCTGCCTCAGCCTCCCAGGTAGCTGGGATTACAGGCAGTGGCCACCACGCCTGGCTAATTTTTGTATTTTTAGTAGGAACGGGATTTCACCATGTTGCCCAGGATGGTCTCAAACTCCTGACCTAAGGTGATCCTCCCACCTCGGCCTCCGAAAGTGCTGGGATTACAGGCGTGAGCCACCGCACCTGGCCGGAGTTTTTATTTTTCTTTTACAACTGCGTCCTCTTCTACTTTCCCACAGAACATTCTGGAAAACTAGCGGGGTAGAACCGTGACTTCTATTTGACTACAGCTCACAATTCTTACATGTTTTGTGATTTTCATTTTCCCTTAAGAATTGTCTCTAATTGTGACATTCTTCAGAACTTGATAAAGATATCTGAAGTGTATACGGTGAAAAATATGTAGAATGGTGATGTCACCACTTGATATTGAGTGTGAAATGCATGAGTAGTGAACTTCTGAAGCTGTTGCTGTAAGGGTCAAGGGAGACTTCCCCTTTACCCTGTGAAAGTTTGCAGAGTAAGCAACTCACTAAAGACAGGTTAATTGGAGAAAAGGCACACAAATGTATTTAACGTGCACACGAGGAGAATCTCAGATTACTTGTTCCCTAATAGAGTTCAGAAGCTTATACAGCATCGTGGCCAAACAAGTTATGGGAGCAGGGAGAAGAGGAATTCCACTGAGGGGATTATTAGGGAGAAGGAATGGATCCAGGAACAGAGATAAATTTGTAAATAGTCTCTTGACAGTTCAGGTTTGGTTGCATTCTTGGTCTTAACAGGGAGGGGAAGCAAAAACCATTGGTGTCTTCGGTGCCTCTGGGTCCTGGGCAGATACAGCCTTTGCTGTGGGAGGGATGTGGGGGACCTTGAGGCGGCTTCCTCATTTCAACAGGCCAACTACTCAGGAGGCTGAGTCGGGAAGATGGCTCTAAGCCCAGCAGTTCAAGGTTGTAGTGAGCTATGATCCTACCATTGCACTCCAGTCTGGGTGACAGAGTGAGACCCAGTCTCTAATAAATTTTTAAAAAAGAAGAAGAAATCACTTCAAATTTTGACAGAGTTTGACTTTTTCATCAAAATAATATGTATTTTATGTAATATAGATCCTTTATAATATACATATCTGTGTGTATATATGTTATCTGTATACATATATCTGTATTATATAATATATATATCTGTGTGTATATTATATATCTTTTTATATGTCTAGCCTTCCTGACACCCATTCCCTGAATTCTTTTCTGCCAAGATAAATGCAAAGAGCCACAGAATCTGTGATCTTATCTCTTAACAGATCTGTGCTGAGAAGTTACTGTAGGTATACCTGGAGTCCTTAATAAAAATTCTAGTTAGATGACTTCTGAGAACCATAAAAAAAAAACTGAAGAAAACTCCTGGGATCTCTGGTAGGGACTAACTTTCTCTTCACAAATCTTGAAAAATTGTTGAGATTGTCTGCTCAAATAGTACATGACATGGTTTGGCTCTGTGTCCCCACCCAAATCTTACATTGAATTGTAATCCCCACATATCAGGGGAGGGGCCTGGTGGGAAGTGATTGGATCGTGGGGGTGGATTTCCCCCTTTCTGTTCTCATGATAGTGAGGTTCTCATGAGATCTGACGGCTTAAAGGTGCGTGTCTGTCTCTGTCTCTCGCTGTCTCTCACTCTCCCTCTCTTGCACTGCTGTGGTAAGACATGCTTGCTTCTCCTTCAGTCATGATTGTAAGTTTTCTGAGGACTCCTGTTAAGCCTGAGGAACTGAATCAATTAAACCTCTTTTCTTCATAAATTACCCAGTCTTAGGTAGTTTTTTATAGCAGTGTGAGAACAGACTAATGCAGTATATGAGGTACACAAGGAAGGCAACTCATTATTTTTAGAGTCAAGCAGTGTTTTTAATTTAAAAATGTTATCTCCCAGGTCGATCATAAGCTGTATTCATTCAGCTTGGCTTTGAATGACTCTGGGTTGTTTCCTAAAACTAACCTGTCCTCAAAGGAAAGTGAGTTATGAATATTAGGGGTATTCAAAATTGTATGACTTTGGTTCTGATGATACTTTCAAAAAGTGAGTTTTAAATAATTTTCAAATGATAGAAGCAACCCTCAAATATATATTCATTTTTTTCCAAGGATTTTTTGAAGGGGTTCACGTTCACTTGGATAAGTTTGTATATGCTTGACTTTTTAAAATTACTCAAATTGTTTTAGGATCGCAATTCATTTTTAATTTTTTTTAAATATTGAAGATGTGGGATTTGTTTTTTTCTCTTTTGGTTGTCAGCCTGGTTACTAACAGGCTGATTCTCCTTGAGCATCCAGAGTAGACAAGCCTGTTGGTTTAAATTATCTGTGGTAAGTACCATCAAACACAGTGTGTCTCCTTTGTAAAACTTAAGGTCAATGAATGATGTTGTTACTAGTCCAACGAGTTTCTCTCTTGCCTCACAGAGCAAAATCTGTCTTGTTGAGTTCTGTGTTCCCATTGCCAAGAAAGTACCGTGAGCATAAGAGGCACTTACTTAAGCACTTAATGAATTACAAAGGAAATTATTTGATTACAGAACTAAGTCTACCAAGTGTAGCTAGTTCAGTTGCAGAAAACAGAATCCAGAACTCTTATGTTTCCAGTGCATCATTTTGACTCCTATCACTTAGGAACTATGGTTAGGGCTAAGAGAAAATAGATTAATTTATCCCCTGCTGGTGGGCATGAAAATTAGCACATCTCCCTGGAGGAAAACTTGGTAATATGTATCAAATCTTTTCAGACATAAACGCTTTTTCTAACCACATCGGAGACTTATATAAACATCTTTTGGTCAATAATTTGTCTAAGGAAATAAGGATAAAATGTTTTAGATATGTTTTTAATATCAAAAGAAACATCTAATAACAGTGTAGACCCCTCTTTGGCACCCCTTGAGGTCCTCTCAGCCTCACCTATCTGTTCCACCCCTCTCTGTGGCAATTCCTCTGCGTCAGGACAACAGGTCTTCCTTGTTGGCCACAGGTGGTGTGCTGTAAGGCTGTACTCATCATGCTTGTGTACATAAAGCACTGGGCAGATGCACCCAGTGCAGAAAATCTTTGACCAAGGAGTGAATAAAACTGATAAATTACATCCTCCCTTTTAAAATTTATATATATATATATATATAGTTTTTTTTCTTTTTTTTTCTTTTTTTTTAAAGACAGAATCTTGCTTTGTCTCCCAGGCTGGAATGCAGTGGCATGATCTCGGCTCACTGCAACCTCCGCCTCCTGACTTCAAGTGATTCTTTCGCCTTAGCCTCCTGAGTAGCTGGGACTACAGGTGTACACCACCACGCCCAGCTAATTTTTGTATTTTTAGTAGAGACAGGGTTTTACCATGTTGGCCAGGCTGGTCTCAAACCCCTGACCTCAAGTGATATGCCTGCCTTGGCATCCCAAAGTGCTGGGATTACAGACGTGAGCCACCACACCCGGCCCATCCTCCCTTTAACAGAGTGTCTTGAGATGTGTCTTATGGCTTCTCAGAAGATAGTGTAGAAGGATTGAGCCATCAATCAATCACACCTAGTGGCAGCCAAGTCTATTACAGTCCCTCAGATGGTCTCTTCCTCTCCTTCCCTTATTCCTTCTCTGACCCTTCACTTCTCTTCCCTGAGATTGTACTCTTAATATAAGCTCAGTGCCTCAGTATCTGCTATCTGGAGAGCTAAGAAGTTGTCTTATTGATTAAGTAAGCTATATCATGTTTTGAGTGGCTACAGATATGGACAACCATTACAATTGACATGAAAAGGCAATAAATGAAATAAGCTGGTCACAATTTTTTTTCTGAGATAGAGTTTTGTTGTGTTGCCCAGGCTGGAGGGCTAGAGTGCAATGGTGTGATCTTGGCTCACTGCAACCTCTGCCTCCTGGGTTCAAGCAATTCTCTTGCCTCCTGAGTAGCTGGGATTACAGATACCTGCCACCATGCCCTACTAATTTTTGGGTTTTTGTTTTTTAGTACAGATGGGGTTTCATGTTGCCCAAGCTGGTCTCGAACTCATGGCCTCAAGTAATCCATCTCGGCTTCCCAAAGTGTTGGGATTACAAGGCATGAGCCACCACGCCAGGTCTGGGGTGTCTTTAGTAAAGACCTTTAGAGTTACTACAAGTTATTCTCAGAGTTTATTTGTAGATGTTCCAATGATAACTTTGCCTCTAAAAGTGCACCCCAGTCATAGTGGAGCATCTGTCATTTTAGAAAAGTTTTCATATATTCAGCTCATCTGTGCCTTCCTCCAGTGTCTCCTCTTTGGACGTTGTTTCTCTCCCTTCAAACAGAGCAACAACTGGTCACAAAGCTTTCCTTCAGAAAGTCTGTCAACACTGAAGTAAGGGCAGCAGCAAAGGTTTTAAGAGTTTCTAGAGAGTGAGCGATCATATGGGGTTCAGAACTCACCACCCACAACTCTCTCTGCACTAAGCTAATCCCTGCCAAAACATTTGGTTTGGGTCATGGAGATGCTCAGCTCAATCACGTTGGTTTAAAAAATACCAAAACAGGCTGGGCACAGTGGCTCATGCCTGTAATTCCAGCACTTTGGGAGGCCGAGGCCGGTGGATCATCTGAGGTCAGGAGTTCGAGACCAGCCTGGCCAACACAGTGAAACCCCGTTGTACATTTTGTAAAAGTACAAAAATTAGCTGGGCGTGGTGGCGGGTTCCTATAATCCCAGCTAGTTGGGAGGCTGAGGCAGGAGAATCGCTTGAACCCAGGAGGCAGAGGTTGCAGTTGCAGTGAGCCAAGATCACTCCACTGCACTCCAGCCTGGGCAACAAGAGTGAAACTCTGTCTCAAAAAAAAGGAAAGAAAATGAAAACATGAGTGTAAAATAAGTAGTGAAGTAAACATGCTGAAATTTGTCTAACTTCTGATCACTAGACCTCTGGGAACTTAGCTAAAACCACAGCTGTTGTAGTGGAGAAGAAAGTGAAGATTACTGAATTAACATAAAATATTATGTGTCTCCCTGTGCTTGTCAGCATGTACTTTGTAAAGACTTTCCTGGTGTTTGTTTAGAATGCTTCCTTGGAAATTCTTTGTAGTGTATAATTTTCTAAATAAGTACAGAATAGACATTTTATAACAGTTTAAATGCCAGCATCAGTTTAAAAGGGATACCACTGTTGGAGTCTCTTAACTCTTCCATTACTGTCCTTGCCACAGAATACAACTACTGAGTGGAACAGTGGTGGCAAAAGTTAAAACAACTCAGTGTTCAGGGTACTGTGAATATTCGCTGGGTCACATTTCATGGGCTGAGACTCTTCAAAAAATGATGTCGCTGGTGTCTAGCAAGACAGCCTTATATCAGGCTGCTTTTTATTTTGGTTTTGAAATGTTGTACTTTAAGAAAAACAAGGCCAGGCACAGTGGCTCACACTTGTAATCCCAGCACTTTGGAAAGCCAAGGTGGGCAGATCACTTGAGGTCAGGAGTTCAAGACCAGCCTAGCCAACATGGTGAAACCCCATCTCTACTAAAAATACAAAAATTAGCCAGGTGTGGTGGCAGATGCCTATAGTCCCAGCTACTTGGGAGGCTGAGGCAGGAGAATCACTTGAACCTGGGAGGCGGAGGTTGCAGTGACCTGAGATCATGCCACTGTACTCTAGCCTGGGTGACAGAGCCAAACTCCATCTCAGAAAAAAGGAAAAAAAATATAGATACAGTATTAGGGAAAACCAACTAAGAAATGGGAGCCAACCAAGGGAAGAAGAGAGTGAGCAAATTAGTTTGAACACAGACACCTGAGAATCTAAATTTTTCAATCGCTGTAGCTAAAGTTCTTTGGCCTGGTGTAGACACAAGCTCCCTCAGTGGGGTCTCAGGAGACTTAAGGATTGCAGCCCTGTCTCTTGTGCCACTCTATCCTTTCAACTGCGCAATGCTGGATTTTAAACAGGTGCAAAGTAAAATGTTTGTTGTATTTACCCCTTTGCTTAATTCTTAATCATTTTAAATTTAATAAATATGTATGTACACTTGCACTTACATATATACATGTTGATCATATAAAACAAAGTCCTGGCTGGGCGTGATGGCTCACACCTGTAATCTGAGCACTTTGGGAGGTGGAGGCGGGCAGATTGCTTGAGTCCAGGAGTTGGAGACCAGCCTGGACAACATAGTGAAACCCTGTCTCTATGAAAAATACAAAAAGTAGCCCGATACCGTAGCGCATACCTGTAATCCCAGCTACTTGGGAGGATCATTTGAGCATGGAATGCAGAGGTTGCAATGAGCCAAGATCACACCATTGCCTTCTGGCCTGGGTGACAGAGTGAGACTCTGTCTTAAAAAAATATGTGTATATTTGTTTCAAAATATATTGTAGGAATTTTTTCCCATATATAAAGAATAAAATGAAAAATTTCCTTCTATAATGGAAGGATTTTTTTATTATTGAGAGTTAGCAAGATGATACTGAGAAGTTATAATCAGATAAAGATAACTGGAAAGTAAGATATCAGTAAGTGCTTAATAAAGCAGGTGGCTATGACCTGGCTCCTTTAAGTACAGTCAGTATCTCTTCAGTTCCTGGGTGCTTCCTATATAAGACTGGATAGCTATACTCCCACCTGAGGCATTTAATATAATAAAAGAGTAGAACAAGTTTTATAAGAAGTTATTGTATACAACAAGAAAGTGGATAAAAAATCGGATTCGATCTTCTTGACCTGTCTTCTTTATAGTCTCTGTCTTTTTTTTTTTTTTCTGAGATGGAGCCTCACTGTGTCACCCAGGCTGGAGTGCAGTGGCACAATCTTGGCTCACTGCAACCTCTGCCTCCTGGGCTCAAGTGATTCTCCCAATTTAGCCTCCCAAGTAGCTGGGATTACAGGTGCCTGCCACCATGCTTGGCTAACTTTTGTATTTTTAGTAGACCTGGTTCCTAGGTCTACTAAAGAAGGTTTTCACCATGTTGGCCAGGCTGGTCTCGAACTCCTGATCTCAAGTTATCTGCCCACCTTGGCCTCCCAAAATGCTGGGATTACAGGTGTGAGTCACCGTGCCTGGCCTCTGTAGTCTCTTACAATAGGGATCTGGGTCATTTTTTAAAATTTTCTCTAAAAAGAGCAAATTGAAAGTAGTTAATATTTAAGACAAATCCATTATAGACATTAAAACAAACTATGAATTTTCCTTTTATGTTATTAGTGATTGACAGTTTCAGGATGAAAATTGAAAATCATACTTTGCTATTTAGCATAGTAAAATTCACCCTTGTATTAGGAAAGAAATCAATGCATAAAAATCTAAGTAATTATATTAATCATGATCAGAAGTTTATTTCTATCCTTGAGTGAATTTCATTTCACTTTTTAATAGTAGGTATTCATTCTACCACTGGCACATTTTTATTAAACTTAAGGTATGCATTGTGTTATAGCATTCAAATTATTAGCTTCACTGTTAACTCATTAGTCATTGTTTAGGAAGAAAGCTAGAACTATAGTGCCATGAAATTATAATGTGTTTATTCTATTTCATAACCAAAGATATTTTTAAGTTAATTATCTCCTCTTATAATAATTGGTGCTTAGCAGCCTTAGGCCTAGTGATTCCGGAAGGCTATAAGAAAATAAAAGTTGTTCCTGCTCTAAACATTACCCACATCTCTGACAGGAGCCTGTGGGCCTCCACACACCAGGCCTCTGTGGAACAAATAGAGTTTCCTTTGGATGTGAGAAAAAGCAAGTCCTGTGGCCAAAAAGCTGTCCACTAATATCCTTCCAGCCCTGCCAGATTGGTTCTTGCGTATACCCATCTGTTAATGACGGGGGCCAGGCATCTGTCTCTAGGCAAAATAGAGCATATGGCAGTGAGATGAAGGACTTCAAGGCCAGGGAATAGAGGGCATGAGTCAGGGCAGAAGCATCTAGAAGATGGGAAGTTTGGGGAGCTTGAACAGACGTTTCTGGGCCCTCCTTTTGGGTCTGTAGGCCAGATAGTAAAGAAGCATTGTTGTCTGGGCTAAATGTCCGAGGTTCGTTGTCTGATGGCAGGGAAATCGAGGACGTGGACATACAAGAAGTGAGTTTAAGAGCAAAGGTTTGATAGGTGAAAGAGAGAAAAGAGAATAGCTCTCTCTCTTGGGAAGAGAGAGGGGCTCCTGAGGGCGTCTTCTGGTTTCATGGTGAAATGCACGGGGTTTCATAGTTGAGCTTGAGGAGGCGGTGTCTGCTTTACATAGAGCCCAAGAGATTCTTCGGACCAGGTGTGACATTTGCATAGTGCATGAAGATGCTGGTCATGCCACCCTAATCTTCTATTATGCAGATGGGATCTCAACCTGGCCAGCACCGTGTTGTCTGTTCCTCACTGTACACATGATTGGCAAACAAAAGGGAAGATGAAGCCACCAGGTTGAACGTGCCTGGCCCCCAGGTAGCCTTTGTCTATTGGCACAGCTGCGGCATTTACCTATGCAAGCTTTTAGCTTGCTCATCTATGCTTGCAGCTTGATTTTTCAGGCTGCTTTTTGTTAGAAAACAAACGATTTGGGGTCTGCGTTTTATTAGAAGGAAGCCTTACCGAGGACTCTCTTACCCTTACTATTTGCCGAAATAATTTATTTCTAGCTCATGTATCAGTAATGGTGCTGGAGTCAGGGTGGGAAGGGAGGTGGTGAAACCAGGTGGTTGGTCTCTTCAGCAGCCTTCTCAAGATGACTGACTTGTGGCCGGGCGTGCTGGCTCACGCCTGTAATCCCATCACTTTGGGAAGCCTAGGTGGGTGGATCACCTGAGGTCAGGAGTTAGAGACCAGCCTCGCCAACATAGTGAAACCCTGTCTCTGCTAAAAATACAAAAAGTAGCTGGGTGTGTTGGTGGACGCCTATAGTCCCGGTTACTCTGGAGGCTGAGGCAGGGGAGTCGCTTGATCCCAGGAGGCGGAGGTTGCAGTGATCTGAGATCCTGCCACACTGCACTCCAGTCTGGGCAACAGAGTGAGACTCCGTCTCAAGAAAGAAAAAAAAAAAAGACATACATGGTTTCATAGTTTTTAAAGTTCCACGCCAAGGGTCCTGCACAGGAAACACTGAAAGGCCGCAGCAACCCTAGTTCTAAAGAGGGAGCAAAAAGTCATGCAAATTGTATTTTTAGTAGAGACGGGGTTTCACCATGTTGCCCTGACTGGTCTCAAACTCCTGACCTCAGGTGATTCTCTTGCCTTGGCCTCTCAAAGTGCTGGGATTACAGGTGTGAGCCACTGCACCCAGCCATTCATGAAATATAGCTTTATAGATGGTGAAAAAGAGATGTAAAGAGAGAAATGGTAGATCTAAATAAATAAAAATCATGATTTGGGCCGGGCACAGTGGCTCACGCCTGTAATCCCAGCACTTTGGGAGGCCGAGGCGGGTGGATCACGAGGTCAGGAGATCAAGACAAGCCTGGCTAACACAGTGAAACCCCGTCTCTACTAAGAATACAAAAAATTAGCTGGGCATGGTGGCAGACACCTGTAGTCCCAGCTACTCGGGAGGCTGAGGCAGGAGAATAACGTGAACCTGGGAGGCGGAGCTTGCAGTGAGCCAAGATTGTGCCACTGCACTCCAGCCTGAGTCACAGAGCAAGACTCTGTCTCAAAAAAAAAAAAAAAAAAAAAAAAAAATCATGATTTGACATTGCTGTTGATTTCCTGAACCTCAAGTTTTTTAAGTACATCTTTGCACTTAAAAGGAATAGGTTACCTTTATGAGGGACACCCATCATTCTAACATGTACTCATTTAGTGTCACACTACAAGGCAGACCTGGGCCCAATCGTTTTTTGCCTTTCTTTTTACCAACCAGTTGTTAGCATTTTGTAGATTATAACTTTCAAGTGTTCAAAATTTCACATAAACATGTAAATGCTGTCGAATTGCCATCTGCACACCTCTTTAAATGAAAAGCACTCTAGTACTATAGGAGGAACACAAGCTTTGGAGAGAGATTTTAACACCACTTCTAAGGCTTATGGCCTGGGAGAACATTAAAAAAAAAAAATCTTCAGCCAGGTGCGGTGGCTCATGCCTGTAATCCCAGCACTTTGGGAGGCCAAGGCGGTAGAGCACCTGAGGCCAGGAGTTTGAGACCAGCCGGGCCAACATGGTGAAACCCCGTCTGTACTAAAAATACAAAAAATTAGCTGGACATGGTGGTGGGTGCCTGTAATTCCAGTTACTTGGTGGGCTGAGGCAGGAGAATTGCTTGAACCTGGGAGGTGGAGGTTGCAGTGAGTCGAGACCTTACCATTGCACTCCAGCCTGGACAACAAGAGTGAAACTCCATCTCAAAAAAAAAAAAAAAAATCTTTCACAAATGTTGTCTTAAAATTTTACTTTTTTATTTTTTCAGAGAAAGGATCTTGTGATGTTGCCCAGGCTAGATTCAAACTCCTGAACTCAAGCCACCCTGTTGCCTCAGCCTCCTGAATAGCTGAGACTACAGGCGTGTGCCACAATGAATGGCTGGGAGAACTTTTTTCAGCCTCAGTTTCTTCACCTTGGAATAAAACGATTGTAGCTGGGGTGAAATGAAATGCAGCAATATATGTATAATATACAGCACATTGCTTGTCCATTGGCAGACATTCCCAAAGTAGGAATGTCATATCAAGGTAAAGAAGGACCTGGAAGAAGAGAATGTGAATTTCTTAACATCTCTTAACACTTACACATTCCATTCTCAATATATATTGATTGGAAACATACTGGAGACACAGTGTTGAACAAGACATGGCCTTGGTTTTTAGTTTCTGGGTTTTGAGACAGGTTCTCTTTCTGTCACCCAGGCTGGAGTGCAGTGGCGTGATCGTGGCTCACTGCACCCTTGACCTCCTGGGCTCAAGCGATCCTCCCACCTCAACCTCTTGAGTAGCTGGGACCACAGGTGCACACCACCACGCCTGGCTCTTGTTTGTATTTTTGGTAGAGACAGAGTTCCACCATGTTTCCCCGGCTGGTCTCAAGCTCCTGGGCTCAAGCGATCTGCCTGCCTCTGATTACAGATGTGAGCCACTGCACGCGACCAACCTTGGTGTTTTTAAAGTACTTTTACATTATTATCTAGATAAAGAGTTGCCACTCTTCTGCAAATTGGTATTTACGAATTTATTTTGAGGATCTGTTCAGGTTTAGTCCACAAACCAATATGCAGCAAACTTTTAATTCTTTATCCCAAAAAGGGGGCCACAATGCATAGGTGACTGACCAGTCACCCTCATGCTGTGTAACATGTGCTCATATGCCATGTCAACAGTAGCCGAAACTGGAAAAGGAATCAATTCCTTTTTGTCTTGGCTTGGAACAGGGAGAAGCAAAAACTGGTAGAAAAGTTTCACATCACCTCATGGGACTGACCCTCCATAGCCGCAAAACAAGTTGGTCAGGAATCCAGGTAGAATCTGCAAAAGCAGACTCCAGCTCTGACACTGGCCTGGCAATAAAGTCCTTAGGATGTTAATAGAGGTTCAGTGGAAGTGAAATGAAGGACCATATTGTCTCCCAACCAATGTAGTATCCTAATGATTCTGTAGAGCAGGATGAATCTAAATCTAAATGTGGATTTCAATACGATTCCACAACAGCCATCCCTGAAGCTCCTTCTACAGTATCCTACATAGGGCTGTGGGCTATGTCTACATCTGTGCCTTCTGCTTTTCTTCCCCATCTTACCCTACAGCTATGACCAAGGCTTTCAGACAAACCTGTGGGGTTAGAGGGTGGCAGGAAAAGGACAGCTTGAAGGAGAACCTATTAACTAGCGTGGACTGCAGTTACATTTGGCCTTGGGATCTGGAATAGGTTTGCTTTCCTCAAGAACCAGAGCACCTCTTGTGTCCCAGCATGTCCCAGAGCACTGTGTCAGTGTCTTATCACAGTCCCCACTGTTCCTGGTGTTCCCGTAAAGCCTCTGGAAAACCAAGATTTCTTGGCTTCTGTTTGTTCTTGCTTCTTGGGACTTTTCTTTACCTTAAAGAGAAAGCAAAATACGAAGAAAAGTGGCCCACTGGCCTCAAACATTCATATCCAAGAATCACTTATATTCATCAGTATTTATGAAGGACCATGCAGGAGTGAACTAGGAATGAGCTGAACCATGCCCCAGGGCCATGATGCTGGAAAATCATAAAAATCTGGTAGGGCCGGGTGCGGTGGCTTACACCTATAATCTCAGCCCTTTGGGAGGCCAAGGTGGGAGGATCACTTGAGGTCAGGAGTTCAAGACCAACCTGGGCATCAAAGCGAGACCTCATCTCTCCAAAAAGTAAAAAAAAATTAGCTGGGCATGGTGGCATGAGCCTGTAGTCCCAGCTACTCAGGAGGCTGAGACTGGAGGATTGTTTGAGCCTAGGAGGTTGAGGCTACAGTGAGCCATGATTGTACCACTTCGTTCCAGTCTGGGCGACAGAAAGACCCTGTCTAGGGAAAAAACAATCCGATAGGCTTCCGGACTAAAAGTAAATTTTGGAATGTGAACAAGGGCAAGAGCCCTGAATGGTAAGAGGGAAGAGTTCCATGTGGCTCTTTACCATTCTGAGATTAAGCCAAAAATGAAGATGTCAACTTAAAACAGGATACATTTGATTAACAAATGGTTTCATGGATAAAAATTCAATGATTCCTGAAGGGATATTCCCTTGGAACTTCAAGTTGGTTTAAAAAAAAAAAAAGAAAAGAAAAAAAACTTTAGCATTTGAGGACTATCAAAGAAAATCAGAATTAAAGAGATATGTATCAGTACATTCCTGCATTGTTACACTGTTATAAAGAAATACCTGAGACTGAGTAATTTATCAAGAAAAGAGGTTCAATTGGCTCACAGTTCTGCAAGCTGTACAGGAATCATGTTGGCATCTGGCTTCTTGGGGAGGCCTCAGGAGACTTACAGTCATCTAGGAAGGTGAAGGGAAAGCAGGCATGTCATACATGGCTGGCGCTGGCGGGAGAGAGAGACAGGCGGGAGGTGTCACACACATTTAGACAACCGGATCTTGTGAGAACTCTTATGAGAATAGCACCAAAGGGGAAAATCCACCCCTATGATCCAATCACCTCCTACCAGGTCCCACTCCCACACTGGGGATTATAATTCAACATGAGTTTGCCAGGGACACAAATTCAAACCCTATCAAGATAGAACACTGTAAACAAAGTGAGTATGGGAAAACCTGGCCAGGCATGGTGGCTCACGCCAGTAATCCCAGCACTTTGGGAAGCTAAGGCAGGCGGATCACCTGAGGTCAAGATCACCTGAGGTTCAAGACCAGCCTGGTCAATGTGGCAAAACCCCGTCTCTACTAAAGATACAAAAATTAGAAGGGTGTGGTGGCATGCGCCTGTAGTCCCAACTACTTGGGAGGCTGAGGCAAGAGAATCGCTTGAACCTGGGAGGCAGAGATTGCAGCGAGCCAAGATCGCACCACTTCACTCCAGCCTGAGTGACAGAGCAAGACTCCATCTCAAAAAAAAAAAAAAAAAAAAAAAAAAGAAAAGAAAAGAAAAGAAAATGAATATAGGAAAATCTTACCATTTGCTAAAGTCCCAGAGAATATGAAAGAACCTGTATCACGGAAAAGCATCTTGACTTTAACAGCGCGGCAATTTGTGTCGTGCTTGTGGCAGATATTAAACTGTGTGGATAAGTTTGGTTTGAGGACATTTACAGTGGAAGAGCACACAGGAAATGACTTGTACTGGGTCTTAACGAGGGGTAAATATGGAGAAATATTTACTTATGTGTAGCATTTATTTTGGTATATAGCAAATGCCTATTAATAAGCACTTACATAGCTCTCTTTATCCATGGGTTCCACATTCATGGATTCAACCAACTGTGGATTGAAAATGTTAAAGAAAAGTTACAACAGTAAGAATGATAGACATAAAAAGCAATACAATTGAATAACTAATTGTGTAGCGTTTATCTTGTCTTAGGTATTACAAGTGATCTAGAGATAAAGCATACAGAGGATGTGTGCAGTTATGCACAGATAGTATGCTATTTCTTTGTTTGTTTGTTTGAGATGGAGTCTCTGTTGCCCAGGCTGGAGTGCAGTGGCACGATCTCGGCTCACTGCAGTCTCCGCCTCCTAGGTTCAAGCAATTCTCTTGCCTCAGCCTCCTGAGTAGCTGGGATTACAGGTCCGCGCCACGCCTGGCTAATTTTTGTATCTTTAGTAGAGACAGGGTTTCTCCATGTTGGTCAGGCTGGTCTCAAACTCCTGATCTCATCTGCCCACCTCTGCCTCCCAAAGTGCTGGGATTACAGGCGTGAGCCACTGAGCCCAGCCAAGTACACTGTTTTATATCAAGGACTTGAACATCTTTAGATTTTGGGGGTCCTGGAAACAATATCATGGCAGATATCAAGGGATGACTATATACCCAATACTAGCCTAGCCTGATGCAATCCATTTTCTGTATTCTCATTACCTTAAAGAATGGTGCTTTTACCCTAGTTTTAGCCATGTGAAAATATGCTCAATGAGACTAAAGAATTTGCCTAGGCCACTCACCTAATAAATGGCAGAATCAACATTCAAGTCCAAGTCCACTTAAAATCCCTTATTCTTGAACCCATAGGAATGAAATTAATATGGAGAATACCTTCCACATTATAGACACACTGCAAGCTGAAGTGAGACCAGGGAATCAGAAGTGACATTGTCATTGGCCTCTCTGGTTTAGCATCCTGGGGTCTTTTATCTTGGCTACATCTGTCCCCCGCATTCCTTGACTGTACTCTAGTCTAATTTTAGAAATACAGTTCCTGAAGTAAAGATATTGAGGAATTGGTATCTGCTGCTCTTCTTTCCTAGTTTTGTAAAGCTAATTCTATATAAACCACATCTAATGGTAGCATCATTGGTTACAGGAGGTGAGGCAAGAAAGGAGGCATGTTCCAACTTAACATCTCAATCTAAGAGCAGAACCTTATTACCTATGGTCCCTGGAATTATACACCAATTGTGATATAATTGTGACCAGCTAATTTTTCTATTTTTGTAGAGACTGGGTTTCACCATATTGGCCAGGCTGGTCTCAAACTCCTGACCTCAGGTGATCCGCCTGCCTTGGCTTGCCAAAGTGCTGGGATTGTAGGCGTGAACCACTGCACCTGGCCAAGGTAGTTTAAAAATATATTTTATTTTATTTTATGTATTTATGAGACAGAGTTTTGCTCTTATTGCCCAGGCTGGAGTACAGTGGTGCGATCTTGACTCACTGCTACCTCCGCCTCCCAGGTTCAAGTGATTCTCCTGCATCGGCCTCCTGAGTAGCTGGCATTACAGGCGCCTGCCACCATGCCTGGCTAATTTTGTATTTTTAGTAGACATGGGGTTTCTCCATGTTGTTCATTCAGGCTGGTCTTGAACTCCCAACCTCAGGTGATCCTCCTGCCTCGGCCTCCCATAAAGTGCTGGGATTATAGGCATGAGCCACCGCACCTGGCCAAAATATATTTTTAAAAGTATATCACTTGAAAAACTGTGTGTGTGTGTGTGTGTGTGTGTGTATGTGTGTGTGTGTGTGTGTGTGTGTGTAAGAGACAAGGTCTCACTTTGTTGCCCAGGCTGGTCTCAAACTCCTGGGCCCAAGTGATGCTCCCACCATGCCCTCCCAAAGTATTGGGATTTACAGGCATGAGCCACAGCACCTGGCTTTTTAAAAAAATATATATGTTTTGTTTTTTCATTTTTTTTAATATTGGATGAAATGCAATACAGTATGATTGTAGCTCTAGAAGTAAACTTCATATATTTAAGAAAAATTCTAGAAAAAGATAGAAACATACTGTCAGCCGGGCACAGTGGCTCACACCTGTAATCCCAGCACTTTGGGAGGCCGAGGCAGGCTGATCACAAGGTCAGGAAATCGAGACCATCCTGGCCAACATGGTGAAACCCCGTCTCTGCTAAAAATACAAAAAATTAGCCAGGTGTGGTGGCAGGCGCCTGTAGTCCCAGCTACTCGTGAGGCTGAGGCAGGAGAATGGTGTGAACCTCGGAGGCAGAGTTTGCAGTGAGCCGAGATCGCGCCACTGCACTCCAGCCTGGGCGACAGAGCAAGACTCCATCTCAAAAAAAAAAAAAAAAAAAAAAAAAAAAAGAAACATCATACTATCAAGGATTGTGTTTCGTGTTTCAGTGGTACAGCTATAGACACCTTTTATTTATGTGTATTTTTAATTCCCATATTTCCACACAAGCAGCAGCATCCCTTGTATCATTAAAAATTACAGTGGATGTCATTCGAGACCAGCCTGGTCAATATGGTGAAACCCCATCTCTACTAAAAATACAAAAATTAGCCAGGCATGGTGGCACATGCCTGTAATCCCAGCTACTCGGGAGGCTAGGGTAGAAGAATCGCTTGAACCTGGAAGGCAGAGGTTGCAGTGAGCCAGGATCGCACCACTGCCCTCCAGCTTGGGCGCTGCAGTGAGACTCAGTCTCAAAAAAAAAAAAAAAAAAAAAAAATTATAGTGGATGTCAAGAACTGGCTTCCAAATATTTAAATTCACCTCATGTCGATTGTGCCTATATCCAGAGTTTGGTCCTCCTTTCCCAATCTGCAGATTGTGACTAGACCTTAGTAACATTAGGGCTCTTAATTCAGTCTTCAACCCAGACAACAGTCAGGTAGAACAAATTAACTTTGGAAAATTTGGAAATGAACATGGGTTCTCTCTACTCCAGCTCCTCCTTGTCTTCTCTGGCAAGTCCAGGTAAAGAGCTCATTGATTAGGGAGAAACTGCTCCTTCCTCCTGAGAGGTTGAAATAATTTTTTTAAAGAATAGATTAAGCCAGGTGTGGTGGCTCACGCCTGTAATCCCAGCACTTTGGGAGGCCGAGGCAGGCGGATCACGTGAGGTCAGGAGTTCAAGACTAGCCTGACCAACATGGTAAAACCCCATCTCTACTAAAAATACAAAAAATTAGCTGGGCGTGGTGGCAGGCACCTGTAATCCCAGCAACTTGGGAGGCTGAGGCAGGAGAACCACTTGAACGCAGGAGATGGAGGTTGCAATGACCCCAGATCGTACCATTGCACTCCAGCCTGGGCAACAAGAGTGAAACTCTGTCTCCACAAAAAAAAAAAAAAAAAAAGGTTGGTTAAAAGGAATATCACATGAAAAACTATGTTGCTTTGTATATATCATGTATATAAGAAATATAGCCGGGCGCGGTGGCTCAAGCCTGTAATCCCAGCACTTTGGGAGGCCGAGGTGGGTGGATCACGAGGTCAGGAGATCGAGACCATCCTGGCTAACACAGTGAAACCCCATCTCTACTAAAAATACAAAAAAATTAGCCGGGCGTGGTGGCAGGTGCCTGTAGTCCCAGCTACTCGGGAGGCTGAGGCAGGAGAATGGCGTGAACCCAGGAGGCGGAGCTTGCAGTGAGCCGAGATAGTGCCACTGCACTCCAGCCTGGGCGACAGAGCAAGACTCCGCCTCAAAAAAAAAAAAAAAAAAAAAGAAATATATAGAAGAGGCCGGGCATGGTGGCTCCTACCTGTAATCCTAGCACTTTGGGAGGCTGAGGCAGGCAGATTACCCAAGGTCAGGAGTTCTAGACCAGCCTGGCCAACACAGTGAAACCTTGTCTCTACTAAAAATACAAAAAATTAGCTGGGCATGGTGGCTCACGTCTATAATCCCAGCTACTCGGGAGGCTGAAGCAGGAGAATCAATTGAACTCCAGAGGAGGAGGTTGCAGTGAGCTGAGATTGCACCACTGCACTGCAGCCTGAGCTACACAGTGAGACTCTGTCAAAAAAAAAAAAAAAAAAAAAAGAAAGGAAAGAAAGAAATATATAGAAGCAATCCACTTGCCCATAATGGGGAAATACAATACCACTTAGAACAATACCATTTTCACCATTTCTGAGCTTACCTGTTTTTTCCACCTTGTGGATAAATAGGTATTAGCTAAAGAGAGAATAAATGCTTATCTGTAAATTCTTTTGGTTTGATTTGTTTTTTTCTTTTTTTTGAGACAGGGACTGACTTTGTCCCCCAGGCTGGAGTGCAGTCGCGTGATCACAGCTCACTGCAGCCTAGACCCCCTGGGCTGAAGTGATCCTCTTGCCTTAGCCTCCCAAGTTGTTGGGAGTTAGGTGCCTGCCACCACACCTAGCTAATTTTTGTTTTTGATTTTTAGTGAGAAGAGGTCTTGCTGTGTTCCCAGGCTGATCTTGAACTCCCAGGCTCAAGCAATCCTCTTGCCTTGGCCTCACAAAATGCTGGGATTACAGGCGTGAGCCACCACTTCCGGCCCTTTATCTGTAAAATTTCAAAGCATCAAAGAAGGAAAGAGAGCTTAATTAATATCATCTTTAGTAGTTGAACGAACTCAAGGAGGAGAAATAATAGAAGAAAAGGTCATGGCTTTCATAATTCGTTGCAGCCATGAATAAGAGCTGCTATAGTTATAGCATATATTCCCTGGTTCTTTTTTCATTCAAAAGGCTGTACCTTTCAGAATTATGTCATTAATGATGAATTAATTAAAGTAGATGTTTGGGGTAGTGAGGCAGTTACTAAGTCCTTTCCACTGAAACTGAAGAACTGGGCATTTTATTCACGTTTGTGTTTCCTGATTTACAGTTGCTACAAGCGCCAATGTTGAAAACACGTATTTCTGTGGCTCATCTTCGCCGTCTTTACTTGTAGTGCTTTCAAAGAGAACAATGGCTTTTTCTAGTTCAGAAATGGGTGTTAGTAGCTCAGAGCTAGGAGATTTCACATGTTGTGAATACGAACAAGCTGTTTTGTGATAAAGAACCAATGCAGCGGGGAAAACCAACATCGATTACAGCAGTTATTCAGTGTATCTTTGTATTTGAGGGGAAAAAGGAGGGACACTGTTGTTTTGCTCTTATTTTTTTCCCTCTTTCTTTTCCCACTTTAGACAAAGCCCGTGGCATTTGCAGTTCGGACAAATGTCAGCTACAGTGCGGCCCATGAAGATGATGTTCCAGTGCCTGGCATGGCCATCTCATTCGAAGCAAAAGATTTTCTGCATGTTAAGGAAGTAAGGAGAATAATTTCATTTTCTATCAGCATGGTGTTTCACCTTGACATACCATTTCTTATTTCCTATTCAGATGCCGTTTCTGTGAAGCAGCATTGCACATCACTGCAGTTGTATAACATACATACTAAATCAATGGCTCTCAACCTCTGCTAATATAAATATACCTTTTAAAGTGGAAAGAAGTCACGGGCGTCTTGCAATAACTTCAGCGCTCCCTGGGGCTCTGTGGCCCAGAAATTGGGAACTGCTAGAGTAGATGATCCTTTTTTATACTTAACCTGTACTTCTTCTTTTAATGTTTCACCTTGACTAGGTGTAGTTTTCTGATGCCTGAAGTCTAGCAATCTGGGGAAGGTTTAATAATAATATCTAGAATTCATGACTCCTCTCTGCTGGCAGTGTCTAAACTCAAACTACTGATGCCCTTTTTCCTCCTTAAATGCTAAATTTCTGCAGTGGATGAGAGAATGGTAAGCATTGATGCCAGTAAGGCAACAAAGAGGTATCAGGAAAAGTCCTTTTCCCACATGCTAAATGTCTCCACCTTTTAGTGAGCAATGATACAACCTGCAAACTGGAAACATTCATCCTTAATTAAGCTTTGCTTGGAGTCAACATTTATCAAATGCCTGCCTTGTGGAGCACTGTGTTAACTGACCAGAAATTTCCCCTGTAGAATATTCTCAGTGTGTGATCCTGAGGTTTTTCTTGGACCTGGAGGAATTTATACTTGGAGCCCTTCCATGTAGGGTATAATATGTTATAGGAAGCATGTGTAAATTTAATCTCTTCACTGCACTAAAGGCTGTCAGCAAAGGAGTTGATGACTGCCAATTAAGAGCCTAGGGTTGGGCGCAGTGGCTCATGCCTGTAATCCCAGCACTTTGGGAGGCCAAGGCGGGCGGATCACAAGGTCAGGAAACCAAGACCATCCTGGCCAACATGGCGAAACCCTGTCTCCACTAAAAATACAAAAATTAGCTGGGTGTAGCGGTATATGCCTGTTATCTCAGCTACTTAGGAGGCTGAGGTAGGCGAATAGCTTGAACCAGGGAGTCGGAGGTTGCAGTGAGCCGAGATCGCGCCACTGCACCCCAGCCTGGCGACAGAGCGAAATTCAGTCTAAAAAAAAAAAAAAAAAAAGAACCTAGAAGCCTGGATACTATGGCTTATGCCTGTAATCCAAGCGCTTTGAGAGGTCGAGGAAGCCTGATCTCTTGAACCCAGGAGTTTGAGACCAGCCTGGGCAACAGGGCAAAACCCCATCTCTACCAAAAAAAAAAAAAAAAAAAAAAAATTAGCTGGGCATGGTGGCACACACTGGGAGTCCCAGCTACTCAGGAGGCTGAGGCTAGTGGATTGATTGAGCCTGGGAGTTCAAGACTGAAGTGAGCCGGGATCATGTCAATGTATTCCAGCCTGGGCGACAGAGCAAGACCCTATCTCGATTAAAAATAAAACAGCCTAGAGAATTTAGAGCCTACCATTTTGGTAACCTCTGAAAAGAGATGTCAAATACTGGCTTGGTGGGAACAATAGAAAAAGTTATCAGAAGTGATGCTGTGCCTAGAATCTCACTTAATACCAGGAAGTTAGATTATTACGGGGTCTCTTCTTGATGGTTGGTGCTGAAAGGGGAAAGGGGAAAAACAGAATGTATGTTCTTCTTTGAAGTGTTCAAGGACAGATTTATTCCATCAAGGAAAATGAAGGCAGATCATAAAGATTTAAGATACATATTCTACCTGCAAGAGATAAATTGTCAACATCACACAAGTAGAGAAATCATCTGTGAACATCGCACTGTGTAATTATAAAACTGTTTGCACAAAGGTAAATTGTCCTGTGACATGAAATATTTAAGGTAGACTTCAATATTTATCTCTTTCTCTCAATACTTCCAATTGGTCTGATTATATAAGGGGAATTTCTGTAACACTACTTCCTAAAGATCTCTTGGTAGGATGGGCTGTTATTCTTTGAACCCAGAGAGCTTATCCCTACTCAAGGTGACAGCAGCTGCTGCAATGGAATTCAGCCTGGTCCTATGGCAGCACCAGGACAGACAAGGAACGAAGAGCCTTTGACAGATTGCTGAGGACACTAAAAACATTTCTTACATGTGAAACCCATGAGCCAAAGGGTTTCTTGAATGATAATATTTGAGGCATAGTTCATTGTCATTGCCATATTTCTCTCCACTGAAAATAGTGTGGAAGAACAAGGATTTGACCTTCTGTGCACTGATTTTTAATGCTTTTGATTTTGTGTTTAGAAATTTAACAATGACTGGTGGATAGGGAGACTGGTAAAAGAAGGCTGTGAAATCGGATTCATTCCAAGCCCAGTAAAACTAGAAAACATGAGGCTGCAGCATGAACAGAGAGCCAAGCAAGGGAAATTCTACTCCAGGTATGAGACAGGTGTCAAGTGTTTGCATAAAACTTAGATTATACCACTATCTGTGTACTGTTGTCTGCTGTATTCTATATCCTTTATTATGTATTAACAAGGAGGCTGGTGATATGGTTTATTGATAGCATCACAAATCTTGCATTTTCCTGCATTTAAAAAACTTCAATCCACCACCTGATTTTCATCCTATTTGGGGAAGTATCAAATTATTATCATTAATGAAAAGAGCTAAGGTCACAGAGTATTAAATCCAGGCTCCAGTGCTGAGAAAATTCTGAAACCTTAATCGTTTACTGAAAAATAGTCTGGCACAGAATAGCCCTGGTGACTAATCCCACTGTCTGTAGCTGCCTGGTATGTCTAGGAGATGTTTGGGAGATGACAGTCTCAGACATCATCAGGAAATGGCAGCTCTTGTCATCTGTTAGTTTCATTTTCACCTGAGAAACTCAATTTTCAGTTCTACCCACTGTTAAGCACTTAAAGAGAAGCAAAGTATGAAACAAGTTAAAACTGCCTGTGCAGATGGCAATTAGATGAGTTATGTAAGAAGCTGGGGCTGAATAATCCCTCCTAGGATTCGTGAGGTTGTCTGCCCCTCTCTAAAAGAATCGCTAGAAAGCCTTCTCATACACATACTGAATTTTACATGGAATCATATGCAGACGGGTCTAGGGATGCAGCATGCCTCTCCCTATGTGAAAGGATGGGACATGGGCAAGGCCTTTCTTAAATGTGAATCGCTGGATTTCTGTTTTCTCCATCTTACATCTTATTTGTTTATCTAAAATGCAAATCCGTTTGTCAGTGATAATACTTTAATGTTAGCAAGTATTTTTTTCAAGCATCAGCAGATGAGTGAAACAGAATATGCTTTGTGGTTTGGAATACCCATCCTCATTAACTGGCTTTTTATAATTGTCAAGTTCATTTAGTTC